>NC_082707.1:143203542-143509758 GCF_030144855.1 Hypanus sabinus | reverse complement strand
ATATAGTATTAATGGTAAGACTCTTGGCAATGTGGATCTTGGGGTTCGAGTCCGAGTCCAAATGACGTTCAAAGCTGTGGTTAAGAAGGCATGTGGTCTATTGGCCTTCATGAATCGTGGAATTGAATTTAGGAGCCGAGAGGTAATATAGGACCCTGGTCAGACCACACTTGGAGTACTGTGCTCAGTTCTGGTCACCTACTACAGGAAGGATGTGGAAGCCATAGAAAGGGTGCAGCAGAGATTTACAAGGATGTTGCCTGGATTAGGGAGCATGCCTTATGAAAACAGGTTGAGTGAATGCGGCCTTTTCTCTTTGGAGTGACAGAGGATGAGAGGTGACCTGAGAGAGGTGTATAAGATGATGAGGGGCAGTGATCGTGTGGATAGTCAGAGGCTTTTTCCCAGAGCTGAAGTGGTTGCCACAAGAGGACACAGGTTTAAGGTGCTGGGGTGTAGGTACAGAGGTGTTGTCGGGGATAAGTTTTTGACTCAGAGAGTGGTAAGTCCATGGAATGGGCTGCTGGAAATAGTGGTGGAGGCAGATACGATAGGGTCTTTTAAGAGACTTTTGGATAGGTACATGGAGCTTAGTAAAATAAGAGGGCTATGGGGAAAATTTCTAAGATAGGGACATTTTCGGCACAACTTTATGGGCCAAAGGTCCTGTATTGTGCTGTAGGTTTTCTATGTTTCTATGTTTTTTCCTTGCCTGGAAAACTTTCACACATATTGGGTCGGGCTGTTCCTGGCTCACTCATGACCCATGTTCTCTAAGTAATTTATCTGGCACAAGGCCTCCTGCTCAATCAATAAATTTACCCAGCTTGGTACCTGCTGCCCATTTAGTAATATTTTGCTTACCTTATAAGTTTCCTGACAGATTCTTTCCTGATCCTGTCAAGGTATGTAATCAGCCTTGGGTAAGGCTCCAAAGGAACTAACGGAGAGCGACAAAAGGTAAAATACCTATTGGGTGCCCGGTCGGTCTCTGCAGTCCCCAGAGAGGTCTAGCTGCTTACTCTGCCAGTCTGCTTGTCACTCCCTATATTGGGATCCTGTTCGTGATGCCAAATGTTAAAGTTGAATCTGAATAAAACTTGGAAGACCAGCTTCTCGTCACCACAGTTTATTGTGCACTCTCCTGCAGGAGTTTGAGACCCAGTTGACAAAGGGAAGGCATGTCAGTGCTGCCAACCATCTGACAAGTGGACTGCCTTAGTCAGGTTACAGCCGTATGTTTATACATAGTAAGCCCCATACATTACTATTGCAAGATGTTGTTTGAACTGGTACGCCCACAAAGCAGTGCAAAATTTAATTACTGAGATAAGAAGTCCGCTAAATCAAGGATTGATTATAGACGGATGTACTGCCCAGTCCTTATCATTTATTCCCTTTGCAAGGCCTTAATTACAGACAGATGTTGATTCCTGTCCTTATCAGTGAGTCCTCCCTTCCCCTAGACAAACGAGGGTACAATATCATTTATCAATTCTCAATGTCTGTCTGCTAATTAAGAAAGAACTAGCAAAAGCCAGCTTTTTTAACTAACTGCTGAAGGCGGAGTTTACTTCAGTTCTAAATATCCTGTTCAGTTCCAATTCTTCTTTTAGCCAGAGGTTACTTAGGTTCAAAATGATTTTTTATATCCTCAGTTCCTCACAGGTGAAGAGTCTTGGCCTGAAACGTCGACTCTATAGAGGCTGCCTGGTCTGCAGAGTTTCTCTAGCATTTGGTGTGTGTTGCTCTGGATTTCCAGCATCTTTAGAATCTGTTGTGTTTAACTTTAATGCTGCCTCCCAAGTACATCTCATGCCCCTTTATGAAACCTCCCACTGGCAATCTGTTCTTATTCTTTTAAATAGTCACCTAGTCAACCCAGTTAAATGTCCTCAAAATTGCCAGTGCTTCAGTTCAGGTCTTTAATGTGTGGAACTGTTCTTTTTCCATAACTATTTTAAAAACAAATAAAATTGTGGTCACTACGGCCAAAGTTCTCCCCTACCGCCACTTCAGTTACTTGGTCTACCTCATTCCCTAAGAAGGGGTCCAGTATTGTTCCTTCTCTATACTGTATATTACTTGTGGAAACACTTGGACTCACTGAGCAAATTATGCCCTGCCTTGACATTTTTATTCTGGGTGGCCTTATCTAAATCAGGAAAATTGGCTGTCTTGTACTGGCAATATCCTACTTATCTCACAACTATGTACAATATTTCAACTAATCTGCTCCTCAGATGGGGGGGGGGGGTGCGGGGGGGCAGGTCTGGCAGTTCTATAATATAGCCTTATGAATGTGACTGCCCCTTTCTAAATTTTAAGATCTACTTAAATGGCATTGCTTGGTGATTTCCTCAAGAATATCTTCCCTAAGCACTGCTGTTATTTCCTCTCATCAGCTTACACCCTTGAATGACATATGAAGACAAAGGTTTAATTGTTGACGCTGCAGTAGTACTGACTCAGCTTAACAGTGTCTATTTCAAAGCAGTTTGCTTGATTGGCACTTATTCACTACTCAATACAATTGCCCTTTACATCATTGACATACTTCAGCTATGGCATGTTTTACCTATAGATTGCAATTTGGGTATTCATTTTCAGCAGCTCTTTCTAAAACTGCCTTCATCACCAAGGAGGGCAGATATAAGGAAGGAGCAAGGAAGCTGAATCATGACCAAATCCTTTACCAGGTCTCACAAATTCCTGGCTTGGATCTATAACGTCAGCTTTTCATCAACACTTGGTCAATGTTCTGAAACTTTTGGGATGCTTTGAACATGTGAATATAAACAGTTTAAAAGAAGGTCATTATCTTGAGGATAACCCAGTGACTGTTAACAATCAATCCTGTGTCCTGAAGATTTTTTTTAAGGATTAGTTTGACTAATTGATTGTAAGTAGTGGTAAATGTAGTTTTTAGAAGGAAAATAAATTGCCAGCAGTTAGTGCTGTTTGTTTAAAGTTTGTGTTAATACTGTGCCTTGACCTTGGAAGTAAATTTTGCATTTTTCCCTTTGTGACTGTATGATGACCCACAATTCTGTAGCACATTATCTTTCTCCCCGCTATCTTGTTAAAATTCACCTCTTACACAAAATCTTTTGCGACAAAGTAATCATCATAATTCTTTGAACAAAGTGTCGGCATTTGAAGTTTTCAATTGTTTTAATTTTGCATAAATAATTGATTTGTATAAATAATATATAACATTCTAGGAAACCTCCAGATGCTTTTTCCATATGTATTCTATTTTATTTTCTTTAAGTTCTATCAATTGTCTAATTAATAGTAAATTAAATTAGTTTAATTCTGAACTTCTCTCTTGATTAATCTACATCTGCAAATCTGTGAATTACAGATGGTGATGAATTTGTGGTCTGTCTTAATAGTATTGATAACCTTAGCCAAGGATTTTTAGGTATTTTGCTTTTGGCTGTTTATTAGAAAGTTCCAATTTAGATGAGATAGATGTGTTCAGGGTGTTCCAGGGTCAAACAGAAATCCTGAGTTCCAAGAGAAATGTATTTTAGCTTTTTGTCCAAAAAAAACTTGAAATTTCTCTCAAGCTTTCTTAATTTTTAGCATTTATTCTTCTACTAGGTTATTCCTCTTTAATACTTAAATGTATGAAGCTTTTTGGAACTGGACTGCTTTGTGAAATCTGCCTAGAGAACTATTACAAAGAAAAGAATGTAAAAATTAGGGGTAATGGTTATACTGATAGTTATCTTAACACTGACATTCAGTAGGATTGTGGTTGAATGTTAACCTGAGCTTCAGTTCCCACTCTCCACCAAAATCATCCAGGGATTTGGCAAATATTGTTTTCCTTTCATAAGACAAAAAAAAAATACTAGAGGTCCAAAAATCCCAAGAACTCCGAATTATTTCTCTTCCATTGTTTATTCTCCATCTTCTTTTCTCCTCTAGTTCTAACATATTCTTGTTATTTGGGTTCTGAACATTTGTAATAAGCCTCCTGTTGGTTTATCAATGTCAAGAACAGGTTTTTTATCACAAAGCAATTTTTTTTACCGTCAATAGGCAACAGTAAAAGAAATTTTAAAAAAGGAAAATATACAATTCACAAACTGTCAAAATATGATAAATTAATGAATAATAGTGAAACTAATCTGTGGATTATCATTTAGTAAACAGACAATGCCTAGAGTGATCAAATGAAAGAGGGTTATTACTAATCTTAGCACATATTGATACTTGCCTTTGAGTGAACTTCTTAGCAAGGTGAAAGGAGAACCCTTTTTGTGTGCTGTCCAATTTATTGCTTGTAAGGGAAGGTGAGAGTGAAAATACTGATTAATGGTGCTTTGCTATATTGGCTACAATGGCATGGAATTGCAATAATCAAGTTCACATTGACCATTAAGAATAGCCTTTCCAAGAATAGGGCCTATAAACAAAGAGTAATTTGCTTTTAATTTTTTTTCATTTAAAATTGTTAAAATATTGTGTAATTATTCTTTGGTTATGTTTTAAACCACTAATCCACTTGAACTAGCAGCATTGATTGCTTGCATTCCAATTGGCTGATTTTTTTTCAATGATGTGCTGCATGTAGACAAAGATGACTTCTCACCAACTTCGGAGGTTTGGGCAGTAGACAAGGGACTAATGAGTAAACTGAAGGAACAGTACATGAAGGAGCGGAAAGGCAAGAAGGGGGTCAAGAGTAAGTGCAGATAATTCTTAACAATACAATGCAACCTTTCTTATCGACATAAATCTGTTTTACTCTCATTTCTTTTTCATTAATTTCTTTATTTTTTCAGTCCTTTCCTTTAAAACTTAAAACTGTAGATTAGGGGTGCAACGAACGTTAGTAAGTGGGGTTTGAATTGTGGTGTGGAAGTCATATAGGCTGCATCTCTGAGAGTATAGTTCTATCTGGACTTAAAACATTCAGAAAATAATGATTCTTAAAATTTATATAGTCTTGAAATTATTCAGTTCATAAACTGACATTCTCCTTGTATTAGGCAGACCCAATTGGCAAGATTGCTTTACTTTGAAAAATATACATACAGTATCGATTTAATTCTAAAATGATGCATTTGTACCTTATAAACAGGTTGCCAACAAACTGTCAGAAAGTTCCAGAATTTTTGAATGTTTGTTGAAAGCTAAAACTTCAATAGGAGTTAAATTCAAAATGTAGAAAATTAAATTGCTGGTTCTATCATCTTTAATGTAGTGATAACAAGAGAATTGTAAACTGTTTTACCTTCAGGTAAAGCTCAAATACTGCATATAGTACACAAGAACTAACATTGCATGTTAAACATTTTAAACTGCATGTTTCATTCCAGCAAGAAGTGCGCACACATTGATATAGTCTTGCAATTTTATTCCTAATGGATGCCCGTTTATGACTAAATTCTTTTATCAAAGTAATTACAATGTTGGCTTTCTTAGAATTTGTCTTTGATATTAGAATAAAATCCTGTAAGAAACAAGGAAGATGCAGGGAGTGAATAATGTAATATTTAGTAATAGAGCCTCAAGCTTTTTAAATTTTATTGATTTTGGTAATTCAAAGTAAACTCTTCATTATTTGCTGCAGTGTTGATTGGAACTAGGATTATTGCTTCCTTCAGATATAACAGTTCAGGGGTGGGATGATGGGGATGGGTAGAGGTAGATAATATCAACTTTTAAGCAACTTGTAATAAACATAGACTTTAGGCCATATAATTTCATAATTACAATATTCAATAATGTTTTTAACAAATAGAATGTATAATTCAGATTGAAAAACAATTTACCTCCATGTCATTGGCATTGAGGACATGAAGAAAATGTTTCAATTCTATATTATTATGCTGCCCATGTTCTTAAATCCTATCTATATGTAGCTTTGGGAGAAAATTTTAACCTGAAGATTTGAAAACAAGAAGAGTTCATATTTGGTATATTTTAAAATGTTGAATTGGTATTTTAACCTGCAAAGAGAATCATGAACACTGTGATTGTTTGGTTATGTTGGAATAACTTTAGTTCTCAGTAAAGAAATCTTCTGAATAAGGCTGTGCTGCTATGAGTATCCAAACACATATTTCAAATACACAAATGCTAGAAATCAGAAACTAGTGTTCACTTGGATCACTGTGGAGGTGGATGAACAGGAGTTAATTCACAGGAATTATGTATTAATTGTGGAGAAGCATAATATTTCCTTTGACTCTAAACATGATTCTTCCTGTCAGTTTTAAACTCTTATATGTATAGAATCAAAGAAGGTGACCATTACTAATTAATTGCTTGCAACTGATAAAAAAAACAATTAGGATCTAATTGCACAAAACTCTTCAATAAACTTATCTTTTTCAGTCTTGGTTTTTCTCATTCTAGCTACCATATGTACTGATGATATTTTTAAATTTTCTGCCATTAATACTCAGTATGATATGTAGAATGCATAGCAAAAGAGGCTTGTTCTCATTATTGCATTTTTTTCTGGCCACAGTTCCAGGCTTCACTTTAGGGAGAAATTAAAATTACAGTTTAGCAGCAATATGAAATTAGTGGCATCCATTTAATGGGATGGCGCGATGGTACATGATCTCAATACTGTATCTGTGATGTATCATAAGTAGAAAGAAGTGTGAAAATTTCAATTTAAGCAGTTGCCAATCCACCGGTTTATACTCAATCATCAACAAAGTGATGGTATGAGGTCTTGACTGTACTGTCGGAAGATCTATTAATCTCAAAAATAATCAGTTGATTTTTACTAATATCACTTGCTTTTCACTCGTGGTCCAAACGTGGGTAAAAAATCTAAGTTCTAGAGATGAAAGAAAAATGACTCTCCTTGACATTAAGACAGTATTTTACAGAGAGCAGCATTAGGAGTCCTCTTAGCACTGTTGTCAATGAAAGTTGAAGAGAAAGCTCCTCACTGGTGGGAATTGTATCTCACACTAATGATAGTGGTTGTGGCTGTTAATGATCATCTTCACAGACCCAGGACATTGCTACAGGAGCTAACAGTCACAACAATTTTAAATGGTTTGTTAATAACTTTCCTTCATACCATCATACGTGAGGATGTTCAGTGAGGATCATACAATATTTAATTCTATTTGTAGATCCTCCAAGAATGAAGCACTCTATAACTTCAAGTATTTTTAGCCAAAATATAGATCATAATATGTGCTAAGTAACATTTGTCATATAAAAATGCCAAACATAGACTTTCTCCAACAGGTCAGAGTTGCTAGTCTTTTATCGATTTTCTGTTAGTCAACATTGACCAAAATCTGAACTAGCCACTGAAATTTTGTGGCTACAAGAGCAACTTAGATACTGGATCTCCTGCAGCAAGTGACTTGCTTCATTCAGCAATCCCTTTCACAATTGAGAGAACATATAACAAGTGCAGTGGGATATTATCCATTTGCCAGAGTAAATGCAGCTCCAAGAACATCCAAGGCAAAGCATCGTCTGTTTGGCACTCAAACCACCATTTGGAATATTCATAGTATGCACTACAGTGCCCACTCTATGGCTACAATGGATACTGACTTCAAAATGCAATGCGGTTATTAGGGAAGGCTCCTTTTTCACCATTTCCTTCATTCACAACCTTCATCAGCAAGAAGAAAAATGGCACCTGACTCTTGGGATACCATCATCTATGGGTTCCCTCAAGTTTTGCACTTCTCTTGACTTGGGTAAACATGACCATTCCTCCATCATTCAGTCTAAATTCTTGAAATCCCTACCCAATCACAGCAGAGGGTGGATAGTATATAGCCTTCTCAGTTATACCTTCATCCGAGACCCGAATGGAAAGAAAATTTACACATACTGTAAATTGAAACCCAATAGAAATTGAGGTTGCAGAGGACATCCATTTGTAGTTAACTTTAGCTAATCCAGCTAATATAAAGGAATTAACTCGGGAAGGTATTATGCAGTAATTCCTATTGATGTGGCGTTGCAAAGCAGTTGGAAACCCATTTAACATTATATATTCTCTTTCTGAAGGATGGGGAAATGTCATATTGACATGGGTATTATGATATTTAAGGAGGAAAATCCCTTATGGTGAATGAATAAGCAAAGAGATATGTTGGATGTGGACACTTAATGGGTGGAATTTAAAAAATAGGAATAGACTTGAGGAAAATAGTGAGAGTTGCATATTGACTTCTGGTATACCTGCTAAGAGTCTTAATCTGTACAATTGTAGAATGAAACATAAAATACAATATGTAGATTTATTGGGTTTTTCTAACTCAAATAATGGATAAACAGATTAGTTCTCGTTGGAAATGTGAATATCTACTGTGTTCAATTTTTGTTTGCAGTAGTTTGTCCAGGAAACAATGGAGGGAAGCCATAGTACATTTAGCACTGAATGAGGAGAAATAATTTTAGCTAGCAGCATAATATTGCTGTTATAGTTCTAATAATAAACACTTTGTTGAGAAAAGAGAAATGAATGAGTACATTAGTCATGATTTGGCAGTGGCATGGGAACTGGAGTGATTGGGCAGAGAAAGGGCAATTGCTATATACATAGATGTGGCGTGTAGTTTAGAAAGGGTTAAGACTTTAATTCTGGTAACATGGGCAAATTTGAAATGAGTGATGATTACAGGACTGAGGGTATTATATTTGAATGCACTCTGTATACTGAATAAGGTAGGTGCTCTTGTAGCACATACAGAGATTGGTGGGCATACCGTGAGCATCAGTGAATCATGGCTGAAAGATCATAGTTGGGAGCTTAACATCCCAAGGATACACATTGTATCAAAAGGACAGGCAGTTAGGCAGAGGGGATGGTTGGCTTTGTTGGTACAAAATGAAATCAAACCCTTTGAAAGAGGTGACATGGTATCAGAAGGTATAGAATCCTTGTGGGTAGAGTTAAGAAACTGCAAGGGTAAAAATACCTTGATTGGAGTTGTTTTCAGGCCTCCATACAAACCAGAATGTAGGGTACAAATTACAATGGGAGATAGAAAAGGCTATTATGATAGTCATGGGGATTTCAATATGCAGAATGATTAGGAAAATTAGGTTGGTGCTGGATCCCAAGAGAAGGAATTTGATGGCATCTTAGAGCACCTTATGGTTGTGCCAAATAAGAAAAAGACAGTTCTGGATTGGATGTTGTGTAATTAACCAGATTTGATTAGGGAAGTTGAGGTAAAGGAACCCTTAGGTACAGTGAACATAATATGACATAATTCACCCTGCAGTTTAAGAGGGAGTAGCCAAATTCAGATGTATCATTATTTACAGATGAGTAAAGGGAACTGTAGAGTCATGAGAAGAGCTGGCCAAAGTTGATTGGAAGAAACTCCCTGGAGTTTCTGGGCGCAATCGGAAGGCACAAGATAGGTAGATTCCAAAGAAGACGTATTCTGAAGGGAGGATGAAGCAACTGGCTGACAAGGGAGATGGTGCGGCCTCCGTCGGTCGTGGTCGACCATGGGTACTGTGCCTCTGGTAGACACTGGTTTGTCGAGCAGCGTCGACTGGCTATTGAGGCTGATCCTGGAATGGTCAGCTCTGCCACAGTTGCTGCATGTGTAAGGGCGTCGTGGAACTGTTGTCTGCTGTCCGCTGTGCTCTCCATTTAGCTCCCGCTCCTCAAACTAACTCAGGATCACTCTTTCAGCTTGCTCTAGGTGTTGCTGAAGAGTATGTCGCCATTTGTGGAGGTAATCTGCTGTATCTTCCGAGCACTCTGTATTGATGTTTAAGGCTTTCATGTCATGTTTGCTGAGGTCCTTGAAGTGAAGCTGGGGTCTACCAACGTTCCTCTTGCCTGTTGTTAGTTCTCCTTTGGCAGTCTACTATTCTTCATATGATGGACGTGGCCCAGCCAGCACATTCTGCGTTGTTTTATAAGCATGAACAATGTGGGAAGTCCAGCGCAGGAGAGGACCTCAGCGTTCGGGACTTTGCCTCTCCAGGTGCTGCTGAGGATGCGGCGAAGGCTGTGCAGGTGAAAACTATTGAGTTTCCTCTCCTGTTTGAAGTAGATGGTCCAAGTCTCGCTACCATACAGGAGGGTGCTGATAATGCATGCATTGTACAAGGCAGTCTTGGTCTTTGTAGTGAGTTTCAGATTCTCCCTGACCCGCAAGGAGAGTGGAGCAAGGATCGATGTTGCTTTGCTGATACGCCTATTAATTTCAGCATTGAGGGAGAGAGTGTTGCTAATGGTCGATCCCAAGTACGTGAACTCGTGGACAACCTAGATCGTAATTGTCGATGGCAATGACTGGTGTCTCCACTACGTTCTGGGCAAGGATATTTCTTTAGGCTGATGGTAAGCCTGAAGTCCTTGCATGCCTTAGAGAAGCGGTTCATGAGATTCTTTCATCGACTTGACCAAGGCATTCGACCTTGTCAGCAGGGATGGGTTCTTTCAGATTCTCCTAAAGATCGGCTGTCCCCCGAAACTTCAAAGTATCATCAAGTCATTCCATGATGACATGAGGGCTACTGTTCAGTACAATGGCAGCTCATCAGAACCCTTTGCTATTCATCGTGGAGTGAAACAAGGATGTGCGTTGGCCCCAACGTTATTCAGCATCATCATCTCTATGCTATTGAAGCACATGTTTGGGAAGTCGACAGAAGGCATCTACATGCACACCAGGTCTGATGGGTGCTGTTCTGCCCTCGCGCCTGAGAGCAAGAACAAAGGTGCAAAAGATCTTAATATGTGACATGCTCTTTGTTGATGCCGCTGCTATAACCTCGCACGAAAAAGCCATAAGGAGAGAAAAAATTAAATAGGAAGGTAAGCTAGCCAATAATATAAAAGAGGGTACTAAAGTTTTTTTTAGATATCAGAGTAAAAGAGAGGTGAGAGTGAATACTTGACCACTGGGAAATGCTGTTGGAGAGGTAGTAATGGGGGACAAAGGAATGTTGGGTGAACTGAATAAGTATTTTGCATTAGTCTTCGCTGTGGAAGACACCACCAAGATGCTAGAAATTTAAGAATATTGGGGAGCAGAAGTAAATAGTAGTTGCTGTTACTAAGGAGAATATGCTTTGGAATCTTAAAAACCCTGAATGAAGATGGATCATTTAACCAGGTGGACTACACCCAGGGTTCTGAAGGAGGTAGCTGAAGAGATTGTAGAGGCATTAGCAGCAATCTTTCAAGAATCATTAGGTTTGGAATGGTTCCGGAGGATTGGAAAATCGCAAATGCCACTCCACTTTTTAAGAAGGGAGAGAGGCAGAAGAAAGAAAATTCTAGGCCAGTTAGCTCAAGTTCAATAACTGTGAAGATGTTGGAGTCCATTATTAAGGATATGGTTTCAGGATACTTGGAGGCACAGATAAAATAGGTTGAAGTACAGTTTAAGTATGGTTTCCTTAAGGGGAATTAATGTCTAATATTTCAGGCAATAGACAAGGGAGACTCAGTAGATTATTTGGATTTTTTAGAAGGCCTTTGATAAGGTGTTGTACATGAGCTTGCAAAACAAGATGATATTACAGCAAAAATATTAACTTAGAAGATTAGGCAACTGACAGGAGGCCAAAGAATGGGAATAAAGGAGGCCTTTTCTGTTTGGCAATCGGTGACTAGTGGTGTGCCTCAGAGGTCTATGCTTTGGATGATAAAATTGATGGCTTTGTGGCCAAGTTCATGGGCGATGCAAAAATGGGAGGAAGTGCAGGTAGTTTAGAGGTAGTAGGGAGTCTGTAGAGAACTTGGACAGATCTGGAGAATGGGCAAAAAAGTAGCAGACAGAATATATGTTCATATATGTAGAAGGAATAAGGTGTAGAGTAATTTCTAAATGCAGAGAAAATTCAGAAATCAGTTGCAAAGGGACTTGGGAGCCCTCGTGCAGGAATTGCTAAAAGTTAATTTGGAGATTGAGTCGATTGTAAGGAAGGCAAATGTAATGCTATCATTCATTTTGAGAGGACTAAAATATAAAAGCAAGGATGTAATGCTGAGGCTTTATAAGGCATTGGTCAGACTTGGGAGTATTATGAGCAGTTTTGAGCCCCTAATCTTAGAAATGTGCTGGCATTGGAAAGGGTCCAGATGCGGGAACGAAAGGTTTAATGTATGTGAAGAAAGTTTGATGGCTGTGGACCTAAACTTCCTGGAGTTTAGAAAATATGGAGGAAGGTGGGACCTCATTACAACCTATTAAATATTGAAAGGCCTGGATTGAGTAGATGTGGAAGGGATGTTTCCTATAGTGAAGGAGCCTAGGATCAGAGAGCATAACCTCAGAATAGAGAGATGTCCCTTTGGAACTGAGATGAGGAGGAATTTCTTTAAATCAGCCATGTTGGAATGGCAGGGCAAACTCGATGGACTGAATGGTATGATTCTGCTCCTGTGTTATCTTATTTGTAAGTGTATGTGAATTGCAGAGGTAAAAAAATATATTCATTGTATTTCAAATTGATTTTTGGCTAGAATATTGTTTTATTATTAGACTTTAATATGAACCATTATAGTGTGCATTTATTTTACCTGACTTGCAGGTTGTGGTTAAATGGCTGTCAAACCAGTGGACCAGAACTACTTATTAAAGCACAAGCTTTTTTTTTTGTTTTTGGGACTGATATCTAGTCTGAATGTTGCTCAGATACTCAAATATTGGTGCAACATACACCTCAAATTAAGGTTTATCATACTGCCTTTGAAACATAAATACAAAAATCCCTTTGTTGGTCATCAATTACATGTCTTTTGTAATAGAATGAGATCTGTGGTGGATCGAATTTATGAGGTATAAGTGATTTGATATGGTGGATATTACAATTTATTGAAGCATTTCTCCTCGTACAATACTGTTTCAAATCAAGAGAGTTCCAAGGTCACATTGATCACTAAGGCACCTTTTAGTGTAAAAAGTAATATTCTGGCCATGTACAGTTATTAATAATATGTTTAAAACTCCGGTTATTCATTTTTATTCCTTTACAAGTGAGGAACAGAGACAAGTGCATTCCTGTGAATCCTCTGCAGCTGACTATAAAGAGAACTGTGTTCCTAGATGACATTGGGAGATGTTAATGGAAGATGGTATATGATAGTGAAAGTATCCTCCTATATTAACAATATAGATCTGTATGCCACTGATAATCCAGCAGAAGTAGACACTGAATTTCAGATGAAAACTACCCCTATAGTTAAACAGATATGTAATTTTTATACTACTAATTTGAAATTGCTTAATGAGAACTAATTTATTTTAAGACAGCATCATAGTTAGATGAAATGGCTTAACCACAGTATTTAGATATTGGACCATATGCAATAGTTTGGAAATTATGTGCAATGAATAAAATTAATGATTCAACATGCATAGGCTGGAATGACTTCCTTTTCTAAATTGTGATATGTCTTATCTGTAATTTTGCTGAGTTGAGTACATAGTCTAATGATTGCTGTGTAAGAAAAAGGTTGTGTGACAATTTTAGGATATCATCAGTTTGGTAGGGTTCAAAGCTATATATTGGAATTGCATCACATCTGCTTAAGCCACCATTCTGTGTTTTGGAATTTTCTCTGACCAAGTTTGATTTAGTTATATTTTGAAGATGCTGACTTTTGTTGAAGTAAGCATTATTCATCTGTGAGTTGTAATAGTTTCAACAGACTACTAGACTGTTCAAGATGGAAGACATGCGTCCTACTTACTCCTGACATGCACGTATTTACTTCGGATGGGTGTTGAAGGATTATCATTGGGACTTGGAACTTAAATTAACTTCCCACTTTTCTCCTCACCCAATAGCTCAGTATCAATAGGAATCTTTCAACCACTGATCTGCTGACTCCAGCGAAACCGCTGATTAAATGTGGAAATATCCTGAAACTTTTGGCTTTAATATGTGCCAAGTGCTATTGAGAGAGCTTAAACAGCAATTAGTTTTCTATCCATTTGCAGTTGTTTTGCAAAAAAAAAATCATTGTTTTGGATGTAGTTTTGCTTGGCTTTCTGTTTCTTAGTGGCAGAGAAAAGCATTGAAACTTCAATTCTCAGTGATTGATGCTGTTCTTTGGGTGATGGAAACATGAGTAGCATTCTTGTATGTTTCGCTCTTGGTAGATAATGCTTTCTGTGGTACATGGACTGGAGATTTTTCATTTGTTAGATTACATCGTACGTAAGCACTTAATGTTCATTTTAAAAAAGATCTCTAAGCATGCTGGAATTATAGCCTGCGAATATTCTTTTTTTTTAGAAAAGATGGAAGTTTGCAGAAGACTTGCAAATGGGTTCTAGTTGTAATTTGATATAAGATGTTACATGCTTCTGAGAAGCTGTACCTGTGAAGAATGTATGGGACTTTGTATATATGCGTTCCATCTCTTAATAGTTGTTAAGATTCCAGAGGATGACTCAAATGCTATCATTTAATTGATACAGCAATTAAACTATCTTTTTTTCGCCTTGTCTGGAATGTCTCTTCCCTTAAACCCTATTCATGGATGTTTGTTTCATGATCCTTCTGGCAATGTCTTGTTCTTTTTCGACTGCCAATTTGTTTCATGCTAGAATGAGCCTAGAAGCACCAATACTGAATATGGAAGAGCAGTTGCACACAATTATTTACTATGTTTTCTTTGGACTTTCTGCTGATCGTTTCTAAATAAGAAAATCTTTAGCACTTAAGTCCATTCCTCTGTTTTTGGTGATTGAACTCCTTCAGTCTTTGGATCTTACTCCTCAGTTTCATATCCCTTAACTGACAGTGCTTTCTTGGAGTGTGAGGACTCCTTTGGATATGTCAGATGGCCCCAGGAGCGATTTGAATCGAGAGCTTCCACATCTTTTATCCACAAAGTTATTTGGTGCATAAGTTCCTCTGGCCTTTGAAGATTCCTGTGCTGGAAGTTAATTCCATAAATGGATTTGAAGACATTACACTCAGCCTCTGGATCATGAGGTAGTATAATACAAACCTAACGACTAGAAGACATGCCATGGAAGATTGGAATTACTCTGGTGAGTAATTGTTATCTGAGAAATATAATTTACTGCTAGTGGTATTGCTCTTTCATTAAAAAGAAAGGTTTTAAAGTTTGCTTTAGTGAAGGCTCTAGGTAGGATAGGAGGAGGAAATGAAGACAAAGGGAAAGAGTAAGAGTTGCTTCGTATTTTGCTCTCCTTATATGTACGCTAGGGAGGTGTGATCGTGATGGTAGAGGCTGATCATTTGTTGAGTATTGTGATCCAAGAGTTGAAGTCTGAGTTGGTTGCACCCCTAGAGTAAAGTCTAAGACATTTTTTAAAACTTAATTTGTTTTCCATTCATATTTCTTAAGTGATTTGTTCCTTGTTTGTTTTTGCTTTCCAAGCATAATCAGTGAACTCTTTTAAATTATTCAACAGTAACATGGGATTTTCAGTTTGTTTAAAATTGTATGTGCTGAATTTTAATAATGTGATGTAAAGATTATTGGGGAAAATTGTTTAATGATGCCTGAGAATCAATTCGTATATGAGCCATTATCTAGACTGGACTGCTTTTCCAAGTTAGAATGAATGAATCTGTGTTTAATTTGACCACCTGAACAAAGAGAGATGTAGTCATAGTACCTATTTTACACAAACGGGAATGTAAATATGTGACTGAACAGTTTGTGATGGCTTTCATTTACAGGGGTAAACAGGTCAAAACTTCAGGATATGATTGCAGATCTTAGAGATGATGAGCTGCCTCACATGCCATCTGGAACCATGATTCAGTCTAGACCAATCCCTTCCAGACTGGCTGATCATGACAGCTCAAGAGCAGAAGAAGGTATAATTAAAATTGTTACTGTATCTCCCTGTTCAGCTGTCAGTATTTTGTGTTGGTATCTTCTTTTCATCCCAACATAATTGTGTTGGCAAGCATATCCATCAGTTCTAATCTAATACAGAAAAACAACATTTATTTTCATTGTGAATCTGGAAAATAGGAATGTTACCCACATCAGTTTCCTGATCTTGTAAACCTGTTTATTGCACTGACAGACATGGCTGCTTCTAACTACATTACAAACTAGAATCATAAATTTAATTCATGCTGCCCAAAGGTTTTCTCAAATTTCAACCTGTTCTAATGTGAAGTGGAATCAATGTTTTCACTTCATAATACAGTAAGTCAGTGATAAAATCCTATAGGAAATTGCTATAATAGAAATAAATTTTTGTCTGGATTGTTGTTATATACAGTAGATGAATACTTTACAAGTCTTAATTTCTATTGTGACTTTACATTTTGAGTTTGGTAGCATGGATTTTACACCTTAATCCAGTATTTCAGATAGTACTTGTTGAAATGTACTCAAGTTAGTGTGGGAGCTATAATACCATTATGAAGCATCTGTTTCTTGACGTGTTGATTGAAAGATAAATATATCCTTCTACGCCATTTAGGGAGCCTTCCTGTAATAAAGGGGTTTATTTAACTTAATTTATTACTTAACAATGGCTTTAACTGCCATAATAGAGAGTAAGGAATACATTTATATGCTGACTTTCTAACATTCTGTAGATCTGTGACAACAGTTACATTCAAGTTTTTTTAATCACATTAATGGAACAATCTTTGCTAACTGCAGTGTATTTAAAATTAAAAATACAAGATCCTTTACCCTTCCATCTGGCAACAATGGTCATTGGATGAATGACTTTTAAGGTTCAGATTGCATGCTTGATCTGTTTTTTGTACTCTTAGTGGGAGAATACTGACTAGCTTTTGATTTATTTCCTTCATGTTTACAGCAATTGTTCCTCCGCAATTAATTTTTGCACAATAAAGGGTTCTTTACAAGCTTGACTCATTTGTTAATTGGGAGAAACCTGGACTGGAAGATTTCCCTATACAAATCATGGAACCTTATTTCCACATGAGAGCAAACTACCAGATTTTCATTCAAAAACTGTATTTGACCTTGTATTCACCAGTCAGCCCTTTGTAAATCCATTTGCCTGCCCAAATATTGTTAGTAGCTAGCTCCTTGCAGAAATAAAGTCATAAACACCAGCTATTGGCAATACCGCTATGTTAAATAGTATAGCTACAGAGATTTCTAGAAGTTAGGAATCAATAAAACCCTTTGAGGCATTAATATTAAATTCATCCACAAATTGAAGCTTGACACCATGGCCTATCATTTTCTTCCTTGATCATCATCATCAAATTGAAGTGTAGGGATTAATCTTGTTTCAGATATGAATGTAAAAAGACATATCAGGAGTTGCATGCACCAACACATGCTGTAAATGAAGTTGTGCATTCCTGTATGAGGTTGAACTTATTTAGCTTGCCATCTCCTGTTCTGAATGTTGATGGCTAATTATACAATACTAGCAAGAGCAGAAATTTTGAAAACATGACACATGATACTGGAAAAGATAAAACGGATGAGTTTGAAACCATTTTCAGACAGAAGTGGTTTGTGCATGACCCACCTGTCTCCTCTGAATATCCACCATAAAGAGGGTAGGGTCTGTTGTTGTCCAGGAAAGAGGCCCGCCATTGCTTTTGTAAGGACAATTACAGAAAATACTTACAGAAATTAGAGAATTCCAATTATAGAAAAGTAAATCAAAAATTAGTCATTTACATCCTGCAGTGAGACTTGAGTCATTAAGTTTTCAAATATAAGACTTAAACTTTATATTTTATTCAAATGTTCTTCTTACCTTGGAAATTTTAATAGTACTTCGTTACAAAAATCCCTTTACCATTTAATTAAATAGCCATACAGTTTCCAGTAAATTATAACAATATAAAAAAATGATTAATCTATGGGCATAAATTCCAGTACTGGCTTTTAAATATACTTATGTATTTCAGTCCTTGTTTGCGATCTGATCTGACAAACCACCTACTTTTTTGGAATATTGTTCTTGTAGTAAAGAAATTATGATATTAATTTTCCAGGTAGCAATTTAATTAGATTTCCACCATATGTGTTGCTTTTTTCTATTTCTGGAAGAGCTCTCTTTATACATCAGTCACACTTGCATTAAGATTATGCAGTACTTTCATAAGTCCATTAATCAGTATGTTCATTACTACATTAATAACTATTCATTTGACTGCATAATCTCAACATGTGTGATGGAGACACAATTTTTGTGTCTCAATCATGCAAGTTATTTCATTATAATATTCTTGAGAATCTGGTATATATCTTATGGGACTTAATTTGGAAGCTTGTATACGTATTTTAATAAGGTTCTTGTTGGAATTTGTTTCAAGCAATATATTCTTCTGGTCAATAGCATACTGGAAGCTGAACTGAGTATAACTGATTTCATTGTGGATGCAATTTTAATTGAGTACTTAAGTTTTACTGATTGTGAAATTTGATTAAGCTATCATATCACATACTGAATAATGGGGGGAACAACATACACAAAATACATGAAATAAGTGGTATTCCTATAATTTCATATTTCATAACTTTCAATAGTCACTGTATAATAGTGACTTTGACATTTTAACACTATTGCTATATAGACAGTTCAGAAGCCAATATTTCTCCAATAAAATCGTGACTTTCTTGTTAATTCTATGTTTGTAAGATCTATCTTAAGGTTTGAGGTTCACAGCCACTGGGATTTTTAAATTAATACTCCAGATTATAAGACTATTTAAAGTGTACCAAGCAGGCGCAATTGTTCAGTTGACCATTTGTGCATATTTCTCTGTCAGTGCTTTATTCGAGCTGAAATTCAGGTACACATTTATAATTTTTAACATGTCTTGCATTTTGCCTATAAAGGTTAATTCTTTTTCTCGGAATATAGTTCTATGTAGATTTCTGGAAAATTAATCAACATTAGCTGCACTAAATTTTCAGTTTTACAATCCCTCTTCTAATTTTTCTATATAAAATTTTCTTTTCCAATTTTCTCTTTTCATGTCCAGATCTCTCTGATGGCCTTGGCAAAATGTCAAGAATCTGACCCAAGTGGTCTTTGTTTTGTGTATTTTCCGATGTCATAAATTTTAGATACAGTTTTGAAAACACAATTTTCTCTGGATTGGTATTATTGATTGCTCTCGTGCATTGACCTTGTGTCACTTTGGATTAATATTTCTCAACTAATCATGCCAATGTGTTGCACAGGAAGTACTGTATAACAATAAAGCATCTTGTGTGCATTGAAGACTGTAATCTTGCTTGTGTATTTGTCCTAGGTTCTAGAAGATGGACTGAAACTGCAATAAGTTGAGGATAATTGAAAGCCAAGAAACTAACTAATTTTGTATTTTAAAGGACTGAATGGAATACGGTTATTATAATTCAGTGTGATTATTATAAAATGGAGAATAAAAGGAAACTCAACCTTTCACATGGTCAAATTTCTTTTGTAATTTACTGTTTGCAGAATACTTTATACTTTTAAAGAGGGAGATTTCTTTTGTGTTTACTCTAGGTTTCATAGTTCAAAGTAAATTTATTATTAGAGTTCTTGTATGTCATCATATATATCTGAGATTCATTTTCATGTGGGCATACTCAAATTCAGAATAGAATAATAACCATAATAGAATCAAAGAAAGATGGTATTAATTTAAGTGTTCAACCACTGTCCAAAAGAGAACAAGCTGTGCAAATCCAAAAATAAAGAATTAATAATAAATAAGCCATAAATATCAAGAACATGAGATGAAGTGTCCTTGGAAGTGAGTCCATAGGTTGTGGGAACATTTCAGTGATGGGGCAAGTGAAGTTGAGCGTAATTATCCCCTTTGGTTCAAGAGCCTGATGGTTGAGGGGGAATAACAGTTCATGAACCTGGTGGTATGAGTCCTGAGGCTCCTGTACGTTCTTCCTGAGCAGTGAGAAGCGAGCATGTTCCATTGTGAAAGAAAACCAAAACAACTTGGCTTTGTAACTTTAAGGATTAGCTTGTTGAATTCGATGAACAAATTTTCTGGAGCCGAACTTGGCATAGGCCATTAGGCTAAACTGAGTGATGCCACTTTACTTTGTGTAAATGAACAAACTCAAGATGATGATATAGCATGATACACCAATCAAGTTAACAGTATTCATTTGGATAATTATATTTTGAAACATAAGATGCAAAAACAAAGAAACTGACAAACACTAGTTAAAACTCTATAAAGCACTAGTTAGCCAACTCATAGAGCAGTCTGGACAATTGTTTTTACTGTATTGTAGGGTGATTAATTACACTGGAGAGAGCAGAAGAAATTTTGAACAATTGTGCCAAGAGTGAAGTACTTTTGCTGAAAGGAGTCAATGATTGGTGTTACTTCCTTCTGAACAGAAAGGCTGAGGAGAGATTTGATTCTATGTAAAGAAATGAATAAAAAGAACCTAGTAGTAATAGGGAATAGATCTAAGGTTATTGATTGGATGAGAAGCTGAGAAATCTGTTCAAAAGATGATGGTGTGATCTCCCTAAAGGAACACTAGAGGCAGCAAACATTACTGCCTGTTAAAAACTGTGTTGCTTTGCTTTTGAAGTGCCAAGACTTAATGAATTAGATGGTTGGATTAATCTGAATAGCTCTTTTTTAGCCACCAAGACAAGTTAAGCCAATGGACCTTTTATACTACTTTGAACAGCTATTTGGTCTAGTTTCAATTAATGTACCTACTTCCAGTTAATGTTTCACTTGTTTTATAAGGTACCTTGCATGTTTCATGGATTTACTCCCTTGTTTGTTATTTTGACATAATATGTAATGGCAATTGTTTGATATAATAATTTTTTATTGAATAAATATTCAGAAAAATGATTATTTGTCTGCAAGAACTTGATGGTATTCTTGTCAATCACTTTCATTTACTTTCCAGTAGGCATCATTTGAAGATAATTAGATAACTAAATAAAAGCTATCTAATTAGAAGAATTCTCTGTCAGTTTTGCTGAGTTTAATTGCTTATGTAGCTGACATCCACATAAGTTAAGATTCAATCCTGGACATTTGTAGTTCTGCATGTTAATGTGGCTGTAAGAATTGCTTTTACATTCAAGATCCTAGCAGAATCATTAAAGGTTTTATGAAAGAGCATCAAGCATTTCTGAGAAGTCACAAATTGTATTGCTATATCTTGTTAAGTTGCCACACTGCAAAGATTTTACAACTGTCCTTCATATGCTTGAGCAGATCAGCCTCTCATTGCATTTTATACTTGAGTTATTGGGACTGACTGAATTTTGATTTTCCGCTCGACTAAATTGAAAAATATGAACTATCAGTATGTATATGTTGAAACAGTTACTAATTTTGAGTGCATTTGGAAACCTTGCTGATTTTAAAAGCAAACTTTCTATCGGCATGAGCCTTACACATGATTCTGTCTATTATGCCACCCTTTAAGCTTTGAGCATATTTATTGAGCTTTAAAGAGACTGACACTAGATCAAAACCTAAGCAAAAAATAAATAATGCTTGTTGGATCATAATTCTGAATTATCCTCCAAACTTAGCTAACCTTTGAATTTAACAAATATGTTTTACCAAACGTGTTGGGCATCTCACATCATTAATACATCCTGGTGCCTCCATGCCTAGAATATAAGCTTCATTTGCATTGGCCTTGCTGTCACTGAAGTGAAAATCACATTTTTGTTTGGTTTTGAAAAATGTGATAAATGAGTGGGCATGGTGCTCACATCTAAGTATCATGTTAAAACTTTTTTTTCAAGTCATGAATAGACTCAGTGGACTGCAAAGTGTTTGTATTTCTGAGTCCATATTCTACTTGAAGTATGTAACCCTGAAACTATAAGTCCGTTGCTTTAAGCTAGAAATTGCTTTACAGATGTGGCAGAAAAGATTGATTAGAATTGCTCCCAAAAAAAAAGGGATTTCATTTCCAACGTAAGGCTCGTAAAGAAGAGTTGGCTTCCTTGGAATAAAGAAAGTTGAGAAGAGATTTGATAGTGGTGTTTAAAATCATGATAGGTTTAGTTAGAGAGAAGCCGTTCCCATTAGTGGATGGTTCCAGATCCAGGAGCCCATGTGCCAAACACAATGAGGTAAACTGATGAGGAGAGTGATTATGTTTTGGT
Organism: Hypanus sabinus; assembly: GCF_030144855.1. NCBI lineage: Eukaryota > Metazoa > Chordata > Chondrichthyes > Myliobatiformes > Dasyatidae > Hypanus > Hypanus sabinus. The sequence continues at coordinate 143,487,709 of NC_082707.1, read as the reverse complement.
GTTTGCTGCCTTTTAGGTTGGTGGAAATTATGATATCAGAGCTGTCAAGAGAAGTTGGATGAGCACTTGAGGAAAAATGAGGAGGAATGGGATTGAAATGTACAATGAACAACTGATACGGGCTGGATTAACTAAGTAGCTTACTCCTTTGCCACAACAATTCACTAATATATTCTGTTTACCAAGTAACAAAATCAAGCTAATCAATTTGCTGCTGGGTTTTGTATGTTTATCTGAAGTAGACTTAAAGTCCACTGGCAAATGCTGATAACTTAAGATGTGTAGTTAAAACATTTTTTTGTCACATTCAAAGCACTGTATTCTACTGGGTAGAACTATCAAAATCAATAAAGCAACTTCAGCGGAAAATTAGATTATGGAGGTGCATGATAGAATTTGTTACTTACAATTAATGATACAAATGATGCACTGTATATCCCATTAAAAATTGCTTGAATATGCTAAAATTGTTTTCCAAACATGTGAAACCTGTGTAATCGTGGAGACTACTGCCAGACCAAATTTTTCTTCTGAATTTGATATTCTACCTTTGTGTATGTATCCCCATTGTTAATTAAAAATGATATTTCTCTGTGATATGTACATATGAATCTCCCCAGTGCTTTTAAACTACATTTAACATATTTTGCATTGTTGGTGATGCCTCTATATAGATTAGAGAACATAGAAAATTTGAGAAAGACATCTGAGCAAGAAGTTGTTCTGGAGCAACAGAAGAACTGAAACATTTTTTGTATGATTAAGTTAATCCCTTATCTTTGTAAAATTTAAGGAGTTAAGAATGTTCATGGTATTTACTCAAATAAGCTCCTCCAGCTTTGATGTTTCTTGGCTTTTGACTTCTTCATAACTGATATTTAAAATGTGATGAAAATGATCTTGGTTTACTTTTTGATTTATTTTACTTTGTTTTCTCCTGTCAGGTGGAGTATGTATTTTCTGCTAAGAACTCCTTTCAGTTGCTCTCTATTTCACTTACCTACTTTAGTCCACAGACAACATAGCAGCAATAATTATGAAAAAATGGTGAAACTCATTCACATTGGTAGATATTGTACTGTGTCCTGGCTGTTCAACATAATAATTACTTGTGAAACTGAAGAGCATGGTTACATTTAATATGTATTCAGTTATGTCAAGCCTAGAACTAGATAACCTGGTAGCACCTGAGAAGGCGAGGATATTCCTAAAGACTGCACTCTCCTTATTTGCATTTGAGGATATGTTTCATAGTAGATCACCAGTGTATCTTTGCTCACTTGATTTTAAGCATTGCCCCAGTCATCGTGTGTGTTGAATGGCTGGTTTTTCAAAGTGAATACATTTGCTGCATGAAAGGTCTGCATGAGTGTGGAAAAACTTTTTCACCCAGAGAGTGGTGGTTATGTGGAATGCTCTGCCCCAGAAGGCAGTGGAGGTCAAGTCTCTGAATGCATTCAAGAGAGAGTTAGATAGAGCTCTTATAGATAGTGGGGTCAAGGGTTATGGGGAGAGGGCAGGAACGGGGTACTGATTGTGTATGATCAGCCGTGATCACAGTGAATGGCGGTGCTGGCTAGAAGGGCTGAATGGCCTACTCCTGCACCTACTGTCTATTGTCTATTGAGTGTTAGTGTTTCAATGAAAATTTCAGGCTTTTGTGCTTTTTCATAGCTTCACATTAGATTTTATTCTTTCATCGTTAGTTTTACCTTGGTTTCTGGTTTTCTTAAACTTTGGCATTTTCATTTCACTCTATTGGTTTTATGTTTGAGTTAAGTTGAAAATTAAGTATGGAGTGACTTCACGGATGATAATCATGAGAAGGAGCAAAATTCTTGGAACACATCCTTGAGTGTAACTGTGTTCTCAGAGAAGCAAGAGAGAATGCTTAAGTCTAGTCTTTTTTTTAAAAAAAAGAAGCCAGGATAAACACACAAAATTTGAATGATTTTTTAAATCTACTATCTTGTATACAATAATGTGCAAGTAGAATACAACTTTATGTTATTTGCTGTAAAAGTTAGTTCCTCCTAGCAGTATCTAAATTTTTGGAGTTTTTTTTTGATGTAATGACTCACTTTTGTGAATTTTTTTTCCAATTTTTCTTGTTTCCCTTCTCCAAGGTAAGAATAGGATGCTATGCTTCTACAAACTTGGCTCTGGTATGTGTGCTAGATAGATCATTGTGAAGTATCTGGACTTTACGTGGCGAGCTTAAAATAATGATACTTTGCAGGTATATTTCCAAGACAGTTTGACCATTGAGAAATTATGGTTATCAAAGCAGACTAGTTTTAAATAAAATATATTTAAAAAACCATGATAATACTGTAATATATTTACTTTTCTAATTTACTTTATTTGACGTGAAATATTTTTTCCCAAAACAGCTGAGCCACTTACATTTCCATCTGGAACTGGAAAATCATTTATTATGGGTCCAGATGATGTGCTGGAAAGTTTTTTGGGCCTTGGTGACCTTGCAGACTTGACAGTCGCAAATGATGCAGACTTCAGTTATGATGTAAGTATATTGGCTGTAGTTATTTTAAAGTGGTAGGTTTATTTGCAGTTGAATAAATGAATGTTGTAGAGCAATAGGTTGAAAGACAATTTATTTTCAAACTGATCGAGAAAACATTATTATACTTAACATTTATGATCGAATTTTGACAGTCACTTCCTCAAAGATCTGGCAGTTTTCCTATTTTGAATTTTGTCCATGGTCATTTCAATGTGATTCTTGGAAATCAGTAATGGCAAGGCCACGAATGTCCTATCACCAGTCTTAAAGAAAATTTCTGAGCAAACAAGGAAAATAAAAAATGTTTGATTTTAAATTTTTTAGAGTACATAGAGATGGAAATGGCATGCAAAATTAATTAGCAGAACTGTTAAATGTTTGCAAGCTACTTTTAAATGCATTGTATTTTGAAATATTTATGAGTTAATTTATTCTGCATAGCTAAAATTTGGATTTTAGAGTCAGGTGGTTGTTGAACAGTAATTGTGGCAGATTTTCAGTTTTAAGAATTTGATTAACTCATGTAGATGGGCATTGGGAACACATATGAATTAAAACAAGGAGCAGGATATTTGCATGTGAGCCTGTTCTAATATTTACTACAATCATGGCTGATCATCTTGTCTGCATTTCTGCACCCCCTTTGACCATTATCTCTGCCTAAAACCTGTTCCAAACCCAATATAAACAGATGCATTTGCCTCAGTGTACATTTACATAGCAAGTCTGCCTAAGACAGACGTTGGCAAGTTTTTTGTATTTCATTCTGCACTGCTTCCAAATTGAAAAATAACTAAAGCCAGTTTCCAAGTTAAGGTTGTGTGTAATTCTGCCCTTGCAATACCTTTCATTTATCAACATTAAATATCTTGTGAAAGGTTTTTTGAACTATATTATGTGATAAGTACACATGCCATTCCTGTTATAAGCTTTTTCCCTCAGTCATGTTAGTTTGTTTAAGGAAATTATTATATGGCTAAATATAATATCCTGTTGGTACCGTGGTAGTGTATTGATTAGCACAATGCTATTACATCTCGGAGTTCAGTTCAGGCTTTGTTCTTTAAGGAGTCTCTACATCCTTCCTGTGGAGTGCCTGAGTTTTCTCTGGTCCTTCAGTTTCTTCCCACAGTTCAAAGACGTACTGGGTATGTTAATTAGTCGTTGTAAATTGTCCCATGATTCGGTTAGGGTTTATCAAGCATCGCTGGAGAGTCATAGCTCAAAGGGCTGGAAGGACCTACTCTGCTGTATCACTAAGTAAATAAAAATGTAAATCAAATATTTTATCAGGTTTACCACCTGGATGTTCTGAGGACAGATGACTTTATTGTAAGTGAAATAGAATACAATAGATGTATTACTTTTTGTGTGGTTTTCAGAGGGTGTACCAATGAAATTTGTCAGATAGTTGAAAAAACTTCAAGTGTTTCACTCAGGTTCTTTGTGTATTACAAACGACTATCCCTACCGAATGTGGTTACACCTGATATCATTCAAAAATATATAGGTTACTCTTCATGTTCTTGAAATTTTAAGTAAGTTAAGTTGTTGTGGAAAGCAAACAAAAACCTAATCAACTGTTAGGGCAATACTGAAAAGGTGGTAAATAACTGTAGTGAATGCATGATAAAACATTGTGAATCTACTATTGTAGGGCATTTGAGTGATGGACTCAGACAAGGGCTTTTGCTTTCAAAAGCAATGTCTTGTAAATCAGATGTTACAACTGTTGTTTTGTTTTACTGATTCAAGTAGACAGGGAAAATCGTTGCTATCCTTTAAGCAAAAGCAGGTTAATCCTTTGCAGCCCATATTTATTCTATTCTACCATGGCTGAATAGTTCAGTTAAGCTTTTGAAATCGATGCTGATTGTGTGGTCTTGCTGCACACCAAAGATTTAATATCTACCAGAACAGTTTATTGGCAATGAATTGCTTTGGGCTGTCCTGAAGATATGAATATTGCATTGAATACAAATTATTTCGGGTATTCAGTTGCTGCAGAATCTCCACATTGTATGGGGATTTTCTGTAAAATCGACACTTCAGTACATCATAGAATAAAAGGATTAATTTTTGTGTGAACTATTAATCTTTCATTCCCTTCCACTCTCTTTGGCAATAAATTCTGTGTGAGGATGAAGTTGACAATGCGTTTATCAACGTGTTCATTTAGAAGATGTTATAATAGCAGTTGAAAGTATAAAATTCATAATTTGGTGATTGATGGATTAATAACTAGATGTCTTTAAATTGAAATGAGAGGAATTTATTTGCATGAAAATATTAGGAATGCACTTATCCTTTATAATAGCACTGACTTGTATTTCAGCAAAGTTATCAGTGAATACCAAAAATTGTACAAGTTTTAATAACTTGTTTTGCAAAATCTATAATCAGATGGTGATATATATATATGATTGATGCTGAACCTTTGATTTTTATTTTTTTGTATTAAAAAGAGTATGGTAATGTCATACCCAATCTCATCAATTTCTCCAGATTCTGCCATTCATTGAGGCAGATCATAGTGGCCAATTAGTTTTAGTTTACATCATGCATTTTTGTGAAGTGGCTGGAAAGTAGAGGAAACCTGTGTAGCCACAAGAAGATTGTACAAACTCCACATAGCATGGAAGATTAGAAATGAGCCTGAGTCATTGGAGCTGGTAGCTGTAAAAATGAAATATAGAATCAAAGATGAATTTTCAAGTTCTTCCAGTGGATGCTGACTGCTTCTTCGCCCTTGATAATTTTTCCTTGATCTTTGGCTTTTGACTAGGTGTACCCTTGGCTACTTAAGTTGTTAATTGTCGCGACAGTGCAGAATAATCTTTGCATGCATTGGACCCCATCGCTGTTTCTACCCATCATCTGTTCTAGGGGTCACAGTTTGAGACCTCAAAGACAAGAACCCCTTGCATTTGTGGTCAATAAGCTTTTGGTTCTCATGGAGACTTGTCTCAGCCCAATCTTGATGTTTTCTAGTAGAGAAGTAAGAGTCTCTACAACGGACTTCAAGCAGTCTATATGTCCATTGTATGGCTCGTCTAGATTGTGGGTTGTCACTTTGCATGTGAGGTGGCATTTGAGAAGACATTTTGCTGTGAATCTCTTGAGTTTCTGTTGTTACTTTTGTTTTGGTCTTGGGTGACGGAAGCAGTAGATTAGGCATTGGTCAGTTCAACAAATATTAATACCTATCAATCAACGTTGGGGTGTGTAAAAATAGCTACCTTTTAATCAGGATGGCAATTGAGACTTTAAGGGCAGAATTTTGTGGCAGTTTCTCTGAGTTGAGGAGCAACTAATCAGCAAGTGGCAACAGGTAAAAGGAGCTACCTTTTAGTCAGGTCAGTGTTCAGATTTAAAAAGCAGAGCTTTGTGGCAGGATTCTCTTAAGTTGAACAGTCAACATCAGGGGTGCGTAAAAAGAGCTACCTTTTAATCAGGACTGCAAAAGAGATTTTGTAAGGCAGAGTTTAAGGCAGACCCTACGGGGGGAGGCACAGTGACTGGGTCTCTAACACTGAATGCTGTGGTCTAGAGAGCAGGCTCATCAGGCTTGGGTGATGTAAAATATCTTGTAAGTTACTCTCTCCCTGTTCTTATTTGTTCATTCCTCATCTGTCAGGATACAGTAGTTTAGCGAACATTACTATACAGGCAGTGTTTTATACTGTGTATGGGATGTGAGTTTCAGCTCATGGGAGAACATATTAGGAACTGGAGCTGCAGCTCGATGACCTTCGACTAATACAGGAGAATGAGGAGATGATAGACAGGAGCTACAGGGAAGTAGTTACACCTAAATTTCAGGAGCCAAGTAACTAGGTGACTGTCAAGAGAAGCAGGGGAAATGCACGATCAGTGCAGAGTATATCTGTGGCCATTCCCCTCGATAACAATCATATAACCTTAGATACTGTAGAGAGGGACAACCTACTGGGGCAAGCTACAGTGACCTCGTCTCTGGCACTGAGTCAGGTGCTGTGGCCTAGAAGAGCAGAAAGGTGAAGAGGACTCGTGCTAATAGCATATTCCTTAGAGGAATAGAGACAAGGTTCTGTGGGTGTGATCGAGACACCCTGATGGTATGTTGTCTCCCTGGTGCCAGGATCAGGGATGTCTTGGATTGAGTCCATGGCATTCTCAAGGGCAAGAGTGGGCAGCCAGAAGTCTTGGTACATATTGGCACCAATGACATAGGTAGACAAGGTGAGGAGGTCTTGAAGAGAGATTTTAGGAAGCTAGGTAGAAAGCTGAGAAACAGAACCTCCAGGGTAGTAATCTCTGGATTATGTGCCAGTGAGGTTAAGAATAGGATGATTTGGCAGGTGACTGAATGGCTGAGGAACTGGTGCAAGGGGCAGGGATTCATAAATATGGATCATTGAGATCTCTTCTAGGGAAGGTATGACTTGCGCAAAAGGGATGAGTTACATATGAACCATAGGGTGTCCATATCCTTGCTGGCAGGTTGGCTAGAGTTATTCAGGTGAATTTAAACTAATATGGCAATGTGATGGGAACTGGAGTGATAATGCTGAAGATGAGGTAGTTAATTTACAAACAAAAGCAATGTGTGGTGAGATTCACAGCAAGGAGAGGCTGATGATGGGGCAAAGTTTTAGTCACAGGATGAGCTGTGACGTAAAAGGTGGACAAAATCAAAAAGGGTGAATACAAAACTGAAGGTGTTATATTTGAATGCATGCAGTATATGGAATAAGGTAGATGAACTTGTGGCACAGTTATAGATTGGCATGTATGATGATGTAGGCATCAGTGAATCATTGTTGAAAGAATATTATAGCTGGGAGCTTAATGTGCAAGGATACACATTATATCAAATGGACAGGCAAGAATGTGGAGGGAGTGGCGTTGTTCTATTAGTAAAAAAATTAAATCAAATCATTAATTTTTGCCAAGGAACTGCAAGGGGAAAAAGACCCTGATAGGAGTTGTATGCAGACCCCCAAGCAGTGGTAAAGATGTGGTCTACAAATTACAACAGGAGATAGAAAATGCATGCCAAAAGGGCAATGTTACAATAGTCGTGGGGTATAGGTAGATTGTGAAAATCAGGTTGGTGCTGGATTCCAAGAGGGGCAATTTCTGGAGTGCCTATGAGATGGCTTTTTAGAGCAGCTTGTCATTCAGCCCACTAGGGGATCAGCTATTCTCGATTGGGTGTTGTGCAATAAACTGGACTTGATTAGAGAGCTTAAGGTAAAAGAAACCTTAGAGGCAAGTAATTATAATAGGATCAAATTCACTCTAAAATTTGAGAAGGAGAAGCTAAAATCGGATGTATCAGTATTACAGGGAATTACAGAGGCATGGGAGAGGAGTTGGCCAGAATTGATTGGAAAAGGACACTGGTGGCAGAGCAGTGGTGGCTGAAATTTCTGGAAGCAATTCGGAAGGCACTGGATATATACTTCTTAAAGAGGAAGGAGTATTCTAAAGACACAATGATTAACTGTGGCTAACAAAATAAGTCAAAGCCAACATAAAAGCCAAAGAGAGGGCATATAATAGAGCAAAAATTAGTGGGATGTCAGAGAATTAAGAAGCTTTTAAAAACCAACAGAAGGGAACTAGATTTTAGAATGGTTCCTGAATACTAGAAAATCACTAATGTCACTTCATTCTTCAAGAAGGGAGAGGGACAGAAGAAAAGAAACTATAGGCCTGTTAGTCTGACCTCAGTGTTTTGGAAGATTGCTGAAGATATGGTTTTGAGGTACTTGGAGGCACATGATAAAATAAACCGCAGTCAGCATTGTTTCTCAAGGGAGAATCTTGCCTGATAAATCTGTTGGAATTCTTTGAAGAAATAACAAGTAGGATAGGTAAAGGAGAAACTGCTGACCTGAGGGTTTAAACACAGAGTGTGCCTCCTCTACCAGGACAAGAAAGGTGAAGACAGGTTTCATATGGGCTCCCATAGAAACGTCTTTCATTTGGGGGAAAAAAGACAGGTCAGACAATCAGTGAGGATCAGAAATAACATCTCCTCCTTGACAATCAGCACAGGGTGCACCTCAGGGATCTAAACTTAGCCCACTGCTCTACTCTCTCTAAACACATGACTGTGTGGCTATACACAGCTCAATTGCCATCTGTAAATTCTCCAAGACACCTCTGTTTTTGGCAGAATCTCAGATGTTGACAAGGACGTGTATGAGAGTGAGATGGATCTGCTGATTGAGTGGTGTCACAACAACCTTGCACTCAGTGTTAGCAAGAACAAGGAAATGATTGTGAACTTCTGGAAGGAGAAGTTGGGAGAACACACCTCAGTTCTCATCGAGGGGTTAACAGTGAGCAAGTTCCTGGGTGTCAACATCTCGGCAGGTCTATTCTGGGCCCAACATATTGATGCAGTTATGAAGAAGGCATGCCTGGTATGTTGCCAGAGACTAACAGATTTCTACAGATATACCATAGAGAGTATTCTAACTAGTTGCCTCACTTTCTGGTGTGATCCTGCACAGGATCAGAAAAGGCTGCAGAGGTTTGCAAACTCGGCCAGCTCCGTCATGGACATGAGCCTCCCTTGCACTGGTGGTGTCTTCAGAAGATGACATCCATCATTGAAGATCATCACCATCCAGGGCATGTCCTCTTCTCTCAACTACCATCAGGAAGAGGGTACAGGAGCTTAAAGAAGCACACTCAATGTTTCAAGAGCAGCTTCTTCCCCTCTGCCATCAGATTTCTGAACAGTCCATGAATCCATGAATCACCTCTTTTCTCTCTTTTTGCATTATTTTTATATTTCTCATTGTAACTGCTGGTAGTTTTTATATATTGAGCTGTACCTTGTAGTTAAAGAACAGGATAGACTTGAAGCACATTTGCGTCATACTGAATACTGAAGTAAATTTTTGAAACACATTTGTATCCTGAAACACCCTATAACCAATAGGATCCTAAACTAGCATGGATACCTTCACTCTACACAACTGAACTGATTCTACAATCTACTGACTTTCAAGGGCTCTTTACAAGTCATGTTCTCAGCGTTATTTTTTCATTTGCTCAGTTTGTCTTTTGCACATTGGTTGTTAAATATCTGTTTGTGTATAGCTTTTGGTAAATTCTATTGTGTTTATGTTTCCTGTAAATATCTGCAAGAAGATGAATCTGGAAGTAGTATATGATGTGTATGTATTTTGATAATAAATTTACTTTGAACTTTGATATTTGAGTATTGTTATTTTTGTGTTTTCTCTTGCTAGATGGAAACGGAATGAAACACATGCTATAACTAATCTGTTGTTTTGCTTGGGAGGAAAAGGTTGATCACACAAACGTGGGAAAGGAAACAGATGCATTTGAGAGCCCTGTCTTCATTTCCTCCTGCCCCACTTCCCCAAGTTTGCCATGCCATTCTCTTAGTTTCTCCATATTAGTCACCTCTGTTCTGATGACGCCACCTTCCTGGTGTGCTTCTGATACATTTTCCTTTTTCTTCAGCTGTATTTCCCCTACATCATAGGTCTGAACCATTTCCTGCACTTCAATTATTACTCCTTTTCATATATGTGTAGGATTACCCTTGTTCTTAGCTCCCACTATAACAGACTCTACATTCCAGGGATTGTATTCCATGGTTTTAGTAAATCCAAACTTATTGTCTGGTCACCTCATTATAGGAAGGATGTGGAAGCTATGGAGAGGGTGCAGAGGAGATTTATCAAGATGTTGCCTGGATTGGAAAACAAGTCTTATGAGGCAAGGTTAGCAGAGCTGGGACTTTTCTCTTTGGAGCATAGAAGGATGAGAGGGGACTTAATAGAGGTCTACAAGATTATGAGAGGCATAGATAGGGTGGATAGCCAGTACCTGTTTCCCAGGGCACGAATAGCGAACACCAGAGGGCATATGTACAAAGTTAAGGGAGGGAAGTTTAGGGGAGACATCAGGGGTAAATTTTTTACACAGAGGGTTGTGGGTACCTGGAATGCCTTGCCAGGGATGGTGGTAGACGCTAAAACATTAGAGGTATTTAAGAGCCTCTTGGACAGGCACATGGATGAAAGAAAAATGGAGGGTTATGGAGTAGTGTGGGTTTAGTACTTTTTTATAAAGGAATATATGGGTTGGCACAACATCAAGGGCTGAAGGGCCTGTACTGTGCTGTAGTATTCTAATGTTCTAGTGGTTTCTGCATCCTTTAGTGTGAAAATGCAAGCAGATGCATCTTCCCTCTTCTCCCTTTTATGTATTCCAAAAGTAGTGCTCTGGTCACCTTTTCCACTAAAGAGACCAAGGTGTCCAAATGATGTTACTGTTTTCAGTACTGTCTGAGAGAAAAAAAAATAATGCTTGGTCGATCTGGTAGAGTACAAATGGAGGAAAATAAATTAGGGTAAAAGTGAATGAAGAAATAAAGGATGCCAACTGGTAGCTGTGAAGAGAGAAAAACCTAAGAAATATTTTGGTAGATGGCCTTGAATCAGAAGTAACAAATCCTGTCACAAGCATACTCTTTTTTGAAATTATATAATTCATTATTGAGTCTTGTAAGTTGCACTGTGGCTAGATGGAAGATCTGGTACTGTTTTATAAGCTTATGTTGGATTTCATTAAACAGTGTGGAAGGACAAGGTCAGAGTGTGATGGAGAATTAAAGTGGCAGGCAGCTAGAAGCTCATGGTCACTTTTGCAGACTTAATAAGAGTTTTGTTGTTGAGATGTTACTCAATCTGCATTTGGTTTCTTCATACTAGAGGAAACCATATCATGAAGACCCAATGCAAGGTATTGGGAAAAAGTGCAAGTGAATTACTGTTTACCAAGAAGGGCCATTAGTTTTCCTGGAGATGGGACAGGATAAAATATAATGTCAAGTATTACATCTCTTGTAGTTTTCTGGATCTCCTGATCTCCACCTTGTAATAAATTTCCTTCTACTCCTGACTTTCTCTGCAACTTAGAACTTCTCTCATTCTATTTTATTCCAGTTCTGATGTAAGTACAGTGACCTGAAGCCTTCGATCTCTTTCTATCCTCACTGATGATTCTTGATTGTTAATTATTTCCAGCATTTTGTTTAATTTAGGACTTAAGGTGTGCAGTATTTTGCCTTTTCACTGGGAGTGTGGCTAGTTTTGAAGAACTAGCAATATATATGGGATGTTGCTTTGCTCTGTCACCTTTTCTGTATTCTGTATCGTTTGCTGTTTCTTGATAAAAATGTAAAATGAAGCGAATTGTCTAAAGATTATCATTTTTGATGGTGAAAATGTAATGTATAACTAATGCTAACTCATTCTACTTGGCACTTGTACTTTTCTCCAAATTGTTGTATGACTGTTCCAGTTTTCTTTTTTATTTGCCAATTTTACCCTTTCACAAATGTATAAGATGATGAGAGGCATTGATTGTGTGGATAGTCAGAGGCTTTTTCTCAAGGCTGAAATGGCCAACATGAGAGGGCACAGTTTTAAGGTGCTTAGAAATAGGTACAGAGGAGATGTCAGGGGTAAGTCTTTTAATGCAGAGAGTGGTGAGTGCGTGGAATGGGCTGCTGGTGACGGCGCTAGAGGCAGATACGATAGGGTCTTTTAAGAGACTCTTGGATAGGTACGTGGAACTTAGAAAAATAGAGGGCTATAGGTAGCCCTAGGTAATTAAAGTACGTACATGTTCGGCACAGCATTGTGGACTGAAAGGCCTGTATTGTGCTGCAGGTTTTCTATGTTTTTAAATCCTGAAACTCTTGTAATCTAGTAGTCTTGCTGTGCCCTCCTAGAACTTAGTTGCTATTTCATCAAATCATTTGGTGCCATTATAATCTCTTTTCAGGGTTAATCTGTTTCTTTACCATTTTGAATACTATCATCCTCTCAAACCGAATCGTAATAGGCTCCAAAGCCTAGACCTCAATACCTCATGCAACTGGATCCTCGATTTCCTTACTTACAGACATCAGTCAATTCAGATTGGCAACAACATCTCCACAATCAGCTGCACCACAAGGCAGTATGTTTAGCCCCCTGTTCTACTAACTTTATACCTACGATTCTGATGCTAAGCTCTGCTCCAATTCCACATTCAAGTTTGCTGACACCACTGTCAAGTCAAAGCTGGTGACAATCAGCATATAGGAATGAGATTGAAAATCTGACTGAATGGTATCCACAACCTCTCACTCAATGTCAGAAAGACCAGGAAGATGATTATTGTCTACAGGAGGAGGTAACCAGAGATCCATGAGCCATTCCTCATCAGGGATCAGAGGTGGAGAGGCTCAACAACTTTAAAATTCCTTGGTATTATCGTTTCAAAGGATCTGTCCTGGTCCCAGCATGTAAGTGCCATTAAAAGAAAGCATGGTAGCACCTCTACTTTCTTAGGAGTTGTGTAGATCCATCATGTTATCTAAAACTTTGACAAATTTGTACAGATGTGTAAAAGAGAATATATTGACTGGTTGCATCATGGCCTGTATGGCAACATGAATGTTTTTGAATGGAAAAGTCCACAAAAAGTCATGGATACAGTCTAGTCCATCATGAGTAAAGCCCTCCCCACCATTGAGCATGTCTACAACAAGCAGTGTCGCAGTAAAGCAACATCCATCAGAGAGGACCCCACCACCCTGATCATGCTCTCTTCTCACTGCTGCTATTATCATCTCAGGACTCATACCACCACGTTCTGGAACAGCTATTACACCAAAACCATCAGGCTCCTGAACCGAAGAAGATAACCTCACTTGCCCAACACTAAACTGTTCCCACAACCTATGGCCTCACTTTCAAGGATTCTTCATCTCATGTTCTCGATATTTACTGCTTATTTATTTGTTAACATTTTCGCGTCTTTTGTATTTGCAGTTTGTTGTCTTTTGCCCGTTAGTTTGTCGATTGTGTGCTGTTTATATTTGGCAGTGCTTCTTTGTATTTACTGTGAATACCTGCAAGAAATTTAATTTCTGGGTTGTATATAGTGAACTATATATACTGATAATTAATTTACTTTGAACTTTGAACGTTTGACCACCTTATTGTTAAAAGTTTGATTAAAGCACCACCTGGTGGCACAGAAGGGAAATATCAACTAGAATGCTGCTCATCCATTGAAGTTTCTATGTACTGGCCTCCAATAGTCGTTTGGTCATTTTTTGGTGTTGCTTGTAAGCTATGAAAGTATACTGTTCCCTTTTGCTGTTGTTCTTTCGTAGTGAGTATCAGATTTGCATGCTACTTATTTAAGAGCAAGTATAGTTTGAGCAGATAATATTGAATAGTGGAGCAGGCTTGAGGGGCTTAATAAGTAAATGCTGTTTCTGTTGCTTAAGTTTTATTAAGATACACGTTGATGCAGTCACAACAGCGACTATATTTCATCAGAAGTTTGAGGAGATTTGGCATGTCACCAAAGACACTCAAAAATTTCTATAGATGTACCGTGGAAAGCATTCTAACTGACCGCATCACAGTTTGTTACGGGGGAGGGGGTGGGACTGTAGAGGATTGAAGTAAGCTGCAGAATGTTGTAAACTCTGTCAGCTGCATCATGGGCACTAACCTCCCCAGCATCCAGGACATCTTCAAGAAATGGTGTCTCAAAAAGTGGCATCCATCATTAAGGATTCATGTCACCCAGAACATGCCCTCTTATAACCATATAACAATCACAGCACGGAAACAGGCCATCTTGGCCCTCCTAGTCCGTGCCGAACTCTTAATCTCACCTAGTCCCACCTACCCACACTCAGCCCATAACCCTCCACTCCTTTCCTGTCCATATACCTATCCAATTTTACCTTAAATGACACAACTGAACTGGCCTCTACTACTTCTACAGGAAGCTCATTCCACACAGCTATCACTCTCTGAGTAAAGAAATACCCCCTCGTGTTTCGCCTAAACTTCTGCCCCCTAACTCTCAAATCATGTCCTTTCGTTTGAATCTCCCCTACTCTCAATGGAAACAGCCTATTCACGTCAACTCTATCTATCCCTCTCAAAATTTTAAATACCTCGATCAAATCCCCCCTCAACCTTCTACGCTCCAATGAATATAGACCTAACTTGTTCAACCTTTCTCTGTAACTTAAGTGCTGAAACCCAGGTAACATCCTAGTAAATTGTCTCTGCACTCTCTCTAATTTATTGATATCTTTCCTATAATTCGGTGACCAGAACTGCACACAATATTCCAAATTTGGCCTTACCAGTGCCTTGTACAATTTTAACATTACATCCCAACTTCTGTACTCAATGCTTTGATTTATAAAGGCCAGCGTTCCAAAAGCCTTCTTCACCACCCTATCTACATGGGACTCCACCTTCAGGGAACTATGCACTGTTATTCCTAGATCTCTCTCTTCCTCTACATTCCTCAATGCCCTACCATTTACCCTGTATGTTCTATTTGGATTATTCCTGCCAAAATGTAGAACCTCACACTTCTCAGCATTAAACTCCATCTGCCAACGTTCAGCCCATTCTTCTAACCGGCATAAATCTCCCTGCAAGCTTTGAAAACCCACCTCATTATCCACAACACCTCCTACCTTAGTATCATCGGCATACTTACTAATCCAATTTACCACCCCATCATCCAGATCATTTATGTATATTACAAACAACATTGGGCCCAAAACAGATCCCTGAGGCACCCCGCTAGTCACCGGCCTCCATCCCGATAAACAATTATCCACCACTACTCTCTGGCATCTCCCATCTAGCCACTGTTGAATCCATTTTATTACTCCAGCATTAATACCTAACGACTGAACCTTCTTAACTAACCTTCCATGTGGAACTTTGTCAAAGGCTTTGCTGAAGTCCATATAGACTACATCCACTGCCTTATCCTCGTCAACATTCCTCGTAACTTCTTCAAAAAATTCAATAAGGTTTGTCAAACATGACCTTCCACGCACAAATCCATGCTGGCAGTTCCTAATCAGATCCTGTCTATCCAGATAATTATTAATACTATCTCTAAGAATACTTTCCATTAATTTACCCACCACTGATGTCAAACTGACAGGTCTGTAATCGCTAGGCTTACTTGTAGAACCCTTTTTAAACAATGGAACCACATGAGCAATACGCCAATCCTCCGCACAATCCCCGTTTCTAATGACATCTTAAAGATCTCCGTCAGAGCTCCTGCTATTTCTACACAAACTTCCCTCAAGGTCCTGGGGAATATCTTGTCAGGACCCGGAGATTTATCCACTTTTAAATTTCTTAAAAGCGCTAGTACTTCCACCTCTTTAATTGTCATAGGTTCCATAACTTCCTTACTTGTTTCCCACACCTTACACAATTCAATATCCTTCTCCTTAGTGAATACCAAAGAGAAGAAATGGTTCAAAATCTCTCCCATCTCCCTCGGCTCCACACATAGCTGACCACTCTGATTCTCTAAGGGGTCAATTTTATCCCTCAGTATCCTCTTGCTTTTAATATAACTGTAGAAACCTTTCAGATTTACTTTCACCTTATTTGCCAAACCAACCTCATATCTTCTTTTAGCTTTTCTAATCTTTCTTAAGATTCCTTTTACATTCTTTATATTCCTAGAGCAATTCCTTTACTCCATGCTGCCTATATCTATTGTAGACATCCCTCTTTTTCCGAACCAAATTTCTAATATCCCTTGAAAACCATGGTGCTTTCAAACCTTTAACCTTTCCTTTCAACCTAACAGGAACATAAAGATTCTGTACCCTCATAATTTCACCCTTAAATGACCTCCATTTCTCTATTACATCCTTCCCATAAAACAACTTGACCCAATCCACTCTCTCTAAATCCCTTCGCATCTCCTCAAAGTTAGCCTTTCTCCAATCAAAAATCTTAACTCTAGGTCCTGTCCTGTCCTTCTCCATAATTATATTGAAGCTAATGCTATTGTGATCACTGGACCCGAAATGCTCCCCAACACATACATCTGTCAGCTGACCTATCGCATTCCCTAACAGGAGATCCAATACTGCCCCATCTCTAGTTGGTACTTCTATGTATTGTTGCAAAAAACTACCCTGCACACATTTCACAAACTCTAAACCATCCAGCCCTTTTACAGAATGAGCTTCCCAGTCTACGTGTGGAAAATTAAAATCTCCCACAATCACCACCTTGTGTTTACTACAAATATCTGCTATCTCCTTACACATTTGCTCTTCCAACTCACACTCCTATCAGTGTTACTGCACCTTTTCCATTCCTCAATTCCACCCAAATAGCCTCCCTAGAGGAGCTCTCTAATCTATTCTTCTCATTGCTACCATCAGGAAGGAGGTACAGGAGCCTGAAGACACACACTCAGTAGTTCAGGAGTGGCTTCTTCCCCTCTCCCATCAGTTTTCTGAATGAATGTTGAACCCATGAGCACTTCATTACTTTTTTTTCTCTTTTTGCACTATCTATCTAACATGCTGTAAGGTTTCACTATTAAGATAATAGTTTCTCTGTAGCAGCAATGTTTGGGTTATGACTATGGATCGGGGGGGGGGGGGGCTTTGGAATGTATGCTAGCCAATGAGCAGGATGTTGTTCTTTCTGGTGGGTCTGGGAGCAGGGAATTGGTGGTCTTTTGCCAGGGGGAGATGAGAGAAGACGTTAACGGGGTGAGTTGGTATAGTAGAATGCTGGACAGAGTGAACTTGGAGTGAGGTTCTGAGGGTTGGCTATGCGTGGAGGAGGCTGATGGGGAACAAATGAACGGACAGTGAGTGCCAACATTGCACATTAGACTGTTTCATGAGAATGGGCCCTTTTTTTTTGTTTCTTTACTAACCGTACAGTCAGATAAAGAATTATAATGTTCATTGTTTAATCGCATATGTACTGCTAGTTATTTCGTTGTACTTATTTGTAACAGGGACACATCACACAGCATCCACCCAAACAAGATTTCTTAAGTTTGGCTGGGCCGAGGGCTGTCTCCCCTAGATTAAGCCGCTAACCGAAGCAAGAGTTACAATTGTCCGGGTATCGTTCAGGATTGATTTTGTTGGATGCTGTGTGATTACCCTGAGTATTGAACCAGTGAGGTACTCCGGATGAATTGCTAATTCACCTGTTCAGTACTGTTAAAGTTGCGATTGTAGGGCAGAGGTTTGATAAAATGGTGGGCACAGCTCTCGTTTTAATGCATACCAGTGCTAACGTAGCGGTAGCTGGGTGCAGTTTTCAAAGACAGAGTTCTGTCATTTCTGAGGAGGGAGGGGCAGGAGTGGTCAGATTTGGAATGTCTAATTAGTCCCTGTCCCCAGTGAAGAGTGAGAATTCTGAATTAATACCTGCCCTTACCTCTCTGGCAAATAAATGGAAAAATGACCAGCTTCAAAGTCTGTGCTATGGTAGGCTCCGCCTATTCTCTGGTAAAATGCCCACCCCTAAAGGGGAAGAGTGCTGGGATGACGTAAAGTGACAGAGATTGGTTGAGAGTTTGAGTGGGCAGGATTCTGACGTCGTGAGAGCTGTCAGGTTGCAGTATCCCATAGCAACAGCTGTCAATTACAAACCCCATTTCCAAAAAAGTTGGGATATTTTCCAAACTGCAATAAAAACAAAAATCTGTGATATGTTAATTCACGTGAACCTTTACTTAACTGACAAAGGTACAAAGAAAAGATTTTCAATAGTTCTACTGACCAACTTAATTGTATTTTGTAAATATACACAAATTTAGAATTTGATGGCTGCAACACATTCAACAAAAGTTGGGACAGAGGCATGTTTACCATTGTGTTACATCCACTGTGGCCAAAGTGTTATGGGAGAAATATTTCATTTATTAGGGTCTTCCCAGATGGGTACATAGTGATCAGGGACAGGATTTTGAGAGCAGACTCATCCATGAGTTACTGGGCATGCTTGGAGTTGAGAAGTCGAGAACCACGTCCTATCACCCACAGGGTGATCCCCAGCCAGAGAGGTTTAATTGAATCTTGCTAGACATGCTCGGGACCTTGGCGATCAGCAAGAAGAGCAGGTGGAGTTAATATATTGGACATCTGGTCCACAGTTACATCTTTTTTTTAAAACATTTTTTATTGTATTTCAAGTAGTTACAAAATAAAAGTAGAGAAAAAAAGGTATATTACCCATCCCCCCTCCCCCCTAGCATCCCTACAGAAAAAAAAAGAAAGAAAGAGTGCCTGGATATCGGAGGATCCCCACATGCTCCATGGAGTTCGTAATAACTTTAGTATATATATTTATTTCTTTCCCCAAATAACCAATTATTTCATCTTCGGAGCATCTATATATTTAATCCTGTCTTTTGTAAATAAGGGTGCCAAATTTTCAAAAATGTTTCATATTTATGTCTTAAATTATAAGTTTTTTTCAAGTGGAATACAGCTATAAATTTCTTTCTTCCAACGATCTATACTTAAATATGTATCTGATTTCCAAGTAACTGCAATAGCCTTTTTGGCTACTGCCAATACAATTTTTATAAATTCTTTCTGATATTTATTCAATTTGGGTTTCGGTTTTATCCCTTCAATATCACCTAATAAAAATAATATTGGGTTATGTGGAAGTTGTATTCCAATAATTTGTTCCAATAAAACTCTTAAATTTGTCCAAGAAGGTTGAATTTTAGAACAAGACCAAGTAGAATGTAAAAAAGTACCAATTTCTTGTTTGCATCGGAAACATTGATCAGATAAATTTGGGTTTAATTTATTTATTTTTTGTGGTGTAATATATAATTGATGTAAAAAGTTATATTG
This sequence comes from Hypanus sabinus, assembly GCF_030144855.1. Taxonomy (NCBI): domain Eukaryota; kingdom Metazoa; phylum Chordata; class Chondrichthyes; order Myliobatiformes; family Dasyatidae; genus Hypanus; species Hypanus sabinus. Next base: position 143,468,450 of record NC_082707.1, on the reverse strand, counting down.
CACTAATCTTAACCGGACATTTATTGTATTTGTCATACTCTCAAGACATATTCTTGACCAATTTTTTTCTTCAATTTTAATATTCAAGTCACTTTCCCATTTTTGTCTTGACTTATGGACTCATTGTTTAATTGCCTGTTTTTGAATCAAATTATACATAAAAGAAATGAATTTTTTAATCTTTCCTTTTTGAATTAAAGTTTCTATTTCATTAGATTTTGGCAATAACATTGTTTGACCTAATTTTTCTCTTAAATAAGCCCTTAGTTGAAAGTAACAAAAAAGAGTGTTGTTTGATACTTCATATTTATTCTTTAATTGATCAAATGACATTAATATACCTCCTTCAAAGCAATCACCTATATATCTAATCCCTTTTGAAACCAGTTATATAAAAGTTGATTATCCATTGTAAAAGGAATAAGTCTATTTTGAATTAAAGATCTCTTTGCTAATAAGGATTTCTTTATCTCATCGTCAACATTTATCTTATTCCATAAGTCAATCAAATGTTTTAATATAGGAGATTCTTTCTCTTCCTGTATCCATTTAGATTCCCATTTATATATAAAATCTTCTGGTATATTTTCTCCTATTTTATCTGGTTCTATTCTAATCCATGCCGGTTTATCTTTCTTAAAAAAGATGCAATAAATCTAAGTTGATTTGCTTTATAATAATTCTTAAAATTTGGAAGTTGTAACCCTCCTAGATCAAATTTCCATGTCAATTTTTCCAACGATATTCTTGACATCTTACCTTTCCAAAGAAACTTCCTCACATATTTATTTTATTCTTGAAAAAACTTCTGGGGTATTTGTAGTGATTGAAATAAGTATTGTAATCTAGGAAATATATTCATTTTTATGGTATTTACTCTACCTACTAATGTTATTGGTAATACCATCCATTTATCAAGATCTTCTTGAATTTTTTTCAATAGTGGTAAGTAATTTAATTTATATAAATTCTTTATATCATTATCAACACTTATGCCTAAATATTTTATACCATTTGCCGACCATCTAAATTGGGTTATTAATCGACACTGACTATAATCTCCTTTAGTAAGAGGTAAAATTTCACTTTTATCCCAATTTATTTTATAACCTGATACTTTCCCATATTCTTCTAATCTATAGGATAACTTACGCAACAAATGTAATGGGTTTGTTAGATAAAGCAGAACATCATCAGCAAATAAGTGAATCTTGTATTCTTCCTGATTAACTCTAAAACCCTTAATATCTGGGTCCATTCTAATTAATTCAGCTAATGGCTCTATCGCCAACACAAATAAAGCAGGTGATAATGGACAACCTTGCCTAGTTGACCTTGTTAACTGAAATGGTGTTGAAATTTGACCATTTGTCACTATAGCTTTGGGATTAGTATTTAAGGGTTTAATCCATTTTATAAAAGATACTCCTAATCCATATTTTTCCAATACCTTAAATAAAAAATCCCATTCCAATCTATCAAATGCTTTTTCTGCATCTAAAGCAACTGTCACGCTCATTTCTTCCCTCTTTTGCGCTCAAATGAATTATACTAAATAACCGAGTTACATTATCTGCCGATTGTCTGTTTTTAATAAATCCTGTTTGATACATATGTATTAATTTTGGTAAGTATTTAGATAATCTGTTAGATAAGATTTTTGCTATTATTTTATAATCAGTGTTTAATAAAGAAATAGGTCTATATGATGCTGGCTTTAAAAGATCTCTATCTTTTTTTGGCAATACTATTAGAACAGCTGTTGAAAAAGATTCTGGAAGTTTATGCGTTCTTTCCGCTTGATGTATTAACTCCATAAAAGGAGGAATTAATAAATCTTTAAACTTTTTATAAAATTCAGGCGGAAAACCATCTTATCCTGGAGATTTATTACTTTGAAGTGATCCTAGGGCTTCTTTGACCTCTTTTAATGTAAAAGGCATATCTAATCCCTTCTGTTCTTCCGTATTTAATTTTGGAAGAGTTATTTGTGATAAAAATCTTTCTATCTTGACGTTATCATTTTGTGGTTCTGATTTATACAACTCAATAAAAATTCTTAAAAGTTTCATTAATTTCTAAAGGTTTATAAGTAACTTTATTTATTCTTGTTCGAATTGCATTTATTGTTTTAGAAGTCTGGTCTGTTTTTAACTGCCTTGCAAGGACCTTATGTGATCTTTCACCTAGTTCATAATATCTCTGTTTAGTTCTCATAATTGCTTTTTCTGTTCGATATGTCTGGAGTGTATTATATTGTAACTTCTTATTAATAAGTTGTCTTCGTTTTTCTTCTGTCATATTTCTTTGAGATTCTTTTTCTAATTTTGTAATCTCTTTTTCCAATTGATCTATTTCTATCATATATTCCTTCTTAATTTTAGAAGTATAGCTTATTATCTGACCTCTCAAGTATGCCTTCATTGCTTCCCACAATATGAATTTATCATCAACTGAATGTGAATTTATATCTAAAAAGAACTGAATCTGCTTTTTCATAAAATCACAAAAATCTTGACGTTTTAGTAACATTGAATTAAATCTCCATCTATAAATTGATTCCTCTTTATCTGTCATTATCATTGTCATTATCAAAGGAGAATGATCTGACAATATTCTCGCTTTATATTCCACATTTTTCACTCTATCTTGAATATTCGTTGATAATAGGAAAAAATATCCTTGAATATGTTTTATGTCTTTTTGAATAAAATGAGTAATCTCTTTCTTTTGGATTAATTCTTCTCCATATATCAATCAAGTTTAAATCTTTCATCAATGATACAGTTAATTTTACTACTTTTGATTTTGTGACCACCTTTGTTGATCTATCTAAAACTGGATCTAGACAAAAGTTAAAATCTCCTCCTATTAATATTTTGTCATGTGCGTTAGCCAAATTCAAAAAGACCTCTTGTATAAATTTTACATCATTTTCATTTGGTGCATAAATATTCATAAGAGTCCATAGTTCTGAAAAAATTTGACGATGTATAATTACGTATCTCCCCGCCGAATCAATTAATACGTTTTGTATTTTAATTGGTAAATTTTTATTAACCAAAATTGCAACTCCTCGTGCCTTTGAATTAAATGAAGCTGCAATAACATTTCCAACCCAGTCTCTTTTTAATTTCTGATGTTCTTTATCTGTTAAATGTGTTTCTTGTAAAAAAAGCTATATCTGTTTTCATTTTTTTAATGTATGTTAGAATTCTTTTTCTTTTTACCAGTCCATTAAGCCCATTAACATTAAAACTTTAAAAATTCAGTAAATTAGTCATTATTTTTAATTATGTTACTCCAAGCTATAATAATACCTAATCTTTCAACTTTCTTGGTATCTTGGGAAATCTTTTTAAAATTCTCCATGTTGTTATGTGTGTCCCCACCAATCATCCAGGCAAAAAGATAGAAGAAAAATAGAATATAAAGAAAAAAACAAAATACCCCCTACTAATGTTGTGTAAAAAAAACACACACACACAACATTACTCCCCTCTGTTGAACGGGTCATGGCAATCGCCATGATTACTCACATGAATCCCGCAGAAACCGGTCCAAAGCTCCCCAGCCCCCCGCAACATAAAAAAGTATATACATAAGAAGAAAAAAAAATACTATTCTCAATTAGTGTTTCTAAAATTTTGCTTTTCTCCTCTATATTATCCTTAAATGTCCATCACTTCTGTTCACTGTCTCTATCTTCATCTTTAATCCATTACGTTTGGAAGTCTCTATGTATAATTAGCCACTAGATGGAAGTTCTTGTGCGAACACCTCCGCTTCTCGATAATCGGAAAAAAATCTTTTTCCCTCCTTCAAAAAAGTTATCAATGTTGCTGGGTGACGCATCATAAATTTATAACCTTTTTCCCATAAGGCTTTTTTTGCTGGGTTAAATTCCTTCTTTCTCCTCAAAAGGTTATAACTTATATCAGGATAAAAAAGAACTGGTTTACCTGCTATCATCAATGGCCCATTTCTATTTTTGGCTCTTTGGGCAGCCGCCTTCAGGATCTTTTCTTTATCTTGGTATCTTAAGCATTTTATCAAAATTGATCGTGGATTTTGATCAGGTTGAGGTCTTGACCTTAAGGTTCTGTGAGCCCTTTCTATCTCAATTGGAATTTCTACTTCCATTTCCAATTTTTCAGGAATCCATTTTTGAAAAAAACTTATTGGATCATCACCTTCTTCATCTTCTTTAAGTCCAACAATTTTAATATTGTTTCGTCTACTAAAATTTTCAAGCTTATCAATTTTTTCCATAAATTGTTTTCTTTCTGATGTCCAAGCATTATTCTCATCTTCCATTTTGTTCATTCTTTCAATCATGTCTTCTGTTGTCGTTTCCAAGTCTATAATTCTCTTTTCCATTTTTTCCTGCCTCTGTCATTTTATCAAACATAATCTCCATATTTATCATTTTTTCTTTGATTTCTTTTTGATTACTTTTAATGTACCTAATTTACGCATTATTTGCCTCAAAGTCTTTTCTATATTTCCAGAAGAACTTTTATCTCCATCTCCGTCTGATCTTTCCAGAGAATCTGACTCTCCCTCAGATTCACTATCACTTTCAGTTGCAGTCGTATCTGGGCTTTGTAGTTCTGGTTGCTCCCGTTTGCGCATGCTCCTTCCTTTGCGCTTGCGTAGTTCTCGTTGGTCTTTTCCTTCAGGAATGTCCGATGTTGCCGCAGTTTCCTGTTCCATATCGCCGGTGGTATAATGTACCTGAGCCCGCGGTTCTTTGGTAGAAGTGGGCCTTGGTTCTGCTCCAAGTTGCTTTGTCTTCCCGGTAGTGGTTTTCTTCATCTTCTGTTTTTGAGGCATAACTTGAAACAATCCGGAGTAGTTTATAAGTAACTTTTAGGAAGTATTGACTAACTTTACTTCACTTAAACATTAATTTATTGATTTTTTACGGGAGAGCTGAGTTCCAGCGTCTCGATCCTACGTCATCACGTGACATCCCCACAGTTACATCTGTACCCGAAATAAAGCTACTGGGTACTTGCCGTACTATCTGATGTTTGGGTGTGAGGCGAGGTTGCCCATTGTCCTTTGTTTTGGGACTGATGAAAGCAACTTAATACCGAAGACTTATCTGAAGTATGTGTCTGACATGACAAGAGAGCTGAAAAGGGCTTATGAGTTAACTGGAGTCGCAGCTGCCAAACAGATCAAGAAAATACGAGGAGCTGTGATCAGAAGGTGAGGTTCTCCCAACTCCTGCCAGGAGACCAGGCCCTCATAAGGAATTTGAGGCTACCTGTGAAACATAAATCGGCAGACCGCTGGGCGGCTAAGCCCTATGTGGTGGAGAGTCAGATGCCAAACCTGCCAGTTTTGCGGGTGAAACCAGAGAATGGGAATGGGCCGGACAAGAGGATCAGGTAGATCCAGAGTCCAACTTGGAGCCTACACCTAGTAAGCGCACTCTGCGGAAGCACGGGGTGACTGCAGGGCCCACAGCAGGAGAAGTTAGACTGGCCCCCACCCCTGAGAGGGATACTGATTCTGAGGATGAGGATCTGGATGTTCAAAGGTTCAAAGGTCCAACTTAATGTCAGAGAAATGTATACAGTATTCATCCAGAAATGCTTTCTCTTTGCAAACATCTACAAAAATAGAGAAGTGTCCCAAAGAATGAATGACAGATGAACGTAAGAACCCCTAAGTCTCCCCCAGTTCCTCTCCCTCCCGTGCGTAAGTGGCAGTGAGCAGCAATCCCACTCCCACCACCAGTAAAAAAGAACAAGCATTAGGACCACCAAAAAGTACTCAGATTGAGCAAAGCAATAGCAAAGATACAGACTTGCAGTTACCCCAAAGATTTTGAATTTCATCGGGCATTCTCTCTCCCTAATAAGGGAGAAGGAGGTGTCTCCGTTTTTTTTCCCCAGCGAGTGGGGAAACATAACAAACAACTTGCTGGCTTATGATGCTAAATGCGAGGGTTATGCCGCTTTTTTATGAGGTCTGTGCCTGAAGACCACTAAAATCCCGGGTCTTCAGTCCCACAGCAGATATCTTGACTCCCCGGACGACATACTGATTTCCTGCAATGACACCAACCTTCAATTCACCCATTTCCAGAACCCCGAGATCTTAGCCTTCCAAATTCAAGCTGGACTCAAGCCAAATCCTTGGTGTGCTGAACAACAGCCAGTCCTGAAACCTTGAGAATGGATCCTATTCCCGCAAAGAACCGAAATCAGTGTGTAACTCTGATTTCTTTGTGTCTTCAAAAGAACCCTGAAAGGGAAAAGTAGAGATATTAAAGATGGAAATAGAGCTGTTTCCAAAGATGCAAGCAAAGGAGTCCCTGTTTAGCGCCATTTTAACTTCATTCTGTCTCCCAGTGTGTCATATATGCTGCTTTTTGCTAACTCCAAATTGATTGAGGAAGAGACTTCCAGCCTTTCTCCCACTGAGTCAGGCGAAGTTGAGGGGGTGGGGGAGCGATCTGTGCACAGCCTAGGTTGTAGTGGGGCTTGGCCACACCAGATAGGATGGCCTATGTAGTACCAGGGGAATAGAGTGTGACCCCTACCATTTTGGGAAGCAGTGTCACTGCCTTTTACACCTGGATTGGCCTTTGTGTTTTGCAGGAAAGGTTGGCAAATTATCTCAATGTCATGAGGACACGACTAAGTTTGGTGGGGGGGGGGGGGGAGAGTTTAACACTCTGTAATGTTTCACTGCTAAGGTAATGGTTTCTCTGTAGCAGTGATGTTTGGGTTATGACTAGAGATAACGGGGGCTTTGGAATGTATGCTAGCCAATGAGCAGGATGTTGTTCTTTCTTGTGGGTGTGGGAGCAGGGATTTGGCCATCTTTTGCCAGGGAGATGAGAGAAGGCGTGAATGGAGAGAGTTGGTGGACCACCGGATGGAGTGAGCTTGGAGCGAGGGTCTGAGGGTTGGTACGCTCGCAGGAAGTCGACAGGAAACCAGTGGACTGAATGAACCGTGAGCTCCAACGTTGCGCATTAGACTGTTTCATGAGAATGGGCCTTTTTTTTTGTTTCTTTATTAACCATATAGTCAAATGAAGAATTATAAAGCTCAATTGTTTAATCACATATTGTGTACTATTTGTTATTTCATGGTACTGATTTGTATTTCCAGCATCTTAGTTCTTTTTGAAATGTCCAAGATCGGCAGTTTTATGTTTCAAGTTATTGTCAATTTAATCCAGATGAAGGTTCTCAAACCAAATGGTCGACTGTCCATTTCCCTCCACAGATGATGCCTGGCCTACTGAGTTCCTCCAGCAGATTATTCTTTGCTCTAGATTCCAGCATCTGCAATTTCATGTGTCTCCACTGAATTACTGTTCTCTGACTTCATCTTCTCTCTAATTATTTCCTTCCTATTTGCTTTCCTAGTTAACTGATTTTGTCTGCCTAACATAATCTTTGCTGAATAGTTTTTCTGTTATCTGCTTATGCATTCTAAGTGTCAATCTTTTTATAATATCCTAACTTAGCCCTCCTCTTTCCTGGTAAAACCTATTCTCCCTCACTCCTTTGCACCTCCTCGTCATTCACTGTGCTTTGCTCTTTGATATGCAGTTCTTTCCCTTGACAATTGCGGTTACAAGTAGTGGCAAAGTGGAGTCTATTCAATGAAAGCAGCAAAGACTGAGACTCATACTGAAAAGTTGCTGAACTAACTATCCTCAGATCCCGCTTAACGCTGAGGGTGCCTTACATATGTGGAGCGCTATGTAAATCAGTGCTATGTGGGGTCATTATAACATTACCTAAATCAAGCATGTGTGTCTGATTTTAAAAAAATCAAATTTGAGATTTATACTGTATTTTATGTAAACACTGTAATTCATGGAGTAACAAACATGCAAATAGGCCTAACATCAGTGGAGCAGTAACACATCACAGCAGCAGTGGAGGGAAGCGGGAGGGAGAGACCAGGCTGTGGGTCTTCCTCTAACTTTGACTTCTTTTTCAAGTAGGCATCAAGATTTGACTGCCTTTTCTGAAATTTCCTTAAATGAAGCAGTTCTTGGTAGTAGGAAATCATGTTGAGAAGTCCTCTCTTTGCCTTATTGCTTCAGACCCAGTCAGAGTCATTTTTGATGAACTAGTCCATGATTTATGTGATTGTGGTGATGCTAGTGCTGAGGTGAGATTTCTTGCTGGTGTTTCCTCTTCTCCATCCGTGTCCTCAGATTCACCCAGGATGCGTTGCTCTGCCAGTTCTCAAAACTCGTTGTTATAATGGCTCTTGCCATGAGAATGGAGTGACTCTTCAACTTTGCCACCATTAACATCCTCATACCATATCACTTGCAATTTCACATCCATACTGATGGTTTTCCTAGACACCCTCACTGGAAGTTGCAGCCCATCTCCCAGACATAATGGGTGAAAAAAATGGAATAAATTGGCGAGGGAGCAAGAATGTTTACACACGTTGGGGAGGCAGAACGTGAACTAATATGTGAGTGGTTCAGAGCATATGTGAGGTACTCTCATTGGCTGACTGAATGTTTACTGTAATAGCGACTGTAGGACTTTTAAGTGTTCTTTAGAATTAATTTTTGTCATTTAAAATAATTTCAATAAAGAATTGAATAACCACATAATGAATCGGGTAGGATTATGCAGGGTAGGAGGGTATGGGTCAAGTCATTATGAATTAACTGAAGACAAGTGGCAAACATAGAGTGCGAGCCAATAAATTGGATATCAGGGGGTTTATAAATACCCGAAACTGGACAGTGGTATCAGAGCAATTATCCTTCTTGGGATACTTTTGTTCCTTAAGGTTAACTGGTCTTATATTGGCGTGTAAACCTTCAAAATAGGTCAACAACGTCTTAGCTGAAAATAGTAGTAGAACATTGATGCATGTTGTGCCACCACTGGTGATATGGCATCTGTCTGCTTCAAGCAGAAGGCCAATTGTACTCTGAAAATTAGAGTTCTCTTGTGTAAGTAGAATAACTATTGCAAGTTTCAACCAACTTTATCAGTGTTCCTAAAAGAGATTACAGATGGTCATTCAACAGCCCTTGTGATCTGTACTTATAAGCTGCACTTCTCTGTGAGATTATTGCTTTTCACTTCCAGGATGAATGTTGGAAGAACTAGGCAGAAAGGGCTAATTTAGAACAGTTCTGCTTATTATGAACTAGATATGTCATCTTTGCCCATTAGATTCCATCTTTCTTAAAATATATCTGTACCAGTAGGATTGCTGGGCATTTGGCACAGTCTGTAGTTCAGGGCTGAAATAGTATGCATGCATTGCACAAACATTGACTGTGTCTTGCTCTGGTGAAGGAAGTCTGAGAATTGGAGCGGCAGTGCGGCGAGAGCCATTTTGATTTTTTCTTCGGTGTTAAGAGAGGTGGGACTGCGCAGGCGTGTGATGTCGGACAGTGAAGCGCGGAAGATTTAAATGGAACACAGCCTTATACAGCGGGCAGCGGAGTGAGCCGGGAGCAGAGTGAAGGCTTAAGGGCTTTGGCTCAACAGGCTTAGGCAGAAACGGGTGAGGCAAGTAGGTTTAGGTTTCTATTTTTCCTGTTATTTGAGGAAAGGGGAAGTATGTGTGAGGGCAGCTTGTTTTTCTCAGTGTCGGATGTGGGAGGTCCTGGAGTCTCCTAGCCTCCCGGGCGTCCACATCTGCACCAGGTGCGCTGAGCTGCAGCTCCTAAGGAACTGTGTTAGGGAACTGGAGCTGCAACTCGATGACCTTTGTCTGGTCAGCGAGAGTGAGGAGATGATAAAGAGGAGTTAGAGGCAGGTGGTCACACTGGGGCCATGGGAGGCAGACAAGTGGGTCACGGTTAGGAGAGGGAAGGGGAAGAGTCAGGTACTAGAGAGTACCCCAGTGGCTGTATCCCTTGACAATAAGTACTCCTGTTTGAGTACTGTTGTGAGGGACAGCCGACCTGGGGGAAGCAACTGTGGCCATGCCTCTGGCACAGAGTCTGGCCCTGTAGCTCAGAAGGGTAGGAAAAGGAAGAGGAAGGCAGTGGTAATAGGGGACTCGGTAGTTAGGGGGTCAGATAGGCGATTTCGTGGATGCGGTCAGGATACCCAGATGGTAGTTTGCCTCCCTGGTGCCAGGGTCTGGGATGTTACTGATCGCATCCAAGATATCCTGAAGTGGGAGGGTGAGGAGCCAGAGGTCGTGGTACGTATAGGTACCAATGACATAGGTAGGAAAAGGGAAGAGGTCCTGAAAGGAGAATATAGGGAGTTAGGAAGGGAGTTGAGAAGAAGGACCTTAAAGGTAGTAATCTCAGGATTACCGCCTGTGCAACACGACAGTGAGAGTAGGAATGGAAAGAAGTGGAGGATAAATGCAGGGCTGAGGGATTGGAGCAGGGGGCAGGGATTCAAATTTCTGGATCATTAAGACCTCTTTTGGGGCAGGTGTGACCTGTACAAAAAGGACGGGTTACACTTATATCCTAGGGGGGCCAATATCTTGTGGCGGGGAGATTTGCTAAGGCTACTGGGGAGACTTTAAACTAGAATGGTTGGGGGGGTGGAAATCAAATTGAAGAGACTAGGAGAGAGGAGGTTAGTTCACAAATAGAGATAGCTAGTAGACAGTGTGTGGGGGGGGGATAGGCAGGTGACAGAAGGGGAGCGCTCAGACTGAAGATGTAGGGAAGAAGGAAGAAAAAGATGATAAAGTTCTATGCATCATTAGGGATAAACAGAGAGTAAGAGGTGGAGAGTTTCTTAAATGCATTTATTTTGATGTTAAGAGCTTTGTAAGAAAGGTGGATGAGCTTAGAGCATTGATTGATACCTGGAAATATGATGTTGTAGTTATTAGTGAAACATGGTTGTAGGAGGGGAGTGATTGGCAACTAAATATTCCTGGATTTCGTTGCTTCAAGTGTGATAGAATCAGAGGAACAAGAGGGGAAGGTGTTGCATTGCTTGTCAGAGAAAATATTACAGCAGTGCTTTGGCAGGATAGATTAGAGAGCTCATCTAGGGAAGCTATTTGGGTGGAATTGAGGAATGGGAAAGGTGTAGTAACACTTATAGGGGTGTATTATAGACCACCTAATGGGGAGCGAGAATTGGAGGAGCAAATTTGTAAGGAGATAGCAGATATTTGTAGTAAGCACAGGGTTGTGATTGTGGGAGATTTTAATTTTCCACACATAGACTGGGAAGCCCATTCTGTAAAAGGGCTGGATGGTTCGGAGTTTGTAAAATGTGTGCAGGATAGTTTTTTGCAGCAATACATAGAGGTACCAACTAGAGAAGGGACAGTGTTGGATCTCCTGTTAGGGAATGAGATAGGTCAGGTGACGGAGGTATGTGTTGTGGAGCACTTCGGGTCCAGTGATCACAATGCCATTAGTTTCAACATAATTATAGAGAAGGATAGGACTGGACCCAGGGTTGAGATTTTTGATTGGAGAAAGGCTAACTTTGAGGAGATGTGAAAGGATTTAGAAGGAGTGGATTGGGACAATTTGTTTAATGGGAAGGATGTAATAGAGAAATGGAGGTCATTTAAAGTTGAAATTTTTAAGGGTACAGAATCTTTATAAACCTTTTTTTTCAATCTGTTAGGTTGAAAGGAAAGGCTAAAAGTTTGAGAGAGCCATGGTTTTCAAGGGATATTGGAAACTTGGTTCGGGAAAAGAGATCTACAATAAATATAGGCAGCATGGAGTAAATTAGTTACTTGAGGAATATAAAGAATATAAAAAAGGATCTTAAGAAATAAATTAGAAAAGCTAAAAGAAGATACGAGGTTGCTTTGGTAAGTAAGGTGAAAATAAATCCAAAGAGTTTCTACAGTTATATTAATAGCAAAAGGATAGTGAGGGATAAAATTGATCCCTTAGAGAATCAGAGTGAATGGCTATGTGTGGAGCCAAAAGAGATGGGGGAGATTTTGAACAATTTATTTTCTTTGGTATTCACTAAGGAGAAGGATATTGAATTGTGTAAGGTAAGAGAAACAAGTAGGGTAGTTATGGAAACTATGATGATTAAAGAAGAGGAAGTACTGGTGTTTTTAAAGAATATAGAAGTGGATAAGTCTCTGGGTCCTGACAGGATATTCTCTAGGACCTTGAGGGAAGTTAGTGTAGAAATAGCAGGGGCTCTGACGGAAATATTTCGAATGTCATTAGAAACAGAGATGGTGCCGGAGGATTGGCGTATTGCTCATGTTGTTCCATTGTTTAAAAAGGGTTCTAAGAGTAAACCTGACAATTGTTGGCCTGTAAGTTTGATGTCAGTGGTAGGTAAATTAATGCAAAGTATTCTTAGAGAAGGTATATATAATTATCTGGATAAACAAGGTCCGATTAAGAACAGTCAACATGGATTTGCGTGTGGAAGGTCATGTTTGACAAATCTTACTGAATTTTTTGAAGAGGTTACTAGGAAAGTTGACGAGGGTAAAGCAGTGGATGTTGTCTATATGGACTTCAGTAAGGCCATTGACAAGGTTCCACTCGGAAGGTTAGTTAGGAAGATTCAATCGTTGGGTATTAATATTGAAGTAGTTAAATGGATTCAACAGTGGCTGGATGGGAGATGCCAGAGAGTAGTGGTGGATAACTGTTTGTCAGGTTGGAGGCCAGTGACTAGTGGTGTGCCTCAGGGATCTCTACCGGGTCCAATGTTGTTTGTCATATACATTAATGATCTGGATGATGGGGTGGTAAATTGGATTAGTAAGTATTCAGACGATACTAAGATGGGTGGCATTGTGGATAATGAAGTAGGTTTTCAAAGCTTGCAGAGAGATTTAGGCCAGTTAGAAGAGTGGGCTGAAAGATGGCAGATGGAGTTTAGTTCTGATAAGTGTGAGGTGTTACATTTTGGTAGGACTAATCAAAATAGGACATACATGGTAAATGGTAGGGCATTGAAGAATGCAGTAGAGCAGACTGATCTAGGAATAATGGCGCACAGTTCCCTGAAGATGGAATTTCATGTGGATAGGGTGGTGAAGAAAACTCTTAGTATGCTGGCCTTTATAAATCAGAGCATTGAGTATAAGAGTTGGGATGTAATGTTAAAATTGTACAAGGCATTGGTGAGGCCAAATTTGGAGTATTGTGTACAGTTCTGGTGACGGAATTATAGGAAAGATGTCAACAAAATAGAATACAGAGGAGATTTACTAGGATGTTGCCAGGGTTTCAGCACCTAAGTTAGAGAGAAAGGTTGAACAAGTTGGGTCTTTATTCTTTGCAGCGTCGAAGGTTGAGGGGGGACTTGATAGAGATATTTAAAATTATGAGGGTGATAGATAGAGTTGACGTGGATAGGCTTTTTCCATTAAGAGTCAGGGAGATTCAAACAAGAAGACATGAGTTGAGAGTTATGGGGCAAAAGTTTAGGGGTAACACAAGGGGGAACTTTACTCAGAGAGTGGTAGCTGTGTGGAATGAGCTTCTGGTAGAAGTGGTAGAGGCAGGTTCGATTTTGTCATTTAAAAAAAAAATTGGATAGGTATATGGACAGGAAAGGAATGGAGGGTTATGGACTGAGTACAGGTCAGTAGGACTAGGTGAGGGAAGCGTTTGGCATGGACTAGAAGGGCCGAGATGGCCTGTTTCTGTGCTGTAATTGTTATATGGTTATATATATGGTGGGGTTAGTTGGAATTGAAGAGCTTACCATTTTGCATGTTGAACTTCAAACTCCATAGATGAAGCCTAAGAAGTGGGAGGAGGAAGTGGCAGGTTACACATCTCAAGTTGGAGGCTCATAAGGCTGTTTAGAATCTGTGCCTTGATTTAAGCCTGACACTGATTGTGTCAGTGGCAGTATCAGAGGGGCTAGTGTGGAGGGAGGTACAATAAAGTATGGGGCTTGACAGGAAATACGGAATCAAGGCAAGGGCTTAGCCCTGAATGGGAAGAGACCAAGGCTTCATAGCTGAATAGCTACCTCTGTTATGCTCATGAACTAGTGTATAATGTTAGCTGTGATTCATCCTATTTGCTAACTTCGTAGTTTTGGTTTAAAGTTTTTCAGCCATATACCTTCTTAATTAAATGTTATGAAGCGTACGATCGTATATTTATGAATTTATTTTACTGCCATACTCCCCGCCCCCGAATATGTGATCCGCTTGCAGTTTGTTTTTATTCTCATATGACTTTTTGTTTGCTCTGTAATTGTTTATTTTGTATAGTACATCTGGAAACCTGCTTTCTCTTTTATTATTAATATATTATTCCTCTTAGTTTAGCCGAGAGGATTTGTTCTATCTTAACCATTTATTCTGTTCTGTCACATTTCCCTTGTCTAATTGTAAAGAAGCAGATCTAATGTGTGCTTTGTGTTGTATTGTATAAACTTTGCCTCTGCCTCATTTAGTTCCATTCATTGACACTGGGTGGCTGACATCACTGTCACCCTCAGACTGATTGTTGACTGGCTAATTTGGCAAAGTGCTTAAGGGTATTGTTACTAGATTTAGTACTTATCTATTAGCCAAATATTAGAGATTTGTGAACAATTGAAAACCAACAACGGATGCAAATTTGTATGCAGCTATAATTGATAATGTTGTACTCCATTGCATTTTCTACTTCATTGTAATTATTTTTCTGGGTACTACCTCTCATCACAAAGCAGAGACCTACATATGAGGAAAAATACCCAATATTACCTTAAAGTAACAAGTGAAGCTATCACATGAAGTTACTTCTACATCAGTCTCCAGAATTACAAGGTTAAGATTCAAGCTGGGTGGTTCCATAATACTCCATAGTTATACTACATCCAAGCATAATCAACTTTCGTTTTCTGTTATTGATCTATTCATGCCCTTGCAAAGCCAGTACTAAATTGAGATGTTATTCCTTTAGGAAGGTGCTCCAATTCTTTAGCTAAGAAATTTTAACAATTTGACCTGTCATAGTGAAAGGACAGTACGGGTAGACCCTGAGTTACAAACGTGCGACTTACGAACCGAGGAAGGAGAACACGTCCGCCATTTTAAGTCAGATTGTGACAACGTCTGCCATTTTAAGTCGTGGTGTTGATACTGTGTTGAGTGTTTAACTTTGTATTTGGCTTAAATTTTTCTTAGTGAGAAAAATACCCAATCCCCCCCCAGTTCCGGTCGGCTGCTGGCGCAGTGAGATCAGTGCCGGGCTTGAGAACAGAGGTTCCCGAGTTCGATCCCGTGAGAGACCGCTCCCATGCCAGGTTGATGTTGATCCAGTGACTCCCGTGCCATCCGTGCCGGGTTGATGTCAAGCTCGCAACTCGACCTTGTTAAAAAAAACAGTGCCACCTCTGGTTTAAATTCCCATGTGGAATACTGTGGAGGATCAAATACCCAAACCCAACACAGCCCCCGCTCGTCCCATTTAGCCTGTCACAGTGCGGTGGTCCTTTGGACCCATTGGACCTCGGGAGCCGGTAGAGCTTGGGGCCCGCAGTGTTTTTGTTCCACTGACGGGAAGCGATCGCAATTGAAAATAAAGTGGAAATAATAAAGCATTTGGAAAGAGGAGAAATGCCATCAATCATTGGAAAAGTGTTAGGCTCCAGTTGGTCAACGATCGGAACAATTTTAAAGGATAACGGATAAAGTGAGAATAATGGAGTATGTGAAAGGCCCTGCCCCGATGAAAGCTACAATTAGTACTAAGCAACGCAGTGGTTTAATTATTGGAATACATATGTTTCTTAAGTGTTTTATATGCATAGAAAGGTAAAATATAGACTATATACTAAGACAAATGTTTGGCTAACTGATGCTAAATAATACCGGATGTACTTGTTCCGACTTGCGTACAAGTCCATCTTAAAGACGGACTCGGGAACAGAACTCCTATGTAAGTGAGTAGTCTTGCACTTGAATATTCTTGAATATTTTTTGGATGTGCTCAAATGGTGAGTGTTTTTGAAGTGTTTTACTGATAACAAGAGAGCCTTTACTGTTTTTGCTGAATTACTTAAAAGCCTAATTAGTCTTTGATCAGCTCTTGTAGCATAATACCTCTGTGAATTGTTCAGTTTGCCTGATTGATAATATTGATGGTGATGTTTTTTAATGAAGGTAAAACTGCAGGTTGTTAAAAGAAGATGGTTATATTTCAGTCAATATTTTGCTGTCATGAGGCATGAATGTTTTGTGTCATATAACACTATTACCTCCATGCTGACTAAGTCTTGCTGTTAGTTGACACAGATTATTGTATTACTAATTTGTGAACGGAAACTGATCTTCTCACCTCTCAGTGGACAACAGGCTATTGACAATGCAAATTGTAGTTTTTGGGCTTACCGAGATTGATCTTTAGTTATTATAGTTGTGCTCCGTTGTCCATCCAGTGGAGATTTTTCATCCAAATCCCCATTGACCTCATCTGTACTCGAGCTCATTAATGTCATGTTGATCAAACCCTGAAGGACAATCGTTGATAGCTAATAGGACGGAGTGGCTCTGTGAATTTAGCCATTCTCAATCATGGTGGAGTCCACTCATAAGCAGGAGACATGAAGGTCATCGAATGGGTGGAAATGTAATTACACTTAGTGTCAAGCCAATCTTTGCCTTGGTTTTGCATCCTTATGAATAAGATTAATTGATATTCAGAAAGAACTGAGAGTCTCATTCCTGGTGTTGAATAAATGGGTGT
Organism: Hypanus sabinus; assembly: GCF_030144855.1. Classification (NCBI taxonomy): domain Eukaryota; kingdom Metazoa; phylum Chordata; class Chondrichthyes; order Myliobatiformes; family Dasyatidae; genus Hypanus; species Hypanus sabinus. The sequence continues at coordinate 143,451,812 of NC_082707.1, read as the reverse complement.
TGTCTTGACATCCTTTCAACTTTCAATTGTTATGTGAAATTCCCCAGTGAATGTGGGTAACTACCTTCTTCTCACTTTGTACCTAAACTCCAGCTCTTCTTAAATCTGTTTGGTGTCTACCATTTGGAATGTTTGGATTCGTGTTATATAGCAGAGTTTGTGGTCTGATTACTGGTCACCAGTTAATGGATGTCTGACTACAAGGAAATGCAAATTACAACACAGATATAAAAATCCATGATGCATTTTAGCCTCTTTTAAAGAGAGAGAGAGAGAGTTTACACTGCTGCATTATAGATTGTGCTTTGAATAGAGTTATGGAGTTGAACATTCACAGATATACAACACTCCCAGTACCTGCTGTCCAAGGAAACTTTTATTATTGCGTTTCAAATCTTTGCACTTCTGGAAATTGAGATCAGCTTAGTTCAGGGATTTTCTATTACATCTTACCCTGCATAGATTGCCGTCTGGTAACTATTTTCATTTTTATCATATTCCCTATATTGATCGGCAGGAGTTTCCAGGTTTCTTTCCCCTTAATTTCTTTTGGTAAGGCATTAGTGCAGCCTTTAAACTGAGATTTACAATTTTACTTTTGCTTGCCTCTGTTGCCATTATCACTTACATTTTTAAATCCAGCAGTTAAACTTGTCTCTGCTCTGATTTCCCAAGCTTGGTTCCTCGTTATATACCATCGTTTTGATGGAAGATCCCAAATGGGAAAAAAGGCACATTTTCCTTTCACTACTGGTGTTGCCTAACATTTTTAAAAACTTGACCACCTTTGTAGTTCAACCCCATTAGTTCACCTTTTACTATTTTATTAACAAATGTGGCACACTTATCTGACTATTGTGATAATATTGGATTTTAAGTTTTCACAGGAAAAAAATAAATGCTTATAAAAATCCAATGTTACAAGTAACTAATTACAGTTATTTGCACATATAGTCTTGGCCAGCAGTCAGTATTCAGAGCTGTTTTTCAGTTATATGATTTTTATTATGTTATCAAGCCAACAGAAATGCTATTAGTTATTTTGATGTTGTTTGTTATTGTTTGCAGGGATGATATATCTAAGCTTTTCTTTCTTTAATGCACGTTATTTGTGGTCCAGCATTAAGCTTTGCTGAGATTTTGTATTTGGACCTTAAAGAAAGAGACATTGTAAAAAATGTTTTTTTGTGGCTTATGGATTCTCTGAATGCATTTATATTCTTATTTGTTCAGCATCCCTTTAATCTGATGTACTTGAAGTTTTAACATTTTTCTTCCATATATGTGTCATGTTAACTTTCTGTCAATGCCTAAAGCACGTTTATGTTCTAATTTCTACTGAGAGCTATAGAATGCAGAGAAATTTAATTATTATTAAAATCAGGCCCACTTGACAGTTTTTTGGATTTAGTCTGTTTTTCTGTTTATTTTTTGAGATACTACATACTTCAGATTTTGCTTTCAGAACATTTGGTAGATGTTCTTCATGTGGCTTTGGTGATAACTTGTTAAGATTACTTCCTTCTTTCATGTTAACGTCTTTATTCTGGATACGTATTCAGTAACATACTATATCTTTTACCTTATGTTCATTTTTAGTTGCCGGCTAATAAGGATGCATTTAGGAAGACATGGAATCCCAAATACACACTACGGAGTCACTTTGATGGAGTACGTGCATTAGCTTTCCATCCTGTAGAGCCTGTGCTGGTTACAGCCTCTGAAGACCACACCCTTAAGCTCTGGAATCTACAGAAAACTGTCCCTGCCAAAAAGTAGGTTTTTTAGTTTAAAAATCATTCCATATTTATGTTAGATGGAGATGGTATATGCTAAGTATATGCATATTTTCTGGGTCCAAATAGACACAGTCAAGCATAATTTTGTGTTGGAGAAGCAGTCTTTTTAATGGCATCTCTCTCTTGGTTTGGCCGCTTAGTGGTCAGAACTACAGTCACTTGAAACAACTGCACATGTTAATACATAGAAATACAATACAGGCCTTTCAGCTCACAGTGCTGTACTGAACTTGTACTTATTTTAGAAGTTACCTCGGGTTACCCATAGCCCTCTATTTTTTAAGCTCCATGTACCTATCCAGGAACCTCTTAAAAAGACTCTATTGTATCTGCATCCACCACAGTCGCCAGCAGCCCATTCTGCACATTCACCACTCGCTGCGTAAAAAAAAAACTTACCCCTGACATCCCCTCTGTACTTACTGCCAAGCACCTTAAAACTGTGCCCTCTTGTTATAGCCATTTCAGCCTTGGGAAAAACTATCCACATAATCAATGTCTCTCATCATCTTATACATGCCTGTCAGGTCACTTCTCATTCTCTGTCGCTCCAAGGAGAAAAGGCCAAATTCACTCAACATATTCTCAGAAAGCACGCTCCCCAATCCAGTCAACAAGCTACTAAATGGATTCTCTACCTTAGTGAAATTTGTTCCCGGATACACCTAAACCTTATCAAATCATGAAGGGGTCAGCTTTTGCTAATGCTTTTTAAAACAATTCCTTCTTCCATCTATAACAGAAAACACTGGATAATGTCAGCTAATCAGGAAACATTTGGGGAGAGAACAAAATATCTTTTGGGGTCAATGACTTGTTTAAACATTATTGACCTGAAATGTTAGCTTTGAATTCCTCCATATATTCTGACTGATCTATTTATTTCCAGTAATTTTTTAATTTTAGATTTCCATTAATAGAGTGAAGTGTATGGGCAAGAGATGATTCAAATGATTTGCTTAACATACTAGGAGTGCTGTAGGGTTTGCCATTGAACCCTACGCATAATGTGAAGCAACAGAAAAGAAGGTAGCAAGCACTTATAATGGCTTCAACAGTGTGTCGTATTAGTATTCTGAAGCAAAGCACTGTACTTAAGGTAGAAGACAATCATTTATTAAAGTTCCCTGATGGAGTGAACTTAGATCCAAAGCATGCCTTGCCTGTGATTTAGGGTCATTTTGTCCCTCTAGCACCTCTGCATCTCTTCTGATGATTTTAACAACAATATTTCACTTGTTACATGTTGATCCAATAGATCATTAAGGAATTGATTGAATATGTCAGCAATTTACTACCTTTTCTCATGGAAGGTGTTGCCAACAAATGAGGGCCACCATTTATAAGTTGGCCTGTGATTCTGATTTAGAACCCTGGGAAAGATGTTGGGCATCGAATATAATAAAGAGCCCTAACTGAGCAGTCCAATGTCATCTTGAAATAACGGATCCCTTGTCTGGGCAGTATGGAAGAAATCCTTCAGTGCAACCCCAAGTAACTGTCAAGATTCCAAATCTGTTGCTGTGGAGATGTGCTACAAGAAAATGAAGGTATCAATGTACAATGTATGTAAAGAAAGACCATGCCCCCCAGTGTAGCAAATTGCTAATATTACCAGATTTCAGTTTATTGATGAGAAATTCTCCTGAATCATTTTATCTGCACTCAGTATCTCTCCTCTATCTAGCTCAAATCTGATCTTCACCAAATTAATCTGAAGCAATGTTTTACTTCATTAGAAGCATATGAAGATCAATAGTTATAACTAAATATTTAACATTATACTTCAAATTCACTTTATTGGTTACATGATTGGTGTCCATTTATAAAATACATTCTGTAAAACTTTATTTCCTCTATAATCTTGATTTATCTTATATACTATCCAGTGAGGTCTTTATTTTTAAGTGTATACAATTTCTACCTTAACTGTCTATCGAACATTTCATTTAGACAGCGGTGGCATCAGTAAGGAGCTTTCAACCTGCAGGCGTGGTTCACTAACCTACCTTTTAATAAATGTACAATACCAGTATCTGAGTTTAGGAATGAATGTCATTAAATTATGTAATGCATCTTCCCCCCCATTTGTAACTCTGTTCTATCGTTGAAGTATGTGAAGCTTTGGGAGCTAAAATAGAAGGGATAGTATTTGCTTGTGACATGGCTGGCCAGGGACCTCTAAATTGCTTCCAAAGCAAACTATAACAGTAAGATTTATCTGGATGGGAATATTAAATGAAATACTGCAGTAACACTTGTCCTTCATTATCAACAGATGCAAGTTTCTAAATGCATCTTCCTTCCATGATATCAGTTAATGGTTCTTCCTGATGGAGGAAATGGCTGATGCATGATCTCCTCTCTCAGTTGCCAGCTTCTCGTTGTATGCAAGCTGATCTGTTGGAAAGGAGAAATTTTGACAGTATTTGAACAATGTGAATTTTGAGGTCACACTTGTCAAGATAGAATGATGTTGATGGTGTATGTACAAACACAGATGGTTGAACTATTATAAGGACATTGTCACAACAAAGAAATAGGCTCTCAAGCTCTTCATGCCTGCTCAGCTATTCAGTAAGATCAAGGCTAATCTTACCTCAGTACAATTTTCCTACAGACATCCCCATTTCCTTGATTCATTTTATTTAAAAATCTATCAGTTTGTTTGGTACATACTCAGTGAATGAAATTCTGTGATCCTCCTGGGTAGAGAAATCCAAAGATTTGCTCACCTCTGGGTGAAGATATTTCTCCTTTACATTTGAATGTTCAGTCTCCAATTTTTCAGACTGTGACCCCTAAGTCTAATCACCCCTGCCTTGTGAAGCATTGTCTTAAGCCTCTTAAGAAACCTGTGCATTTCATTGAGGCCACCTCATTTTTTTAAAACTCTAGGGAATAAGGGCTCCATCTCTGTAATCTATTGGTACTTAGAGTACTGGAAGTACAGTGGGAAGTGCACTGGGTTGATGAGGGAGCATTGGTGTCCAGGTAAGAGTTGAGAATTCTGGACCAATGTATGGTGACGGTGAAAACAAAAGACGATGACAGATATGTTAGGTGTCATAGCTTAACTATTCTGGACTTAATTAAATGAACTTTAGTAGTACTGCTGTGTGTTCAGGATTATATTGTTTGCACTAACATATTCTGTTGCCTGAGTTTAATGTTGTTGGACAGTTCATTTTGATGTATTGCCATTGCTGTCGGGGAGAAAATCTCTTGCTCTCTATCTCTATCACCATCTTCACCAGTACCTTCAGAGTAACATTAGTAAAACGAGATATCCTTGTAGGCTTGCAATTAACCTTCATTATAGTACGCTGTAGTTAAAAGACACCTTTTAAAGAGTGCAGGCTGCTTTTATATAGTAGCAACAATAATTTATTTTGATGCTACTTTCTTCCCACCCTTTAATTAGACAGATTGTTGGTGAATACATACATAGAACTGAAACCCCATTGATGTTATTTGAATAATTAGGTTCAACAATTTTTATTCAACAGTTTACAATCAAGCATCTGTTGTAGGACCGATTTCCTGTCCATGTGTTACAGGTTCACAAAGTATATAAAGATAGGGTGGAATGTGAGAAGGTTTTCCCTTTCTTTGGCATGGAAATTAGTGGAAGTGTTTTTCTGAAAAGCAAAATAGAAAGTGAAATTGTAAGAGTAAGTGAATGGCAAGCAAAGTAAATTAATGACTGCATTAGTGATTACAACTATGAAAAGGGGAGGCCATATACTGTGTGACCTATTTGGGAGGATTGTAGTTATAAAGAATTTTGAAATCCATGTCAGGGTCTTTGAATGATTCAGGCAGCATTTGTCTAAGAGCTTCCAGATGGATAATTTGCATACATTTGTGGTAACCAACTCCAGATCAATGACTGAAAGTCGAGGAACCCAAATTGTAACATGGCTTATGGTGGTCACTTCCCAGAAGAAATGAGCTTGATTTGGATTTACTCAGTAATTACCCAGCAATTGAAGGCTATGACTTTACATAATTTGTAGTAGCATTTGCACTTTGGAGAATGGATTTCATGTGACACCTCACAAACCTCTTCAACAACAACTTTAATGCAACCATGTGGCAAAATTAATTAAGACAATGTAGTTATTTGAAGGAATATGTTAGCACTTTTTTTTTAATATACGATTAGATGTGGCTGCCAGCAGTGTTCCAAATTAGAAGATTCCATGTTGCTTTCTCTGTTTCTCAACATTAAATAAGGGCACATGGTCAGGTGTCTTTGTACAGTATATCCCTTTTAAAAATGTGGTCACAGAAGATATCAATGTTGATTGTTAAGATAGATATATAGTAGTTTGGACATGACAAGAAGGTAGTGAATTCAAAGTGGATCAAGTAGTGCATAAAAGGATATCAAAATCACTGGCAATGTGAAGTTTCTCTATGGTCAGAGCTGAAGGTAGGAAGAGATTTAAGAAAAATTAGCTGCTTTTAATAGAGAGAATCAGAAAATAGAATTCTTGCAGGTATATGGGTTTATAAATGACCAATGTGTTTTATATCAATTGCTCTCACGCTCAGTTTCCTGAGGAAAGTGGAATAAACTTGAGAATCATATTACATAGACTGTATTATTCTGAGGATCATTTACTTAGTTATTTATTGTTACATGACTTGTTTTGTGTGTGATGTGCTGCTTTATTGGTAACTTTAGAAATTTTGCACTTAGCACTCATAGGCATTATTTTAAATTATGAATTGTTTTAACCTGTTTTGAACTTCAAAAGTTAAGAAGTATTGAAGTTTTGAAATACTGTATTTATTTTGTGTTGCATACACTTTAATTGTAATGTTAAGGATTAGCTGAGATTTTGTTAAGTCTTTAAGTGGTAACTCTCCATTGTTCTGCTGATCTATATGGGTCAATTAATGGTTTGAAAAATAATTTCTGCTATCTTTAGCGGTAGTTATGTGACAGTCATATTGAACTGTACTATTTCTTTTCTTCTAGGAGTACCTCATTAGATGTGGAGCCAATATATACATTTAGAGCCCATATGTAAGTAATGTCAGATAAATCACTTGTATGCTTCATGATATTGATGAGGATATTCGGCAATGTATAATAGAGTACACTTATAGACACTTTCATAAAAATGAATGTTAATTTTGGATAAAATGAAATCTTTGTAAGCAAAGTGCCAATGAAATGCTTTTGTGCTTGATTGAAGTATGGTATGATTTAATTGTTCGATCAGTTGTTGCAGTGATGCAGGGATAATTTTATACGAATATTTTCTGTTGTGTCCAGTGGACCCGTGCTTTCTTTGGCTGTCAGTTCTAATGGTGAACAGTGTTTCAGTGGTGGAATCGATGCAACGATACGATGCTGGAATATGCCAAGTCCCAATGTTGATCCATATGATACATACGGTATGTACTGATTCAGAAATGTGTTTTCAAAATTGTATCTTTTATTTCACTTAAATTGAGTGACTTTGTTAACATTTATATTTAATGACAGTACTTCTTACCTGTATAAGTAAGTTTAATGTTTTTTTCCTTTTGACTATTACATAATTGCTTTAGTAATGTATAAATGCATTAGAACATGTATTTTCATCAATATGCAATTTAGTCATTAAGATTCTTTTGGATGTAATGGTTAAATGTTTTCCAGTGAAGTGAAATTGAAGGTCAGACAACCTTAAGGCATCTGTTCAGAATGTGTGGCCTTGAATTGAAATTATCTTCTAATAAATTACTTTTTCTTTTTGCATGTTTTTGAGACACTGCTTAAGTACTACCCTTCTGAGCTCTGATATCATAGTGCTGTTGGTAACTGGGGAAATGTATTTTTATATAAAATATTAGCATACAATAATTAAAAATAATATAAGCAAAACTTAGAAGTTACATACACAAAATGTAGGAGGAACTCAGCAAGTCAGGCAGCGTCTATGGAGCGGAATAAATAGTCAACGTTTCTGGCCCTTCGTCAGGACTCAAATTTAGCAGTTACCAGTTTGCTGAACAACAGCTTGCTGATTATGGCCAGATTATCTATACTTGTTCTGCAATTGAGAGTAAGTAACTTGATTGTTGCCAGACCAGTGAGAGTGCTATACAGTTTCAGAGCTGATTCAGTTCAGATTTACACTTATCACATCACAGCACATTATCACACTCTTAATTGACTTGAGTGGATGTCAGATCACTCAAATGAATCAAAATAATTTGCCATTCATTACTACAATAAAGAGATATGAATACAAAATAAGAGCAAAAGACCAAGGAACAGAATTAGGCCATTTAGCCCATTGAGTCTGCTCTGCCATTCAATTATGGCTGATTTATTAACCCTCTCAGTATTTCTCCTGCCTTCTCTCCACAGCTTTTGATGCCCTAGTTAATCAAAAACTTATTGACCTCTGCCTTAAATATAACCAATAACTTGCCCTGTACAGCTGTCTATGGCAAAGAATTCCACAGATTCACTACCTTCCGAATAAGAATTTTTTCCTCATCTCTATTCTAAATGCACATCTGTCAGTTCTGAAGTTGTGCCCTCTGGTCTTAGACTCTCTTACTATGGAAAATATCCTCTCCATGTCCACTTTGTTTTGGCCTTTCAGTATTCCATAGGTTTCAACGAGATCCTTCCTCATTCTGAACTCCAACGAGTACAACCCAGAGCCATTAAACACTGTTCATATGTTAACACTTTCATACTTGAGGTCATTCTCATGAAACTCTTCTGAACTCTCTCCAATAGCAGCACATCCTTTCTTAGATAAGGGGCCCAAAACTGCTCATAATACTCCCAAGTGTGGTCTGATTAATTCCTTATAAAGCCTCAGTACTACATCCTTGCTTTTGTATTCTATCCTCTCAAAATGAATGCTTAATTACATTTGCCTTCCTTATCAACAACTTTAGGGAATTGTGTACAAGGACAGGATCCTCTGCACCTCTGATTTTTGAACTTTTTCCCCATTTACAAAATGGTCTACACCTTTGTTAGTTCTTCCAAAGTGCATGACCATATGCTTCCTTACATTATACGCTATCTGCCACTTCTTTTCCCATTCCCTCAATCTGTCTGTGTACTTCTGCAGACTACTTCCTTCCTCAACATGATCTGCTTGTCCACCTATCTTCGTATTGTCCACAAGGGCATCAATTCCTTCATCCAAATCATTGACATACAATGTGAAAAGAAGCAGTTGCAACACCCAACACCTGCGACATACCACAAGACACCTGCAGCCAACCAGTAAAGGTCCCCATTGCCTCTTGCCAGCTAGTCAATCTTCTAACCATTCTAGTACTTTTCCCATAATATTACAGGCTTTTATTTTGTTAAAAAGCCTTGAGTAGCACATTGTCAAAGACCTTCTGAAAACCCAAGTAAACAGCATCCACTGACTCTCATTTGTCTGTCCTGCCTGTTAATTCCTCAAAGAATTGCAACAGATTTGTTGGGCAAGGTTTCCCGTTTAGAAAACCGTGCTGACTTTGACCTATTTTATCATGTGCCTCCAAGTACCCCAAAACCTCATCTATAATAATAGATTTGAACATCTTTCCAGTCAGTGAAGTCGGTCTAACTGGCTTTTAATTTCCTTTCTTCTGCTTCCCTCCTTTCTTAGAGTGGAGTGGCATTTGCATTTTTCCAGTCTTTCAGAACCGTGCCAGAATCTAGTGAATCTTGAAAGATCATTACTAATGCCTCCACAATCTCTTCAGCTGTCTCTTTCAGAACACTGGGTGTAGTTTGTTTGGTCCAAGTGACTTAATCTACTGTAAGACTTTTCAACTTTCCAAGCAACTTTTAGTAACAGCAACGGCACTTATTATCTACCCCCTGACACTCAAATGTCTGGCATTCTGTTAGTGTCTCCCACAGTGAAGTCTGGCACAAAATACAAGTTCTTCCGTCATTTCTTTGTTCCCATTACTACCTCTACAGCATCATTTTGTAGCAGTCCGATATCTACTCTCATCTCCATTTTACTCCTGTATATCTAACAAAACATTTGTATCCACTTTTATATTATTGGCTAGCTTACCTTCATATTTCATCTTTTATCTCTTTATGGCTTTTTTAACTGCCTTCTGTTGGTTTTTTAAAAAAATTTCCCAAACCTGTAACACCCCACTGTTTTATCTATTATATGCCCTTTTTTAATGTTGTTTTTGACTTCCCTTGTCAGCCGTGGTTATCTCATTCTCCCTTTCAACTATTGCCTTGGGACATATCTATCCTGTGCCTTCTGGATTGCTCCCAGAAATTCCAGCCTTTGCTGTTTTGCCATCATCCTTGCTAGTGACCCTTCCAATCAACTTGGTTAACTCTTTTCTCATGCTTCTGTAATCGCTTTTACTCCACTTATTTTGATCCATGTGATCTCCATCTCAAACTGCAGGGTGAATTTGATCATAAGGTTCCTTTACCTTAAGTTTCCTAATCAATTCTAATACATCACACCCAATCCAGATTGCTGTTCCCCTCGTGGGCTCAACCAGAAGTTGCTCTAAAAACTCATCTCTAAGGCATTCTACAAATACCCTTTCATGGGAGCCAAAATCAGCAGCTGCACTACACACCTGTCCTTATTGTCTTTTCTATCTCCCATTGTAGCCCACATTCTGGTTTCTCTTCAAAGGCCTGTATTTAATTCCCATCAGGGTCATTCAATCTTTCTAAGGGTTTGGTCTATTTTTTTTTTCACCAATGGAGCCACACTACCCCTCTGTCCACCTTTCAATACAATGTGTATCCTCCATGACTTGGAGATGCCCACAAGTTCATATCTGCAGATCTTTAACTGTGCTACAAGATCATCTACCCAGTTCCATATATATTTTGTGCATTCAACTATAACAACTTTCAGTCCTGTATTCATTGCGATTTTTGATTTTGGCTCGTCATTACACTGTAACTCATTCCACTAACTGCAATCTAGCCCTATTATCTGCCTGTCCTTCCTCACAGTCTCACTACACACTGTATAGTGAAACTTGTATACAACTGCCCATCCTCAGCCCTATCATGACGTTTCCCACCCCCCCCTCTGCCAAATTAGTTTAAACCCTCCCAAACAGCTCTAGCAAACCTGCCTGGAGGGACGTTGGTCACCCTTGGGTTCAGGTGTACCCATCCTTTTTTATGTAGATCATATCTTCCCCGGAAGAAATACCAATGATCAAAAATCTGAAACCCCATCCCCTGCACTTATTCTTCAGCCGCACATTCATTTGCCAAATCATCCTATTCTTACTCTAACTGGCACATGGCACAGGTGGCAATTTAGAGATTACTAAGCTGGAGGTCCTTTTCAGTTTCTGCCTAACATTCTCTATTCTCTCTTCAGGACCGCCTCCCTTTTCCTACTTATGTCATAGGTACCAAAATGTACCATGACTTCTGGCTGTTCACCCTTCCTCCTTTAGAATTTTGTGAACTCAATTTTGAGACATCACTGACCCTGGCATCTGGAAGACAGCATACCAACCTGGTGTCTCTTTCACATCCACTAAACCTGCTGCTTTCGGTCCTCTAATTATGGAATCCCTTGTGATTACTGCATTCCTCTTCCTTTTCTCCCCTTCCCTTCTGATCCACAGAGCCAGACTCAATGCCAGAGACCTGGTCACTGGTTTTGGGTCATTCCTCCCACCCCTTGCCGCTTCCAACAGTATCCAAAGTGGAATATTTTTGAGGTGAGTGACCACAGGGGTATTTTGCAGTGGCTGCCTATTCTTTTTCCCTCTCCTGACGGTCACCCAGGGACTTGCCTCCTGCACCTTAGGGTTGACCATCTCCATGTAGCTCCTATCTGTAATCTCTTCATTCTCCTATATGAGCCAAAGGTCATCCATCTGAAGCTCCAGTTTCTTAACATGATCTCTAAGGAGGTACAGCTCAAAGCGCTTCATGGAGATGAAATTGTCAGGGAGACAGGAGGTCTCCCACATTTCCCACATATCACTAAAGGATCATACCACTACTTCCAGATCCATTCTCAGTGCATTAGCTATGTACTAACAGAAAACAAACTCTTACTTACTTAGAACCTCTTCCTGTGCCTGTTCTCACTTAAGCATGTTGAGTCAAAGCTGGTCCTCCAACTAAGGCCGCTCTGCTTACACTACTTTTTTTTATTGGCCCTGTGTTGATTGCCACCTGCCAGGAAAAGAAGCTGAAAAGCACCTGAGTTCTTTTTAAACCTCGTGCAGCATTACCAATGAATGACATCTTGCGGTGATTGCTACCCACTGACTAAATAGCCATAAAGCACCTGAGCTCTTTTTAATTCTGTGCTGCATCATCAACAATCGACCCCTTGGGATGAATTTTGCCCCACGGAAATGTGATACATTTTGGTTTACATTAGGAGAGATAATTTGTGTTAAATGCCTCAGTGCTTGTTGAATGATTTGAATTTTGTTTTCATTTTTTTTCTAATACTGCTAAAGGGGTGGTAGGGTATCTGTGCTGTTAATAAAGATCCAGCAAAATTGTGAAAGAGCTAGTTCCAAGCTAACTATTTTGTTTCATTCTGGTCTGCAGATCCAAGTGTCATTTTAAGTACACTCGCTGTCCACACTGATGCCGTATGGGGTCTTACATTTAGTAGTATAAAGAACCGGTTGCTATCTTGTTCAGCAGATGGCACTATTCGGTTATGGAATCCAGCTGAGAAGTCTCCTTGCCTCAGTACTTATAATGTAGAAAGGGGTAAGTGAACTTTGTTTTCCACTTACTAGGTTTGAAGTGTACTCTTTTTAACAGTTGTGCAGTCGTAGAATTAAAATTTTGTGTAATGTAGGTGAATTGTATGTGGCAAATAGCCTGCTAAAAGGAAAAAAAAGTGATTTGACTGCAGGGTCTATTACCTCAATGCAAAGATTCAAGGAATGTTCTTCAAAAAGGAATCTGGTACAGTTGCCTGTTAGTTGGCATACAGCAAATAAATTGTGAAGTAATGTGCTTAAATTATAACACACAAGATGACTTGGGGTTTAGGTAATAGAGATTGCAGTCACAATCTCCGGTGGTTGGGGCTGTTGTGGTGTCCTGAACTTGGAATGCGAAAAGCCCACCATATGAATACTTGGTCTATATTAAAGTTGTGGATCATCCTCTCGTAGATGAGCATTCCCACGCTCAACACAGCCTTTAGGAGGGGAAGGTTGTGGAATGAATTCTTGACAATAAATTCCATATGTAACATTTATACATTTGTAAAAAATGTATATAATGTATAATTAGATTTACATTTTTCTTTTGTTGATCATGAATGAAAACACTTCTTAAAAAAAGTTAAAATATGGTTGGAAGCAAGTAAGATTTATTCTATTCCATATAATTAATGTGACCTAACGGTCTCAAATGTCATCAATGCAGCATTTTTCCTTTCCTTCCAATATCCAGTTCACAAGTTCTCTATTCAAGGTCAAATTGGGCAGAAATTGGATTCAGACAGCAACATTAATTTTGCATAAAACCTCTGCAACAAGTAAACAAGTATCATTGGATTTTAGTCACAGAAATGAAAAATTACTTCTAACCCATTCTGCCATTCAATCCTCTATTTAATGTTTCTTTACCTAGGTAAGAGTATAATCAATTTGTTTTAAACTTCTTTTCAGAGAACGGAATACCGACTTCTGTTGACTTTGTAGGTGCTGATCCAGCACACATAGTGGGTTCTTTTACTAGTGGCAACACAGTCATTTATGATATGGAAACTTCTCAGTCCTTGGTGATGCTGGCATCACAGGTGGATGCTGGTAAGTAGCATGAAGATAAGTTTCAGAAAACCTCTTTGCTATGCTATAAACAAGTATCATGCATTTTTTTTCTTGAAATTATTATTCTTCAGCTTACTGTCAGTGATTCCTTGAGGAAAATCATTAAATTGGTTAATTTTATACCCCTTTTCACATTCCACTCCCTCTTCCTGACCCTTAAAGCATTCTTTAGACAGTGAACATATAAGTGAAGCTATGTTCCTGTTACTTGACAAACTAGATGTGAAAGTATGTTTCCTTGTGGGAGGAATTTAAAACTAGTGCCTTAATTTCAGAATAAGAGGTAATCCATATAAAACAGATGAAGAGGAATTTGCTTTCAGAGGTTCATGAATTTTTGGAAATCTTCCCCATGGTGCTCTGAAATTCTGAATCATGGAGTATTTTCAAGATAAAGAATGGCAAATATTTGGTCCACAACAGACTTGACTATTAGGGAACGGCATAATGGAACTGATATAAGAAGTAAATCGACCACCATCTTGCATCCTCTAGAAGGTGGCATCCATCATTAAAGACTCTAACCATCAAGCACATGCTCTTTTGATTCTGTCAGGAAGGAGGTATAGGCACCTGAAGACCCACACTCACTTTTTCAGATCAGCTTCTTCCCCTCCTCCATCAGATTTCTGAGCTGTACACGAACACTACCTCATTATTCAATTTTACACTAGTTATTTATTTTTGTAACTTTTATGGTATTTTTTATCATTTGCTGCAGCTAAACAACAGATTTCACAACTTATGTCAGTGATGGTATACCTGTTTCCAATTCTAAGCTTTGTTTTAGGATTCCTGTATTATTCAAGATCAGGATAAAAGAATGAAGTTAAATGAAGGAAATAAAGCAGGAAGTTATCCAGTCAGATGGTACAAAGACTGCAGTTAAATGAAATGAATACATGATGAGTGACATAATTTTGGCCATACAATGTCACGAGAATTTTTTATTGTATTTTTGATATTTTAGAGCAAATGGGAAACAGTGTTGAATTGAAATATCACTAAATAACCTTTCTTCATCTGAATCAGCAGTTTTGCTAGGACACAATAGCATACACAATGCTATTCAGTGATACTAGTGTCTTTTTATGAATAGGGGATTATTCCACAGGTGGGCATACTTTATATGACAGAATATGATGTACTCCAGCACAGGGCTGGATTTATACTCTTTATTTTCATTATTTTGGCAGAGCAGATTCTTGTATATTGTGATTCTAGATTATGAAAGAAAATATGAACAATAAAACTACTGGTTATTCTTCTGACTTTTTAAACTGGTCATGGGTTATTGTTCTTTAGCATAATGCAGATCCAGTTTCATAATCTGCATTCATCAGTGCATCCAAATTACTTAAGAGTACTGACGGTTTTTGCTTTCTTTGGTTTCCTTATGCTTTCCTGAATTTGAACTGTGCAAGATGCCTGAATGAAGGCTTCTGCATTCAGCAAAATGCTTTCTACAGCCATTTAGATGATCTTTTTGTTAATAATAAACTAAAGCAAATACTATTCTTGGTACTAAGTTCAATCTTCCATCTGTCATAAGGTATCGTCTGCTGTGCGTATAGATGTATCCAGAAGGGAGGGTTCTTTGATGCAACAACTTAATGTTCAATTAAATCTTTCATAAGAAATAGATCCCTTCTAGTACAAATTTATATTGAGCATGATTATATCAATGATAAGCTATCATTTTGTTTAGTAATATTGAAATAATTTTTTTTACTCTTACTGCAAATGCAACTTAAATTATGCTTTTGTAATTCAAGTTAAAGCAAACTAACATTTCAAATGATAGGTTAATTATTTCTCTTGTTACTCTACCCATTACAGATAAATTTAAATTTTGCATTGTATACTACTCCTTAAAAATACATGGGCAGATGGCTTGCTTCTAGGTCAGCACATCTTCAGTAAGAAATGAATAGTACCTTGGAAGCTTGCTGGTTTTCATTTTGTTCCTCTATAAAAATGCCACTTTCCGGGTGGTCTGACTCAAATAGTTGGATTGTTGCTTCATAGTGTTAGTGCACGTCCTTCACTATCCATATCCTTCATATAGTTTTAATTATAGAAAGTAGCAATTTTGTGTGTGCTTATAACTAATGAAAGCAGTAGCACTGAGGGTCAGTACAGCAGTTTGCATTAATACTAACATTTTGCACAGATAATCTCGAAGAAGGATGCTTATGTAATAAAGATCTAATACAAGGTCTATTTATTATAGTTCTGCAAACTTCCTTCAAATTGATTATTAAATGTTTAGTTTTATATACATCTGTAAGCATTTTTTTTTAAAACTCTTTTCTGTGATCTGAGCAACACTTTGCCCATTCCCATTTCTCCTTAAGATAGTGGTGAAGTGTCATCTTGAACTGTTGGTGAAGGTACTCCCACAGTGCTGTTGCTTAGAGAGTTGTAGGATTTGGACCTAACAATAATGAAGGACCAGTGATAAATTTCTACTTCAGGATGATATGCAATTTGGAGGGAAATCTGAAGGTCATGATGGTACTATGAACTTCATGGTGAAAGAGGATACAGGTCTGAGAGGACCATGTTTGAGGATGCAGGTTTGAGAGGTCCTGTCAGAGAGGCCAAGGTGAATAAATGTTGACCATTTTGCTGGTGCACACTGAAACACTGTGTGCCAGTGGATGTTTGATAAGTATTTAGGGTGATAGATCAGGTGACTGTCTCCAAGGTTGTTTCGTTCTGGGTGTTGTTTGTAGCCATGGTGTTTATTTGGCTGGCCCTGTTGTGATTCTGGTCAATGGCACTGTAGCAAAATTATTGCATGATACTTAGCAGCCCATGTAGTCTTGTTGTCTAGGTCTTGTCAATGTAAGCATAGCTGCCTCATTTGCTGAGGAGTTGTGAATGGAATTTAACACTGTGCAATCATCAGCAAACATTCTTCCTAATGACATTAAGATGGAAGGGAAGTTAATTCTGAAGCATCTGAAGACAATTGAACTGTGATAAATTGGAGATGAAATGTTTAACCTCCGATATTCAGACCCTTAGTGTAAGGTTTGACTCTCAGCTACCAGAGTGTTATCATTTTGATGCTTATTAACTTCAATTTTACAAGGCTCGTTGATGCCACGTTCTATCAAATGTTGTGTTGTCAAGGCCTGTCACTCTCATCTTACCACTGGAATTCAGCTTATTTGTTCATGTTTCCAGATCTTCAGTTGAGTAGCCCTAACAGAACCCAATCTGAGTATTTGTGAATAATTTATTGGTGAGGAAGTGCACCTTGATTATCCCTGTCTTTATCAGCTTCTGTCACTTTGCTGATTGAGAGTAGAAAAATTAACTATGGCTTAGCTAGATTGAATGTGTTATTTTTGGGAACAGGAGCACGTGAACAATTTTTCAAACTGTTAAGTAGATAATAGTATTGTAACTTTTACCAGAATAGCTAGGCTACAAGCACAGCTAGCTCTAGAGTGGTCTTCAGTTCCATTCATGGATTTCTGATTCAATGGCTTTTGCTCTCAGCTGTTTCTTGATATCATATCAGTTGAATTGGTTGGAGATTGAATGCTGTCATGGGGACTGAAGAGGAAGTTGAAATACATCATGTATTTGGTACTTCTGGCAGAAATGAATGTTTTGGCCTTTTCTTTAGCAGTCCTGTGCAAGGCTGTACCGTTTTTGAGGATGAGATTAAGGACAAATGTTTTGAAAGCCTTCTCTGGCTATTACTTTAAATTTCTGCTACCTTTCATGGGAAAATGTGGTAGATATCACACTCTGATCTATTGGTTATGAGGTCAGTTTGCCATTCACTGTTTTTGCACTGTGGAATTGCTGTTTAATAGTCCTGTATTACAAATTCACTTTGAGCTCATTATTTCTGGATTTACTTGACTGTGCTCATGTCTTACCAACTTATTCCCCAATGTGAACCAAGTTTGATGTTGGTGGTGCACAGTAAATTGTTTAGACCAGAGAGATATTTCTTGAACTTACTGTATTTAGTGTCACACAGTACAGTGATGAGTGTTCTAGGTGTAAAAATGTTTTTTGTCTCCATAAATAATTTCACCAGTGTTCCCATGGGCAGACGCATCTTATCACAGGTATTTTGGTGAGGACACGTCAAGCAACTTTGTTCCCCGTGTTGGTTTAGGCTTTCTCTGACTACCATGTCAATTGGGAAATGACCAGCTTGCTCTGTGGTAGTGCTACAAAGCCAATGGATGTGAGCATCTCTCCCCTAGAAGATATTTTCTACCTTTGCTCCCTTCATTGCTTCTTCCGAGTGTTATTCACCATGGAGGAGCAGTAATTCATCAGCTGAGGGAGGGTAGTAGCTGGTAATTAGGAGATGTCTTCATGGGACTGAATGGGGTCTTGATGTGATTGTGAAGACAGCAAGGAGTGCTCCCTAACTGTTCCACCACGCCTGGTGGTTCCATCTGCTGCATCAGGATGTACCCAGGGATTGTGATGGAGGAGTCTTTATGGTATGGTTTTGTTAATATTATTATGTAAGCTGTTGTTTGACTTGTCTGTGCAACAGCTCTCCAAGTTCAGACATAAGTTCCCAGATGTTTGTAGAACTTTACTGAATTTGAGACCACTTCAGGGAGTATTTAAGAATTGACCACACAGTTGAATCTGTAGTGCTAAAATGTTTTTCATACATGAGTGTATCTATTATACTGCACATACTGAACTACAAAACTGTTGAGTTATAGATGATTTCAGTCAAAATAAAATGAAATGTAATGTGTACAATATACAGTATAAGTCAGTACAGTTTCCCAGAGACTGGGAAATGTAGTAATCAATTGAAACACAGCAGGAAAACAACTTTCAAGGTCCTTTGCAAGAACAGTAACAAAATTTGGCACTGAGTAATATTGGTATGTTAGATCACAGGACTCAAAATTTTCTCGTAAGAGAGCAGATTTGAGGAGCATCTTGAGGTTGGAGGATTTTGATGGGGGTATCTAGTTTGAGGGGCATAGGAAGAGAAATTTGGAACTTTACTCAAGGAGGCTGAGGTTCACTTTCAAAATTGCAACTTTTTGATTAAATTGTAGCATTTCCATTTTATAAAATCTTTAGTCCCTTGGATTTCTGGATATGGCACAGTAAGAACTATATAGTTTGGTATAATTATAATTTGTTTAGATTTAAATAATTTCTTTTATCAATCTTTGCCTTGCTTTCTATTCACAGTGTCTCCTCTAGCCAATCAAATAAATAAAGTTGTCAGTCATCCCACATTGCCCGTTACTATCACAGCTCATGAAGATAGGCATATTAAGTTTTTTGATAATAAAACAGGTGAGTAATAGCAAGTATTGAGAATTTTGACAAAATTACACATACATCTGGCTTATCTCTAATGTATTTTATTTTACTTTGACTCATCTTTGCTTTTTTATGTAGGTAAACTGATCCATGCTATGGTTGCTCACTTGGATGCTGTTACTAGTCTAGCAGTGGATCCTAATGGAATCTACTTGATGTCAGGAAGTATGTGGCTCAATTTTATAATAGAAAAATTGTTTCTGAATGTCAGGATATTTTAAGTTCAATGACTGTAGTTAAACTTTCCAAATCAAGAATTAAATTAAGCACAAATTATACAAAATTGATAATGTGATGCATAGTTTGCAGAAGTTATGTAATTTTAAAGTCTTGATTTGTAAGCTATATTCACTACTGGCTATATGTTTATGAAAGATTCTTTGCTTTGATTTCTTGCTATAATTCAATCCAAATACAATTTTGTAATAAGCCTGCAAAAAGAGTTGTTGATATTATCAGTGATTGTCATTGAATACTTCTACTGTAATGCAGATTTTCTGTATTTAATTTGTACCAGGTCATGATTGTTCTATTCGCCTGTGGAACTTGGATAGCAAGACATGTGTTCAAGAAATTACTGCCCATCGAAAGAAATGTGATGAATCTATTTACGATGTAGCCTTCCATCCATCAAAGGCCTATATTGCTAGTGCAGGAGCTGATGCCCTTGCCAAGGTGTTTGTGTAACAATTGCTAGAACACATTTGTCCCAAAATAGCAGGTGAGCTGAAAGCAAACAGGAATTGCTGCACTGCCATTAGTTACCCAGTTATCATACAACACTAAGTACTGGTCTGTTCTTCCTGGGCAGTGGTTTCCTGGTATCTATTTAGGGGAGGTGTTTACTGATCAGGTATCACCAGATCCTTGAATAATATCGGGTTGACTCATTTTAATTACTGTAATTAAAAAAGAAACAAGCCAGTATTTGTAGCCTTGACTGGATATAAACTGAGCTAAATTTACTGTTATGTAGGTGTTCAAAGTCTTGTGGAATTTATTCTTACAGCAGTAAATTCTTTGGGCTCTTGTCCTGCCTGGTGGCTAGGACGACAGTACGGTGGTGAGCAGCAAGATTAAAGTTGAACCATAGAATGTCATCCTTCAATTCCTTTGTCAATTTTCCACCACCAAACATACTTTTAAATCAACTTTCAGCATTATAAAGAAAATAGAAATTAAATATATTTTAACCTTAGTTTTACAGTATTTTTGACAGGATGTCTAGTTTTTATATGTCTTTTGTATAATTTTCCTGTCAGAATAATGCTCCAAACAGGGTTAATACTATGTTTCATTGGCTTAAAACCCAGTCAACTCTTCACTGATCCACTATTAACTGTATCCTTCCCTTGCCCGGCTTAAATGAAACAAAATCCTCAGTGAATCCTTCCACATGGATGCTATTTTAACATCACTATAAAAACTGTTAAGTATAATCATTAAAAACTGTAAAATGTGTTGGAATTAAACACAGAGGGTTTAACACCCACAATTAACTCTTTTAAATAAAATTGCAGCATCCTATCACTATGTGATATTTTGTACATCTTATTGTATTTACAAGTTTATTTATCAAGGGTTAACCATCTTAATGCTATTGGCCTACTGTTATTTATTTCACTTTTCTGTTGGTCTTTATATCCTTCATGTATTGAGTGTTAACGGGCCTTGTATATCTTTGTCTAACATGGGACTCTTGCAGAAGACTAGTAAACTCTAAATATAGGTTTAAAGTGGAACACTGTTATATCACAGCCCAGGATTTCCTGATAAGATACTTGCTTTAGGGGCTTACCCTAATTCCATAAATCTTAAGAATTTGTGTGAAATCCGGAGTGAAAATGTTTTATTTTGGATTAAGTATAGAAAACTGAAATGGCCAAATCAAGATTCAGAAAGCTGCTGTATTTGATCTACTTATCCCAGATTTTCAAAGTGCTTCAGTTAATGGTGTAACTAAAGATTTTGTTTGTGTAATGCATGATTAATACAATAAAGTATTTTTTCTAGTCTTCCACAAAGATTTCTGATGAGTTTGCAAGTTCTGATGAGTTTTGTAAGGTTTTTGTTTACAATACATGATTAAGTAAATTTGTAAGATTGTATCACATAGCTAAAATACAGTTCTTTAAAAGTAATGTATATAAAATGCATATAATAAATATTAAATGGTGTACCTGTAAATTAGTGTTGGTTATTACATTACTTGAGTTGTATAGCTTCAAAAATGCCACCTTAGTATTTTGTGGAATTCAGAGTATCCTTAATTGTCCTAATGATGTAAAATAAGATTATGTGGAAATTTAAGTCCCTTCTTTTATCATTTATCTATTTAGAAAAGGGATTTGGAAATAAACAAAATATATATCTTCTGGGTGCAAGTGCATTTTCATTTATGTTCTTTTGCCAAGTACTGTATTGTTTGAAACCCTCCAACAATTTCTCGGAATCTGAATATGTTAACTAGAACTCAAATCTCCAATTTTCAAAAACCATTGGAATTTTTTTTTCATTTCATGTAATTATTATTTTTTCAGTACATAGATGTGGGTGCACAATCAGATGTAAGGATTTTGTTCCATTGTGAAGAGCCCTATGAATAACTTAAGGACAGCATAGACCTGTTAGTGTATTTTACAGGTGAATGTAAAATGAATTTGAAGTGCATAATATGAAATGTATTTTGTATGAACAATAAATAAATTATATTAAATTATAATTTTTTAAAAAATAGGTAGAAATTTAAAGGTTCCAACATGCCCTTCCTAAAATAGAAATCCAGAAACAGCTTGAAATATTTTAACATTAGGTTTTCAGAAAGAAAGAGAAAATTCTACAATTACATAAATCATTGCATGGAATAGAGGTTTGCTGATTGGAGGACTAGATTATTGATTCCCTTTTTGGTTGCATTACTTTGGAATGGATCCCAAGATTAAAATTTGCAGATTGTAGAAGAGAGACGGATTGATCATTGTGGGAAATGAAGCTACCTCTCATTATCAATAAAGGATGAAGAAGTTCCCCATTTAATGGAGCTGTAGTAATATAACTAGGAAGGCTCAGAATACAATGAACACAGAACGTATGGCACAGGAACAGGTTGTTCCGCCCACAATGTTGTGTCAGACCAAATAAATTGGTAATCAAATGGCCAACTAAATTAATCTCTTTTGCCTACACAATGTCCATATCCTTCCATTTTCCTCACATTCATGTGCCTATCTAAATGACTCTTAAAAGTCCTTTATGTATTTGCCTTTACCACCAATTCAGGCACCCACCACTCTCTGTTTAAAAAAAATACTAACCCCTCATGGCTCCTTTGAAATGAACCCCTCTCACCTTAACTGCATGCTCTCTAGTGTTAGACATTTCAACCCCGGAAAAGACACCATCTGTCTACTCTATCGCTGCCTCTCATAATCTTATAAATCTCTTATCAGATCTCCCCGCAGCCTCCTCCATTCCAGTGAAACCTGTGTAGTCACTTACAGGGAACTATGGACTTGGACCCCAAGATCCTCTGCTCATCAACACTGTTAAGGGTCTTGCCACCTGTCTTAGACCCCTCCCGTGGTGCTGCACCCTCACCACTCCCAACATCCTTTGCTCCCGCCAGATTTACAA
This sequence comes from Hypanus sabinus, assembly GCF_030144855.1. Lineage (NCBI taxonomy): Eukaryota > Metazoa > Chordata > Chondrichthyes > Myliobatiformes > Dasyatidae > Hypanus > Hypanus sabinus. The sequence goes on along the minus strand of NC_082707.1, from coordinate 143,429,241 downwards.
ACTTACTGTCTGCTCCATGTTTTACAAATGCAAGATATTCGATACATGCAGTACTGTGCAAAGGTCTTAGGCACCCTAGATACACGTAAGTACCTAAGTATTTTGAACAGTACTGCACATATAGAATGTCTTTGGATTCTCTTTAATCCTTCTTGCCCAAGGACTTATGGCACCTCCTGACTCGCCTAATTCCCTTTGAATTTTTTCTGGCCTCTTTAGTCATCAATGACTTTGTTTGATCCAAGTTTCTTTAGCATTACATACTTTTCCGATTCTTGACTAAATTCATCACCTCACTTCTTCCCACCATCAATGGAATAGAGGTTCAGGTACAGCTGAACAAATTTGGTTAGTCCACAAATAAGTCTTCTCCATAGCTTTGAGACCATGCTTTAGAAAGAATCTTTTGACAGTGGAGTGTAGATATTCTGGGATTTGTGTTATCAGTTGACATAAAATAGAGTGGTTTTACGTGAATTAGTTAGCTTTCAAAATAGAAAACAGAAGCTAAGAAGAGAAACTATTTCCACTGGTTTGGGTGTAGTGTGTAAAAATTAGAGACAGATTTTTGGATAGTGAAGCTGAGAAATGCTTCTGGGTACTCAGGGTGGTAGGTGTATGGAACTCTTGCAAATGGCAATTAGTACTAGGCCCTACTGACTTCAGTTTTGCTGAAACTTCTAAATGCTAAACCAGTCAATGATAATCTCATTTTACCTTGAGAATGCAGCATGTTTGTTCTTGATTGGAGCAACTCTGTTATGGGTCTGGAGCTAAGTGATCCTGGTTTAATCAGTGGAACTTCAGTAACTACTTTTCTGGTCACTAAAGTGCAACATCATAAAAAGGTAATTGCCATCTTTTATCTCTTTGCTAATGCATGAGTGCTTGATGGACCAGTACCAGATTGGTCTGGACTTGTTATGGTGAACAGGGCATTTTTGCATTTCATTGGATTTCATGTATCAGTGAAGAAGCTGGAAGAACTTAATTAAAGAAGTACCAAATTATACAATAGGGACTTTTAAGAGACTCCTGGATAGGTACATGGGGCTTAGAAAAATAGAGGGCTATGGGTAACCCAAGGTAATTTCTAAAATAAGTACATGTTTGGCACAGCATTGTGGGCCGAAGGGCCTGTATTGTGCTGTAGGTTTTCTATGTTTCAAATTCTGGACAACAATGCTCGGCATTTCACCCAAAATGTTGACTTTATTTTCAGCATTTGCTGTATCCAGCACCCATGGAAATTTTCCAATTTTGCATGAATTGTCTGAAGATTATTATCTGTTATGACAGGGGTCTTAAGGGAATCCCAAGGGAAATCTGGCTAAAAATGATTATGAATCCTTTAGCCTTGCCTTTTGAAGTAGTTTCCTGGGATCCACCATCATTAAGAATTAGGTTGTTAATGGAACCAACTCTTTTAGTTAGTGGCAAGATCAGAGAACTTTGATTTTATCTGATGATTGTCAGTAGGCTGAGGTCTGCCTATAATATGCTGATTCTCCTGTTTAACATGCATGTAATTCTCAGTTGTAGCTTTACAAGTTTAGTATCGGATTTAAAATATGTTTGATGATATGTCAAGCGACAGTGACACAATACTATGTCCAGAATGGAAAGAGAAATTTAAGAGCAGTTGTCTACCAATATTCATTTTGGTCAACTGCATCAGTAAAAAGCAGATTGTAAAGGGTAAGACAAAATAGGTCTTTCTGTCACATTGGTTCCCTCACCACTATTTATATCCAGCCAGAAGTTCTGTTCTTTCAGGATTTAATCATTGTCTATCACTGGTAATAGTTCAGTAAGTACACATAAGTTTGCACCTTTACATAAGTTCTATCAGCGCTAATTAATTGGTTCTGAGTGATCAGTAGATGGTCCTGAGTGATCAGTAGATGGTCCTTAGCCAGAGGATTTCTTTCCCATGTTTAAATGTGAAATTCATGATTTCTGGAGTCAGTTTTGATGCCATTCCCAATTGCATTCTTCTGAGCTATAATATATCATTTTTTCAATTTGAGTACTTCTGCTACAAAGAAAGGATGTGCCCAGGGATGGCCATGGAGGAAACAGATCTTGGCTGAAGCAAACATTTCTGTGAATGTGACAGTGTCAGACAGCTGCTTCATTTGTCTAAAACACAAATCCAAATATTAACGAATGATTACATGGTTAAATAGGTTGTGTGACTATAACATACATCATATCTGGTTTTGTTAGTGAACTTCAATAAAAAGCTTGAATGTTAAGCACAAGGCTAAGGAGTAAACAATAACTCTTGAGTGCAGTCATTTTCTTAACTTGCATCCAGAACTATGTTCACTATTAAAACAAGCTTTCCCGGTGATTGTAATTAGTGATAGACACATTTATAAGTACCTTGCCTCAGAGAGAAAGTATTGGCCTTGATGGAGAAGCAGTAAGATTGACTTGAACAGTAAAGGATAAACAGCCCAATATATGAATGTGCTCAGAATGTTAATTTTATAATCACTTGCATGCTGAAAGTTATTGACAGAGATGATTAAAATACTTTGTGAAGCTGTGGATGAGCCAGGATGTGCATTATCTGCTGAAGACTGTATCTGTGGCATTCAAGTCCAGCAATCCAGGCCTGTACCAGAAAACCAGGTATCATTTGCGGAGGGCTATGTCAAGGGCAAAGAGACAACCTCAAATGAGGTTGGAGGCGACATTGGATGCATGGCAACTCTGGCAGGGTCTGCAAGACATTACTTCCTACAAAGCGAAACCCAATAGCACGAATGGCAGCAATGCTTCACTACCAGATGAACTCAATGGCTTCTATGCCCGCTTTGAAAGGGAGAATACAACTACAGCTGTGAAGAACGCTGCTGCAGCTGATGACCCTGTGATCTCTGTCTTAGAGACCGATGTTAGATTGTCTTTAAAAAGAGTGAACCCTCACAATGGAATACCTGGTAAGGCTCTGAAAACCTGCGTCATCCAGCTAGTAAGAGTATTCAAGGACATTTTCAACCTCTCACTGCTACAGGTGGAAGTTCCCACTTGTTTCAAAAAGGCAACAATTATACCAGTGCCTAAGAATAATAATGTGGACTGCCTTAATGACTATCGCCTGGTAGCACTCACGTCAACAGTAACAAAATGCTTTGAGAGGTTGGTCATGAAGGTTGTAAATCTAGTCAGCTCCATCTTGGGTACTAGCCTACAAAGCACCCAGGACACCTTCAGGGAGCGGTGTCTCAGAAAGGCAGAGTCCATTATTAAGGACCTCCAGCACCCAGGGTGTGCCCTTTTCTCACTGTTACCATCAGGAAGGAGGTACAGAAGCCTGAAGGCACGCACTCAGCGATTCAGTAACAGCTTCTTCCCCTCTACCATCTGATTCCTAAATGGACATTGAATCTTTAGATACTACCTCACATTTTTTAAATATATAGTATTTCTGTTTTTGCATGTTTTTTGATCTATTCAATATACACAATTAATTTACTTTTTTATTTATTACTTTTTCTCTGCTAGATTATGTATTGCATTGAACTGCTGCTGCTAAGTTAAATTTCACGTCATATGCCGGTGATAATAAACCTGATTCTGATTCTGAATTTGATAGATATTGTCTGCAAAGAACATTTTCACAAGAAGTTTGTGGATGTTTGGAAAAATTTCTCCTCAGATGTTGCATCAGGGTCAGCCGGTAACCTTAAGATCACCCAGAAACAATTGTACTGATATTGTATCTTTGATTACTTAGGATGTCCCAAAACATATCAATGCTTAGGAAGTACTTTTTGAAATATAATCACTGTGAAGAAGCTAGTTTTCATGCAGAGAATTCTCTGTCCAGCAGTTTGGCAGTACAATTATTATTGGATATCTGTCCCTTACTCTGTACTGCTCCTTTCTACCTCCTACTCAAGAACCAAAAACTGGACTATCCAGGTACACCCATTATTTCTGCCTGCTCGTCCACATACCTCAACTCTTATTTTATCCCCTTTGGTTCAGTCCTATCCCACATACAGTACATCCATGTCACTTCATATGCTCTCGATCTCCACAATAATTTTCAGTTCCCTGGTCCTGATCGTCTCATTTTCACATAGATATCCACTCCCTGTACACTTCTATTCTCCATCAAGAAGGACACAGCTCTCTGCTTCTTTCTTGATTACAGTCCAGACTATTTCCCCTCTTCTGTCTAGCAGAACTGATCTTCACTCTTAACAATTTCTCTTTTGACTCCTCCCATTTCTCCAAATTCAAGGTGAAGCCATGGGCCACAGCTATGCCTGCCTTTTTGTTGGCTTATGTGGAACAGTCCATGTCCCAAGCCTTCCCAGGTAATGCTCTCCAACTCTTCCTACGCTACATTGACAACTGCATTGGTTCTGCTTCATGAAGTTGTCAATTGCATCAATTTTTCCTCCAACTTTCACCCAGCCCTTAAATTCACTTGGTCTTTTATTGATACCACTGTTTCCTTTCTCAATCTCTTTCTGTCTCCATCTCCGGAGACTTGTACACTGACGTTTTTTCTAAACCTACCAATTCTCTTTGCTATCTTGACCATCCTCACTGTTTACCCTTCCTTGTAAGAATGCCATTCTCTTTTTTTCAGTTCCTTTGTCTCCACTGTATAGGTTCCAGGTTTGAGGCTTTCCTTTTCCTGGACATCAAAGGTGTCCCTTCCTTCAAAGAACATGTTTCTCCTTCTTCCACCATCAATTCAGCTCTCACCCACATCTCTATTTCGCAGATATATCTGCTCACTCCATGTTCCTCGTCCTCACCTACCTCCCCTTGAGCCTTCTCATCCAGCATATCACTAACCACAACTTCTGCCATCTTCAACAGGACCATCAGGGACATCTTTACCTCTTCCTCTCCCACCATCCCCCCCCCCCCCCCCCCCGGCCGATTTGCCGACTTTCCACAGGGATCACATTTTCTGTGATTTCCTTGTCCATTCGTACCTCCCAACTAATCTCCCTCCTGGCACGTACCGTAAATTCTGGTGTATAAGCGGAGAATTTGGCCCTAAACTTTGGTCCTAAAATTAAGGGGACAGCTTATGCAGAGGATACCAACTTTGGAGAAACGAATACACGGAAGACAGGTCGTATTTATTGGCTATTTTGAGTCAAAATGGTTCCACTGTCGACGCATGAATTCTTTGGTTTGTTTAAACTCACATCTGGTGGCTGGACGTCAAACCACCGGGGATGACTGAAATGTCCGTATTTTTAGCTTTCGGTGCTGCTTTTGTCTCACCTGATGAGTGCGCTTTGAACTTGTCCCAGACAAGTAGCGACTTTTCCTTCCTGACACTTTCGGGACGTCGACACCACACCTCTTTAACCCACTTCAAGCAACCCGCTTCGTCCATCCAGCAGCGTTCTTGAACTTAAACAACGCCCCGCGTGAATTTTCTGAGCAATCTTTGTTTTTTGTCTCAATACAAGATCACGTCTACTCTTAAATTGGGTGCACCAACTTCGCGTAGCTTTGAAATTTTCGCTGACCTCACAGTGTTTCTCGAACCAATTCAACGCTTGAACTCGAAACATTTCTCTGGTACAATGTATCCTGACGATCGCTGGTGATTCACCCATTCTAAAACTTTTTCTTCCAGTTCTGGCTACTGACATGTTTTCCGCGGTTTGCACATTTCGTCTTTGGCATTTCCCTCAGCGTGTCCTCTGCCTTTCTCCACTCTGTCACTCTCTCTCGTTTACACTAAACTTCTTAGCAGCTGCAGAATTATTCATTCCTTTGGCAAAATCAATAACCTTCAGCTTGAAGCCAGCATATCGCACTTGTTTTAATCTTTTGTACATGCGCTAAATGGTTTCAACGGGGGTTACATTTCATTGGATTCTTTTCCATTGGAAATCTAAAATCCAAAACTTACTTCCCTGATTTATTTATTAAGAATTTGTTAATAACGCTCTACAATATGTAGGTCTGTTTTCTTAGCAGGTGCTGGTTCACAAAATTTCCAGGGTCCGGATCCGTCCGGCAAAGCTGAGTACTGGCATGCGAGATCTTGTGATCTTTTCTGGGTAAATCAAAAACTTCTACAAAAGGGGTCAGCTTATACAAAAAGTAACATGAAAAAGTCACTTTTATAACCTTGAAAGTGGGGGAGGGTGGGATCGGCTTATACTCCGGAACATATGGTATACCTGCCAAGGTGAAAGTATTACACTTACCCATTCACCTCCTTCTTTACCATCATTCGAGGCCCCAAACAATTCTTCCAGGTGAGGCAAACTTCACCTGTGAATCTGCTGGGGTTGAATATTGTGTCTAGTGCTCCTGATGCAGACTCCTCTACATTTGTAAGAGCTGATGTAAATTGGGAAACCGTTGAGATCTCTGCACCATCCATAAAAAGCAGAATTTGCTAGTAGCCAATCATTTTAATTCCTATCCCCATTCCCATTCCGACATGTCGGTTCATGGTCTTCTGCCACGATGAGACCACTCTCAGGTTGGAATACTTCATATTCTGTCCAGATCACCTCCAACCTGATGGTATCAACATGGATTTCTCCAACATCCAATAAATTTTTCCCAACCCCTTCCCTCTTCTTCAGTTCCTTACTCTGGCCTCTTACATCTTCTCCATACCTGCTTACCACCTCCTCCTGGTGCCTTTCCTTCCCTTTCTCTCATGGTCCACTCTCTTATCAGACTCCTTCTTTTGCACCTATCACCTCCCAGCTTCTTAATTCAAACTCCTCCCCATCCACCTGACTTCACCTCTCACCTCTCACCTTTCACCTTCTAGCTTGTCCTTCCCCCACCCCCACCTTCTTATTCTGGCATCTTTCTCCTTCCTTTTCAGTCCCAATGAAGGCCCTTGGCCCAAAACATCAACTGTTTGTTCGCTTCTATAGATATTGCCTGACTTGCTGAGCTCCTCCAGCATTTTGTGTATGTATCCCTTGTTTTTTTTTTTGTGAGAGCTGTTGTACCTTTCTGAAAAAACAGGTAAGGCCAAGATCTCTGAGAGAGCATCTCTGATTATGCAGCACTCCCTCACTGAATGGCAGCTAAGATTTTTATACTTATTTATCTGGAATGGAAACTTGAATCCTCATCAGTTAGTTGGAGGAAGCTGTTTTTAACTGAGTCACAGTTGTTGGATACAGGGGACTGAAAAGGCTTGTTCCAAAGATTCAAGTATTGTTCTGAAAAGAGGCAGGCTTGCTATTGACATGTGAATAGACTTTCTTTCTTTTTCAATCTTTTTATTATTGTTATTAATATCAACAAAATAAAATTGATACATAGATAATGGGATTACAAACATACACATTTCAACTGAACATGAAAGAATACATAAGCAATGGTTACAGTATAAATGAGTCTTCCCAAATCATGGACGATACAATATACAAATAAACAAGGCAAACCTAGGTATATCATAATATATGTTAAAAAAGCAGAAAAAAGAAAAAGAAAAAAAATTATGCAAAAAAAACTAATAACTAATAAGAAAAAGAGAAAAAGAAAAAATGGGAAAAAAGGGCTGTTTATAATATCTCACAAAAATACAAGATCATCAGTGTCGTCAACTCCGATCCTCTCAACATATATAAAATCAAAACTGGAAAAACAAATAGGCTTGGAACAGGGTCATATTACATCATATGAAAATATTGAATAAATGGCCTCCATATCTTTTCAAATTTAATAGAAGTATCAAATACAACACTTATAATTTTTTCTAAATTTAGACATAACATAGTTTAAGAAAACCAATGAAATATGGTAGGAGGATTAATTTCTTTCCAATTCAACAAAATAGATCTTCTAGCCATTAATGTAAGAAATGCAATCATTCGACAAGAGGAAGAGGATATGTGAATAGACTTAAGAAAACTTTGTGAATCTATATAAATGAATTATTACCAGTCAAGAAGAAAATAATGGTTTTTATAAAATCCTTCAATTATTAAGGGAGGAAGTCAAATGCATACTTGGTAAATTAAACTTGAGTACACTTACAATTAGAAACTGCTTGTATTAGGTTATCACATTACAAACCAGTAAAATATCATCTTTCAGTGGCCTCTCTCTTCCTTGCATGTGCATCACATTGACCTACACATTAATGAGCTTATCTTGGATAGGTTAAAATGGGTTGGCATAAGTTTTATTAGTTCAGCTGCAGTTATGACCATAATCAATTTCCAAATCAGCTTTTCAATATACATCAAAGTCTTTAGTAAATGCAATCCTGTGTATGTTAGAATTATAATAGGTGATTTTTCCACTTCTCCTTAATAAACAATCAGGTATATCCATGCATTCTGTATCAATTTGCTGTGCAGCTTTCCTTAACGACTTTTCAAGCAAATTTGACATGGGATAACGTGAGGAGGCTTTTATTTTTTTTTATCCTGTATCTTGTTTAGTATATTGTATATTGTAAATTCCTGCAAGATAATGAATCTCAGCGTAAGTATATGGTGTTATATATATATATATACTTTGATAATAAATTTACTTTGAACTTTTCCTCGGTAAGTGGGTTCCATAGATAGAGTGAATATATTTAAGGTGAAGGGAGAAATTTAAGTGAATAATTTGGCAGGTAAGTTTCTCACTCAGAATGGTGATGGTAGCTGAAACAAGTAGCCAAAGGAGATGGTAAAGGCAGATATGGTGTCTACAAAGCATTCAGACGGAGAAGAGTGGAGAATCTTAGACCTAATACTCTTGTGAAAATCAACATTTGTCTAGATTAATTTTCTTATCTTCATCAGTATCTAATATTTATTCATTTAATCATTACTTATTCATAGTCATTTCATCTTTTTGTGCTCATTTGCTAAGATCTTTGATTGCAGCAAATCTTGAAAACATACTGGCCTGGAAACTAGATCTTGTATTACTATAAACAGAAGAGATTCTGCAAATACTGGAAATCTTAAGCAACACACACACAATGCCAGAGGAACTAAGCAAGTCAGACAGCATCTATGGAGGGGAATAGACATATTAGGCTATGACCCTTCATCAGGATTGGAAAGAAAGGAGGGAGAGCCAGAATAAGAAGATGGGGTGGGGGGAGGGAGTCCAAGCTGGCAGGTAATTGATGACACTAGGTGAGGAGGAAGATGGGTAGAAGGGGGAGATGTATTACTAAATTATTTGTATACTGCACAGATTATTTTAGTTTAAAAATAAATGAAACCTTTGAAAAGTGGAGTCTTCATGCCAGTTTTAAGTCCATGAAGTTTTGTGGGTCCCTCTGACTCATTATGTTCTTGGGGTGCTAGCAAGTAGTGCAGGCTTATGTGGCATTGCTGTAATTTTGAAGGTTGCACATGTAGCTGTTCATACTGAAGTATGTGTAGAATCTGTTTTGAAGTATCTTTGAGTGGGCCTGACAGTATGTGTAGTGAGAAACATATGGAGCTGGCACTCCATTTTCATCCTTGCCCAGAGACAGTAAGCTCCACTCACAGCTTGAGACTCAGTCCTAGTAGGACTAGATTTCCCTCCTCCCGTTTCACCCACTCCATACCCGACTGCCAGTCTCAATCCCTCGATGCATCTCTGCTCCCCCTTCCCCAACTACCAAGCATTCTACAGGCTCACTAACAACCAAGGCAACTGATTCTTGACTGGCAATCTAATGATCACTGGTCTTCAAATAAAGTTCACTGACTATGATCCCCAGGCAGCCAGCCCTTGCTCCCATTCCATGAATTGTGCTCAATTCTCAACCCTCTCCACTCCAAGGTTACTCACCAAATAATTCCTGGAAACGTGATCTGGCCCTAAAAGCTTTTTGATACACACTGTATCCAAGTGCCTTGTGGCCTGTGCTACTAAAATAACAAGCCATTGGCAATTGAATAAGATCATGTTGATCAGCCACCAACAATTTGAGCATGGTATGTTTTTTAAAGATTTGCCAAAATCTTTTGCCAATTTGCCTGTGTATAATATGATGAGTGGCAGTGTATAAGATGATCAGAGGCATTGATCCTGTGGATAGTCAGAGGCTCTTCCCCAGGGCTGAAATAGCTAACACAAGAGGGCACGGTTTTAAGGTGCTTGGAAGTAGGTACAGAGGTGATGTCAGGGGTAAATTTTTTATGTAGAGAGTAGTGAGTGTGTGGAATGGGCTGCCTGTGGTGATGGTGAAGGCGGATATGATAGGGTCTTTTAAAAGACTCCTGGACAGATCCAGGCTTAATAGAGGGCCAAGGGTAACCCTAGGTAATTTCTTAAGTAAGTGCATGTTCGGCACAGCATTGTGGGCTGAAGGGCCTATATTGTGCTGTAGGTTTTCTATGTTCTATGTTTCAAAAATCCGAAGCATTTGGATAAGTGGCTACTAATCCAAATCCTCATCCTCTACAAGATAGTTCTTTTGCTTCCTGAATGCAAGTTGTTCTGACTGGTATCATTTGGCTTAATTGTGGAACTTGAGCAGATAACAAACACAAATTTTACAATCCAATTTCAGAATAGTGTAGATGTAAGCGTAACACAATTACAGCACTAGCCTTTTGGGTACAATTCTGCCCCTATCTATAAGGAGTTTGTATGTTCTCTCCATAACCATGTGGACTTCCTCCAGGTGCTCCCACATTCCAAAGATGTACAGGCTCAAAGGTTAATTGGTCTCAAGAATGTAATTGGGTGGTATGGGCTCTTTGGGCTGGAAGGTCCTGATAGCATGCCATATCTGTAAATAATTAAGGTGGAAAATAAATATCTTTTTCCCCACTGTATTATTGATGATTCTAAATAATCAGACCTAGCTATTTATAAAGTAATTTGTTTTCTTAGTTTTAGCATTGGTATTCAGTGAATTGCAGGGGGAGAAAACTTTCTGTCAGAAAGTATCAGGAAAAAAAAACAAGTATTGTATTTTTCACTCATTGATTTTCTGCCACCCTTTCAATGTACCCAGAGAGCCTGTGCCTTATACTAGGTCCTAATGGAATTCATTTCGGATCTGAAAAGGTGTGGAAAAGTTCCATTTGATTAGTAAGTTGCAAATGTAATTCATTCATTTGAAAAGGGAGACAAAACAAGATGCTACAGTCCAGTTAACATCTGACATAGTGAAAATGTTTGAAGCTGTTACCAAGAGGTCACACAAGGGCATTTAAGGAATTATGTGTTGTAGAAAAAGGTAAACAGTCCAGATACTATGCATTTCCAATAGTGATTTGCAAAAATGCCACATTACAGGTTGTTGGAGAAAAACAAAACCCAGTTTACTAGTTAACATATTGACATGGATAGATCAGCTGGGATCAGGGAGTAGTCATGAATCTATCTTTTGTCTTGTACATGAGAGATTCTGCAGGAACTGGAAACTGGAGCAAATCACACAAAATGCTGGAGGAACTCAGCGGGTCAGGTCCCATAGATGGAAATTAGTAAAGGAGTCAATGTTCCAGTCTGAGACTCTTCAGCAGGACCGTGGCAGTCTTGATCTGAAATGTTGACACTTATTCCTTTCCATAGATGCTGCTTGACCGACTGATTTCCTCCAGCATTTTGTGTAGGTTATATCTTATTCTTGCAGCCTAGATGTAAAGACTGGTATACCACAGGGAGGTAGGGGATCAACAATTAGTAATATTTATAAATGAGTAAGATATGGCTGTTAACATTTTTTTGATGATGCGTAGATAGTAAATGTAATAAAGAAGACCTGAGGCCATAAAGGGAATATAGATGGGAAAAGTAAATGTGCAAAGATCACAGTATATTGGGAGAAAATATGAAAGCTTTCATTTTGGCAGGAAAATAAATGAAGCATATTATCTATAAGATGAGAGATTGTAGAGCTCTGAAATCTTGAGGGATACAATTGAGATTCTGATTACTGAATGATTTGCAAAAGGTTTGTACCTACAGCAATTTTAAATGCTTGCAGAATGTTATGTTTATTTCTCAGGATATTTAATAAAAGTAGGGAGTTCACCTTCAATTATGTATGACCTTTATGAGATCACACATGGACTATTGTGGACAACATTGATGATCTGAAGAGACCATAGACTATAAGAGATAGGAACAAAAGTAGGCCATTCAGCCTATCAAGTTCTCTCATTTCATCATGGCTGACCTATTTTCCATTTCAATTCCATTCTTCTGCCTTCTCCCCATAACTTTTCATGCCTTGACTAACCAAGAACCTGTCAATCTCCTCAAATACAGTCAAATGACCTGTGCAATGAATTCCACAGATTCACCACCCTCTTGTTAAAGAAATTCCTCCTCCTCCATTCTGTATGGATGTCCCTCTATTCTGAGGGTGTTTGCTCTGGTTCTAGACTCCCCTACTATAGAAAGTATCCTCTCTGCATCTGCTCTATCTAGGCCTTTCACATTTGATAGGTTTCAATGATATTACCCCATATTCTTCTAAATTCCAGTGAGTACAGGCCTAGAGCCATCAAGTGCTCCTCATCCTCATTCCTTTTCATTCCAGGAATCATTCTTGGGAACCTCCTCTGAACCCTCTCCAATGTCAGTACCTCCTTTCTTAGACAAGGGGCACACACTGCTCACACTACTCCAAGTGAGGTCTCACCTGTGCCTTGTAAAGCCTCAGCATTATGACCTTCCTTTTATATTCTAGTACTCTCAAAATGAATGTTGACATTGCATTTGCTTTTTTACCATCAACTTAACCTGCAAGTTAACATTTAGGGAATCCTGCACAAAAGTTCTCAAGTTCCTTGAATTTTTTATTTTCTGCCCATTTAGAAAATAGGATATGCTTTTTTCCTTCTACAAACTGCATGATCATACACTTCCTGTAACTATTCCATCTGTCACTTCTTTGCCCATTCTCCTCATGTAAGTCTTTATACCACCTCCCTGCTTCTGCAATACTACCTGCCCCTGCACCTATCTTCACAAAGCTATCGATTCCATCATCCAAATCGCTGGCATATAATGTGAAAAGAAGTGGTCCCAACACTGCTAGTCACCTGCAGCTGACCAGAAGAGGCTTCCATTATTCCCACTGTTTACCTTCTGCAGTATGTCCTCTATCCATGCTGGTGTTTTTTTCTGTAATACTATCTCCTTTGTTAAGCAGTCTCATGTGCAGCAACTTGACAAAGGCCTTCTGAAAATTCCAAGTGCACAATGCCCACAAATTCTACTCGGCTTGTTATTTCTTCAAAGAATTCAAACCAATTTGTCAGGCAAGATTTTCCCTTAAGGAAACCATGCTGAGTTTGGCCTTTTTTATCAAGTGCCTCCAAGTACCCTGAGACTTCATCCTTAACAATCTTCCCAATTATTGAAGTCAGAGTAACTGGCCTAAAATTTCCTTTGTTCTGCTTCCCTCTCTTCCTGAAGAGTAGTATTTTCCAGGACTCAGGAACCATGCCAGAATCTAGTGATTCTTGAGAGATCAGTAGTAATGCCTCTACAGTCTCTTCAGCTACCATATTCAGAACCCTGGGGTATAGTCCATCTGATCTACCTTACCAAGCATCTTCTCCCTAATAATAGTTAATATACTTATTTGGTTTGTCTGCCATTCCCTTGTCCCCCATAACTACCTATCCAGAGATCTGACATCTACTCTCACCTCTTTTCTGAAAAAAAAACTTTTGGTATCCTCTTTGATATTATTGACCAGTTTATCTTCATATTTAATCTTTTCCTTTCTTATGGTTTTCTTAGTTGCTTTCTGTTTTTTTTTAAAGGCTTCCCAATCCTCTTAACTTCCCACCAATGTTTGCTTTACTGTAGGCCCTCTCTTTTGCTTTTGTTTATGACATTCCTTATCAGCCTGCCTTTAAAAGACTTTTTCTTTGGAATATATCTAAAGCTTTCTGAATTGCTCCCAGAAACTCCAATCACTGCAATTCTGCTAACGTCCTCTTCCAGTCAACTTTGGTCGGCTCCTCTCTTATTCCTCTATAAACCCTTTACTCCACTGTAATACTGATACATCTGAAGTTAGCTTCTCCCTCTCAAACTGCAAGGTAAATTCTATCGTATTATTATTACTGGCCGCTAAGGGTTCCTTTACCTAAGCTCTCTAATGAATTCATTTCATTGCACAACACCCAATCCAGAAGTAGCTGTACCCCTAGTGCTCTCAACCATGAACTGCTCTAAAAAGCCACCACATAGGCATTCTACAAATTCTTTATCTTGGGATCCAGCACCAGCCTAATTTTTCCAATCTAACTGCATATTGAAATCCCCTGTGATTATCATAATATTGCCCTTTTGATATGTGTTTTCTATCTTTCATTTTAATTTGTATCCCACATCCTGGCTATTGTTTGGAGTCCTGTATAACCCACGAGGGTTTAACTCTACCCAGAAGGATTCTACTCCTTCCGAACCTGTGTCACCTCTTTGTAAGGATTTGATTTTTTTCAGAGCCACCCCAACCACTCTGCCTACCTGTCTGTCCTTTCAATACAATGTGTATCCTTGGATGTTAAGCTCCCAACTATGATTTTCTTTCAGACAAGACCTTATTCTATATACTCTGTGCATTCAAATATAACACCTTCAATCCTGTATTCATCAGGCTTTTCTATTTTGTCCCCATGTTACACTGCAACTCATCCCGCTGACTACAATTTTGCCCCATCATCTATCTGTCCTTCGTGGCATGTGGCCAAGTGATTAAGGCATCAGTCTAGTGATCTGAAGGTTGCTAGTTCAAGCCTTAATTAAGGCAGCATGTTGTGTCCTTGAACAAGGCACTTAACTACACATTGCTCTGCCACGACACCGGTGCCAAGCTGTATGGGTATGTAATGCCCTTCCCTTGGACAACATCAGTGGCATGGAGAGGGGAGACTTGCAGCATGGGCAACTGAAGGTCTTCCATACAATCCTGCCCAGGCCTCAGTCATCATCGAGGGACAGCCGAAGAAAAAGAAGTTCTGTCCTTCGTGACAGAAGCACTGCACTGTGCATCTAGTTGTATACCAATTGCCTAAGCCTCAGCCCTATCACTCTGGTTCCCATCCCCCTGCCAGATTAGTTTAAACTCTCCCGAACAGGTCAAGCAACCCTGCCTACAACGATATTGATCCCCCTCAGGTTCAGGTGCAACCCGTTCCTTTTCATACCTACCCTGGAATGGATCCCAAAGATCTAGAAATCAGAAGCCCTACCTCCTGCTCCAGTTCCTCGGCCATGCATTCCTGTGTCAAATCATTCTATTCTTACTCTCACTGGCATGTGGCACAATCTAGAGATGACTACCTTGGAGATCCTGCTTTTCAGCTTTCTACCCAACTTCCTAAATTCTCCCTTCAGGATCTCCTCCCTTTTCCTACCTATGTTGGTGATACCAATGTGTACCAAGTCTTTTGTCAGCTTACCCTCACCCTTTTGAATGCTGTGGACCCGACCTGAGACATCCATGACACTGGCACCTGGGAGGTAACCTACCATTTGGGTGTCTCTTTCACGAGTGAGGAAGAATATTAATGAATTGGGAGCAATACAGAAAAACTTTGCTAGATTAGTAATTGGGGAAAATGGGATGTTTTATGAGGAGAGATTGGATAGGCTAGGCTTGAATCCCGTGGAATTTAGAAGGGAACAAAAGGATTTGATTGTGATACATGGGATCAATGGGAAGAGGATTACGGGACAATTTAAAAGCAGGGATCACTTTTTAAAAGTAAGATTTGCCTATTTAAAATACTGATGAGACTAATCTTTTTTTGCCCATGGAATTCTCTTCCTCAATGAATGGTGGAAGCAGAACTGAAATATTCTTAAGGCAGAGGTAGGTATATGGGAATGTAAATTGGATTGAGGTTAAATAAAATGATGGTTGATCTGAATGTAATGACAGAGCAGACTTGAAGCCCAGTGGCATTATCCTGGCTTCTAATTTACCTGTACACTGCTTCGACAGGTGGGCTAAACCAGAACAGGATAGCCAGCGGGCCTCACAGCAAACATGTCCTAGCTCATGAAGTCAGCTCTAGTAGACTGGGCAGATGATATCAACCGTGAGATCCAACGACCGGGAAGGTGATCCTGCAACACTTTGTGGAGAGTGAAGGGCATGACAAAAGAAGCCATGGTCATCTACTGCAAACAAGGTTGTCCCCAGTTTATGATGATTTCTTTGTACCACTGGAGCCAGACTTTCTGAGGTCAAGAATGGGACTGCCCCAGAGCAATGGCTTTTCCACTTTAAAAACTCCTGCACAGCTCTCCTGTCATTATTGGATATGATAGACAGTCAACAACAATTTACTAGTATGTATGCTAATTCACGTGAACCTTCGTATATTTTTTTCTAAGTGGCAATTTTTTAATGGGATGCATTTAAAACTGAACAAAAGCTTTTCTACCAGAAAGGGTAACTCTATTCTAACTCATATTTCCAGCAAGAATTACGTTGATTATCAATAAAAAGGACTCTGGCTTATTTTCAGCCAGTTTTCTTCAACAGCATTGAAAAGTTTACAAAGATTAGTTAGTTTGTTCAACCAGTACTGTGTCCCTCAGCAAAATTCCAGAGAAATTTTTACTTGTGTCTTTTCAAATATATCTATAATCATAGTGTGTGATTAGATTGGCTCACTTCAGACTTTTCTTATTGGCTGCAGCAGAGGAAATATTGAAGTACTGGCAAATAGAAGTAAGATTATAACAGCTTTCCCAAGTAATTGGTATTTTTAAATTGCAAGCTATAAATTCAATCCACACTAAAATGCAGAATGCAATTAGCCATTTGATAAGTTAACAGCCTAAATACAGAATGTTGTTTTCCAAAATAAAGGGAGAGCTGTACTTTCCATTACCATAATGGATTTACTTAGAACCATAGAACATTACAGCACAGAAACAGGCCCTTCAGCCCTTCTTGGCTGTGCTGAACTTCTGACAGATCATGGAATCAATCCAGTAAGATTATTGTGAATAGTTTGTTATGTTTATAGTTGGTAATAAAACAGTTTAAAAATTACATAATAGAAAATTTCATTGCTAAATGATTCATGCCACCATAGATTTGTTTTAGAAGATATTTTGTATTTCACAGAAAGACTGTATGATGTTCTTAAAATATAAAACATTTTAGGGAGACTCAGTGCTTAGGAATAATCCCATTTTGAGGAAGATTATTTATTAATGAATAATAACATTTTTGGAGAATTCCTAAATTAATCTTGAGTATAATTATGTCATATGATACCAACTTCCCGACTCAAATGTAATAACAGATTGTGGGATTTATTGCGAGTGGCTTACATAACATTCAGGCACATAGAAGACACATTAAATGTAATTTGCATTTAAATATTTAACTGAGGTTACTTGTCACTGAAATCAAATGGCCATCAATGTTTTTCCAACACTCTCACTGAACCTACAACAACATTTTCCTCAAACATGCAATTGTCTCTTGCACAATACAAGCGGTTTATAAATGCATCTTTGTACATACTTGGATTTAAGCTTTTCCAATGCTGCTGTCAGTTTGGATAGTTTGTAGGAGTAATGGCACATGCAGGACTGTTTGTTAATAATCAGGCCTAGATTTCTACAAAATATTGCACTATCACATTTGTTAGTATTGTCATAAGAGATCTAATATGTTGTTGGTAAATATTCCCTTTGAATATCAAAGAAGGTGCTGGATCACATAGCTCTTGCTGAATAATCATTGCAAATTCCTTTAAGAATATCAGGCACCAACTTGTTCACCATTGGGAAATCTTTCACGAAGAAATAATGTGAATCTTTAGGTTCTGAAGCCATCGCTCTCAGTTCATTTGACATTGCCCATGAAATTCCAACTGAATAAACTACGATATCTGAAAGGGGAAAAAAAAGTACATGAATACTTGGGAGGAATATTTCATTGTTGAAATCCAAACCAATATTACCTAAGCTTTCTTGGGGTATAGTATATTATTTTGCAGGATTCTGCCTCTTAAGTTACTCAAGACTTTTTAGCCAAAGTTCCATTGTCAGAGACATAACATGTTGGTTTTAGTAGGCAACCTTTTAAAGCATTGCAGCAAGGTTTAATGAATATGGCTCCTCAATCTTCAAATTGAATTACTTTTTTATCATGCTTTCTTTTTGTTCAAACATCAAATCACCACAAGTACTAAGCTATTAAAATATCAGTTTGGGTTGTAAATTTCTTTTGTCTAAGATGGTTGTTGTTACACTGGCACTATTTTTGAAAGGTTTAAGAGTAATGACAGCATATTCAGTTCTAAACCTTTACCAGCCTCTGGTTGATAAAGCAGATTTTCATTATCCCTCTATCCTTCCAACAATTACTTTATGTATTTTGATCTCTGTTAAGGAAAATTGGTTATTTCCATTTTCTCTTTTTGGCTTCCTCATAATTTTATAAATATTAGCTTTAATTCTGGTTATTTAAAATGCCTTTGAAATGGATTATTAGGTTAAAGCTCCTCCTTTATGTTTTTTCTATACCTCTAAAATACAGTTCCTTGTAAAAGTATTTAGCTACCAACCCCTTGTTCATATAGATCAGTATTACAACCAGGGATTTTGATCAACTTCACTGAGAATTTTTATTTGTGAATCACATGCTCCTTTTTTCATTGTAGATCCCAAAAAAGGGAAAAATTGTAAAGCATGAGAAACTAAAAATACAAAAATTGAAACGTCAGCAGTTCAAAAATACTTATTCCCTTTGCTCAATACTCAGTTGAACCATCTCTCACAGCTATTACAAACAGTACCTCTATTAGCTTTGCACAAAGTGATGGAGCAAGTTTTGTCCATTCCTCCTTGCAAGATTGCTCAAGCTGTGCCAGGTTAGTTGGGGAGCAGCAGTGGACAACAATCTGAGATGTTTGATTGGGATAAGGCCAGGACTCTGGGCCACTCAAGGACATAATTTTTCTTCATTTGAAGCCACTCTGTGGTTGCTTTGGCTGTGTGTTTTGGGTTGTTGTCCTTCTGAAAGACTAACTTCCTCCCCAGTTTGAGCTCTCTGGCAGAGGCTAGCAGGTTTTTTAATCCAGGATCTCTGTGTTTAGCATCTTCCCATCAATCATGACCAGAATTCCAGTCCCTCCTGCTGAAAAGCATCCCCAGTTCCCAGTAACCTAATAATCCATTTCAAATGCAGTTTTAAATTACCAGAATTAAAATGGCTGTGGTTTCACGTTCTTTTTCCAGTTTTTCACAATGGACTACACTGAGCTCCAAGATATGTTCAGTGCCTTTGAGGTGGTCTTATAGCCTCCCCAGATTTGGGCTTCTCTATTATCATTTCCCTGACTATATTTAATGCACTTTTGTGTTCATTTTGGTTTGGTCTGTTGAAAACCTGCCATAGTGTTAGGCCTAACAGAGAGGAGGGGGTGTTCTTATGAATTCATTGAAAAAAGGTGATCCTTCAATTTTCTACATCAACAAATTGGTTGTGTTGGAAGATAATATAGAGTATTGCACCCGAGGAAATTTAGTGTAGTAACTGCAGATGGGATAAATACCTTTTCAGCCTTACAATTCTGGTTTTTAATTTTTAGTAAATTATCAACAGCTTTTGAAATTTTTCTTTTGATTTGACATGATGCATAATGGATTCCAGATTAACTCAAAAATATCCTACTTCAATATACTTTAAATTTAGAAAATAAGACAGAAAAATGTGAAAACATTTGTGGGTGCTGAATACTTTGTCAAGGCACTGTATATTGGTTTTCAACTTTTAAGTCTTTAAATTTAAAAAAATAATCAGTTTTAAAAAACTTTTGTGAAAGATATAAGTAAAGTTACACAACAAATTGAATAAATTACATAACTTAGGCAATTTGTTTTTTATTTGTGGACAGATCAAATATTAACCAATTCAAGTTGTGCTTCTTTAATGCAGTCATCTCTAACGATGTAGAATTTCATAAGCATTTTCCTGCCAAGAGGATCACAAAAGGTAGGATTGTATTTTTAATTAAAAGTTTCACTTTTGAATGTACCAAGGCATAATTGGCAAGTTTGCTGATGATATTAAATTAAGGGGTCTTGTTGATAATGGAGCAGATTACAATGAATTCCAAATAGATCTTGATCGACTATGGAGATGGGCTGAGGAGTGGCAAGTGGATTTCAAATTGGATGAAGGTGAGGAGATGCAACTTGAACAGTCAAAGCAAGGTAGGACCGACACAATGAATGGCAAGGCACTGACGAGTGCTGTGATATAGAGGGACCTGGGAGTTAAAGTTATAGGAAGAAGGCAGGAGAATGGGTTTGAGAGGGATGATAGAGCAGCCTCCATAGGCTATTTGGCCTAATTCTGCACTCCATGTCTTATGGACTACAAGCACGCAGTTCACTGAAAGTGGCTGTACATGTAGGCAAGGTGCTGTAGAAATAGAAGGCATTTAGAATGCTGGCCTTCATCAGTCAGGGCACTGAGTTGGGAGGTGGAGACATTATGTCATTCCTAAGCCTGCACTTGGAGTATTGTGTTCCAAAATTAGCCTTGCCATCAAAGGAATGCATGGACACTTTGGGAAAAAATGGATAGAAATGGTTAATTAAACTCACAGGCCTTCTACTGGCTAGTTATGGATATGCAGTCTCCTCAAGTGGGAAATAACATATGGCATAAGATACAGCATACATTAAAGAGCATTATAGCTAAGATAGAAATGATATTATTTTATCATCCACACACCTGCTTGATGCACCACAGTTGCTGGATACTTAACATCATCATAAGATTGACCATCAGTGATGACAATCAGCACATTAATGTTGTTGTTCTTGATTTTTCCAAAGAGGTTCCGTAAGGTGTAAGTAAGTGCTTCTCCTGTAGCTGTGCCACCACTCCAGTAACGGATGCTACTGATGGCATTTAGCACATCATCCTTTGCTAAATAGTCATCAAAACCAAATTCAGTTCTTTGATCATATGTGAACTGTACAGCACCAACTCTTGCACCGATCTGATGAATGTCAAAGGATTTCACAATTTCAGTGATGAAATTCAAAACGGTGCGGAAGTTGCCATCACCAACACTGCTTGATCCATCAATTAAGAAGCCAAGGTTGACTGAATTGTGACATGTTCTACTGCATGTCATCTGGTTGTGAGAGCACAACCTTTGTGCTATAGGTTTTATAAACTTGTACATACCAAACCAGTTTTGGATAGCATAAGAAAATAATCCATTGTTTTTGCAAACAATCTGGAATTGAAGAAGAATGATGAAGCATTATTACAGTGACACAAGAAATTTTGGATGCGCTAGCAAATTAAGTTCACCCTGATATTTTGTACCAGAACAATGCAATAAAATACAAAGTATATTACCTATTTGAATTTGGTGGTTAAGTTTTATAATACTGATTCTCTTTTGCCTAGAACATTATTGCATATTCTGCTCTGGTTTTGGAATTGGCTTCCATCAACATCTGTGCCTTTATTTATTCCATAAAATTGAATAATCTGACAGAGTTGTTAATTGCTGATGATACATCAGCAAATTTTTAAATCTAAAAAGCTACATGATATCCCATTGGTTACAAAATTACTTAAAAGGGTTTGAAAATATTACCGGATAGAAAGCAAAATATTAGCAGAATTCACAGCTAAGAAAGTGGTTGGTGGGGCGGGGGGGGGGGGGGGGTGATGAACAGGACATAATCAAAATGCTGGTGATGCAATGGATTGGAAATAATAAATACTTTAACACTTCTATTTTTGTAAATAGAAAACAAATGATTAGATTATTATACTCTTAATTGCTGCAGTGATCTTACCTTTTCTGCATAATTCTGGTCTAGCACCATTTTTCTCTCTTCGGGAAGGGCTTTTGCAACAGAGACAATAAAAACATTAATGCCTGATTCTCTGGCCTGATGTGCAGCATTTTCAATTTCATCTGAAGGCCATCCATCCACAATGACAACTACAACTTTTGGATATCCAGTCCGTGCACCCTTGTTAGGAGTGAAAAAGCCCTCTGTTGTGTGCATCAGTGCTTTACCTGGTATATACAATGAACATTTTAAGTAAAGAAGTAATTATTTAGAAAATTTCTACATAATTTAAGCTGGTCCAGATTGTACAATCATATGGATGCCAGTAGCAAATACAAGCATCTGTTCTTAGCCTACTTGGTAGGAAACTTAAGACGCCTTCCATGCACAGCAGCCCCCCACCCCCATCCTACCCCCTCTCCCCATCCCATCCTTACTGCAAAATAACGCATCCATCTCCCAGAAGTTCAGCATTAAATGAAAAAAAAACACTTCTGAGCAACTCATTTCATGATACTTTTTTTGTACTGACCTAAAGAAGCCAGCACGAGGAATGAAAAACGTTAATGCTTTCATGACCGTCCTGGACCTCGAGGAAAGCTGCGATTTTTGTTAACATTGAGAGGCTATAAACTGGGGCTCCTTTATCTTATCTATTTTAATAAATGTGTAAAATGCAAATGGTTGGATACATTTTGTAATGGATATAGACATATATGCAACTAGTTAATTTTGGGAAAGAAACTAAAAGTGGCCTCTTGGAAGATTTAGTTTAACATATGAATTTCCTTATTTGTAAGAAAGAGTTTCAGACCAACTCGTGTAAAGTCCTTTGGAACAGCACCAAACGTATTCCCACTGGCATGAACGCAAAAGCAAAGCTTTCTACTTTCTTATGAGTAAATTTTGGAGATCATCTGTAAGATCAGTAATGTCAGTCAATATTCAAATAAAAGTGCTGATGATTGAGGTTTTGATTGGATAGTTGGTACAATACCCAAAACATAATGTCCACAGCTTGCAGTAAGTCACTGAGGGTGTTTATGTCATAACCCTCAAATGCGGCATCAATGGAAGATGATTGATCTTATTGTACTTCTAGAGGAAACTGTGATTGGTTGTTAGAGAATCTGATAGGTTGCTGTCAATATATGTCTTTATTTTAAAAAAAGGGGGCAACCAATGATGCTTTAGAATCCCAGCAGTCTGTTTTGCACCAAAGTCAACTTCCTGAGTTATTTCAGTTTTTTGTCTCTCTCAAATAAGATGAATTTAGAAAGGGAAGAAACAAAACAGCAGCATCTTCCTAGTAAAAGATTGGGAAATTTCCCCTATTCAAGGCCGTGATGGAGAACTGCTGTACAAATCACTGAACTTTGATTGAAGTGTGCTCATCAAATCTGATTTAAATGTTTACATTTATTTACCATTAATTAATTTGTATTCTCAGCTCTTCCATATCTCTTTCTCTATAAAATAGGATGGTTGCCTTGAAATTAATCTCTGGTTGTTAATCATAATGAACTGACAGTATTTTTTACTCTGTGTCTGATATTCATTTTATTGATTTCAGTGACAATTACTGCCGCCCCTCTTTCTTTAATCCCTCCTGTTCTGTTGCATCAACAACGGAATCCTGGTATACTGAGCTGCCAGTCCTGCCCCTCCTGCGAACAAGTCTCACTAATGACTACAATGTCATAATTCCAGGTGTTGTTTCATGCCCTGAGTTCATCTGCCTTTCCTACGATACTCTTATGCACAGCTCAGACATTATTCACACCATGCGCAACCTTTTGATTCACTGAGAGCTGCTGGCAATATTTTGCCTGTGGATCATTTCACCAGTATGGTACCATGCAGATGTTAGAAATGAACGAGAGGTGAAATGGGCTCTTCTTCTCTGCCCAACACTCAACAGTGACCAGGTTTGGTGCAGAACATCTTGCACTTCATATCTACCCTCTTAGTTTTATTCCAATGATGGCTGGCATGTGTACCTTGAACTCCTTCGAATGATGGAGTCACTAACTGTGTTTGACGAGTTGTTTGTTCTCAACTTAAGTCTTCATTTTTGATTATTTAAATGTACTTTAACTGGCTGTAAGTGTCTAAGATTATCAGAGGCATTCAAAGATACTCAAAAGCTTTGGCATGCTGACAGAAGGCTATCAGAGATTTGGAGATGCTTCAGGATCCACTGCCTGAGGCCTAATTGCTATCCACTCATCACAATGCCTTGCTGAAAGGGTGTGTGCAGATCAAGTGTCCAGCAGGCCCCAAAGAGAAACCGCAGGGTGGTATGAAAGAGAGGGAGATGGCTGGATCAATGGTCAGCAAAAACAAACTAGCTGTTCATCTGCCACCAGTCTCAGACTCACTGACAACTTGACAGAATGAGTTTTAGATTAAATCTAAGCTCTTTTTAGAGATATACATCACTGTTCCTCTACTTTGAAAGTTGCTGCCAGTGAGTCTGTATGGAAACAATCTGGAAAAATTGCAGATTTAATGATATTAATGAAAATCTCTTGCTCTCTATTACTAACCAAGAAGTTAACTACTTGTGTTTTGGAACAAACCATAGGCTAAAGAACCTATACCATAAAATGATGAAAATGTGACAGACATAACCTTTTAAGCCTCAGATATTAAATGAATGCAAGAGTTGCTGTGTTATAGTTTATCAATGCATTGAATCAAGCAGGGATACACCATAGTTTACACTTGGAGTCATTCATGTGTTATGTTCACTCTCAGAGATGGGATATTAAAAAGAAAACAAAACCTGTTAGGAATTGTTTGCAGAAATGGTGCTGTGAAAAATACATGCCATCTTACTCAGGGAACAATACGTACAACCTACAGTAAAGAGGCCAAAAAGTTTAGGAATCAACATATCATTCCATGTCAATAACAAAATGCATATTTTCAAGTTGCCAGCTTGATTGGAGAACAATGTTGAAAGTGCAAATTTAATTTCTGGAGTAGTCCAAATTAAAAATGCAGAAGTGGGAATAATGTTAATGTGTATATTGTAATAAAAATCATTCCACTCACCAACATTGGTGTCGCCTCCCTTATATGTCACATTTTTGATGGCAGAAATGAGATCTCTTGAATTAGTGTTATCCTTCAACGTGAACTCAATTTTAGGATTGTCACTGTAATACATGAAGGACATTGTGACTCATTTTACACTAATGCAGATACCCGTATTTTCATAAGTGCATATGATAGTTTAGACTTAACTGGAAAAGTTTAAGAGAGTGATTTGATACAGTTTTTTCCCATTTTACCTGACTTGTACAATGCCAACAAGTGCCCCTTCTGGCCCAATACCAAGCAAATTGGTAATTCTAACAACAAAATTCTTCTGTAGGTTAAATCTACGTTTACCAAGGTTCGAGCTCCCATCAATTAAAAAGGCGATATCAGCTTTGCAATCTGTGGGATAAAGAACATGCTGCCTTTCAATAATGAGTAGGTAAAATTTTACTAAAAAGAACTGTATGTGTGGGAGGATCCTTACCTTTGATTACTGGTTTTGAATTCCTTTTCCCATTTTTTGCAGCTTTCTTCTTTATAGTTCGTGCTAAAATATGAATATTGGAACCTGTTAGGTGAAATGCAGTTCTTACGTTTTCTTGTATATATCTTTTACAGATCTTAATGAAGTTTGCAAATGAGCAAATAATAGCATGTTAAATGAAGAGTTTTTTCCCTTAAAACTTCCACAATCTACTAAAAAAAAGTAACATTTCATAGGAAGAGAAAGTGCTGGAAGTACTCAGTCAATCAGAATGCATTGTTAGGAGGGAAAATAGAATTGACATTTCAAGTCCTTTACCAGTTTCCAGATCAGTTCTGAAGAAGGGCATTGGCCTGAAGTCAATTGTGCTTATCTTTTCACAGATACCACCTGACTACTTGGGTATTTCCAGCATTTTCTGTTTTTATATCAGATTTCTATTATCTACAGTCTCATGATTTTCACTAACATCAATATTTATTTACTTTCCAAAATATTTGTTTATCATAATATTAAAAAAAGTTTATCAACAATATACAGTAAAGTTGAACCATATATTATCAGATGTACGTTTCCTAATTTTAAATAGCTTTACTATCGTGAAAGTGCCAACATGAAAAACAAATTAACTGCTCACAAACTTCTCCATCGACCTTGAATAAATGTCCAGCTGAAATTTGTAAAATCCTATATCCTTAACTGAATAGTATTGGATGAGAAGGATTAGGTAGATCAAAATTAAATTAGAACCGTAGGACAGTGTAGTTTTGTCATGGCTGAAATTCATGTCATATATATAAGGCACTTGGAAAAAGAACACTGACCAAAACAATTGTTATAATATCCAGTATGTTGTATAATTATCCAGAAAACATGCTTCAATAACAAGAAGTAACTATATTCTATAGAGTCATAGAAAAGTACAGCACAGAAACAGGCCCTTCAGCCCATCTAGTCCATGCTGAGCCACTTAATCTGTGCAACTGGAGAATTGGGTCTGGTTCTGTCTGGTAACTACAGTTCTGGATGTGGAGGTGCCATCTTGGGGTTACAGGTGTTCAGTAAGGAGTTGTTTTCTTTGGAGGAAATATAATTGAGAAGAAAACTGGTAGATGTTTACAACCTGTGGAGCAGACACAATGGACCAAATGGCCTGATTCTGTTCCTATGTCTTATGGTCTAATATCATGACTAGTTTAGCTGGGATAAACTTTCCCATTAAAAATGAGAGACAAAAAATATGGGAGGGATGAGGGAAAGCTCTTTCTTTTTAGAAAAAAAGCACAGTGACAATGATATGCAACTGATTGTACAATGATCAAAACAGAGTTAATTGATGCTTTCAAAAGATAATTGAACAGACAGTTAAGGCTAATAACTTACTGCCCAATGGGAAAAGCAAGTGAATTGGGACTAAATTAATTGATGTACAAATCCTGAGAATGTAACCAGTGGACAGAATGGCCTGTTTTTGAGCTCTGATAGTTCTTAAATTTCACAGCAGGTTTTGTTGTTGTAATGATTTTCAGTCTGATTAGACAGCATACAGTATTATGAGACGTAAAATAGACAATACAAACCATTTGGAACTACTGTTGCCTTTGGCTGTCCAGATACTTCTAGACTTTTCGTCTTCCCTTCAGCAGAAGAAATTAAGTTAATATTTCAGACTTTGTACAACTTTGAGAAACAGCTTTCTATTTGTGTGGAATAAGACCATCTTATTTACAAGACTGCGTTTACATCTTTGGCCTGAATGCAAGTTGGAATTTATTGCCTTTTGATGTTTTTATGCACACCACATGTTTAATTTTGTAAACTGAGAGAAAATAGTGTAAACCGCATGCTGGTTATGCGATTTGCAAGGCCCATTCAGATTTTAAATAGAGAAAGCAGGCATGAGAGATTTTCACAACCACCAAAATGTGAAATAAGGTGAAAGAACTTCACATATTTAAAATGACATCTTTAAAAAATTAGTCACATTGAAATTTTACAGTTTCATCAAGTGAAAGCAAACTACGGTGTCTGGTTAAACCTTTTTCTCAATTTGAAAGCAAGGTCACTTTGATGCCAAATCATTTCTGTGTTTTATTTTGGAAATTATTTCTGTGAACATTGTCATTACAATATCAGCTGGTGATTTATGAAAGCGTAAGGAACTTGATTGAATATTTAATAATCTACAAGTTGACAAATTTGGTGATTAGTATTGTTAAGTATAGGAATTTAATGCAACTTCTATAAAATGCACACAAAAGGAATATCCCATTAAACTTTAACCAAATCTATTCATATATATGCTAATTATTTTGATATATTTTTCATTGGTAATGGTACTTTGCTCTGGTTTAAACTTTCCAAGGTTTTATAAACAAATATTAAAGTTTATTTTTAAAAATATGCTCTTCACATTTAAGCACACTGATAAACAAATTTGAAGAAACTCCTATGTGGAATGTGAGACTTAATAGATAGATTGATAAGAATGGTGAAACATTCACTTTTCTCAAATAAAATGAAATATTATTGAAAACAGCAGGCAGTCACCATCTATGGTGATGAAATGTTACTGATATTTTATCTGTTTTTCTCTCTCCATTGATACTTTCTGAACTGCTGGGGATTTTCTGGTATTTTGTTATTTTTTAAGTCCAGATATTCATCCGCAGTTTTGCTTTTGTTTCATGATTGACTCTTCACATATTTGTTTTTGTATACACACACAAAATGCTGGAGGAACTCAGCGGGTCAGGCAGTATCTATGGAAAAAAGCACAGTCGATGTTTCAGGCTGAAACCCATCAGCAGTCTGGAGAGAAAAGATTTGAAAGAAAAGATATGAGGAGATTTGAAAGGTGGGGGGAGGGGAGAGAGAACCACCAGGTGATAGGTGAAACTTGGAGGGGGAGAGATGAAGTAAAGAGTTGGGAAGTTGGTGAAAGAGACAGAAGGCAATGGAAGAAAGAAAAAGGGGGAAGGAGCACTAGAGCGAGGTGATGGGTGGGCAAGAAGATGAGACAGGAGAGGGAAAGGGGGATGGGAAATGGAGAGGGGGATGGTTTGGGGGGTATTACCAGAAGATTGCGAAATAAATGCAGCCATGGGCACTTGTAAGGGTCCCAGCTATGCTTGGCTGTTTGTCGGCTATGTGGAACAGTCCATGTTTAAAGCCTGCATTGGTGACCATCCTGCACTTATCCTACACTACATCGACAACTGCATTGGTGTTGCTTTCTACACCCATGCTGAACTCGTCGACTTGATCCACTTTGCTGCCAACTTCCACCATGCACTCAAACTCATCTGGTCCATTTCCAGGAGGCCACACCAGGAGAACTTCTGGTAATGCCCCCAACCCCCTCCTTCTCCATTTCCCACCCCCTTTTCCATCTCTCACCTCATCTCCTTGCCCATCCAGCACTTCCCTCTGGTGTTTCTTCCACCTTTTTCTTTCTTCCATGGCATTCTGTCTCTTTCACCAATCGATTTCCCAGCTCTTTACTTTATCCCTCTCCCTCCAGGTTTCACCTATCACCTGGTGGTTCTCCCTCCCCTCCTCCCACCTTTCAAATCTCCTCATCATTTTTCCTCCGGTCCTGCCGAAGGGCTTTGGCCCGAAGCGTCGACTATACTTTTTTCCCATAGATGCTGCCTGGCCTGCTGAGTTCCTCCATTTTGTGTGTGTTGTTCAGATTTCCAGCATCTGCAGATTTTCTCTTGTTATTTTTGCATACAATGGGAACTTTGTCAGTAATCAACCATTTATCATTTGAAATTCTTGAAAAGATTAAGGCACCACTCACTGGAAACTGTAAAAGAGCCCCTCCATTGATGAAGTGATAAAGAAGATATCCCATTTGCAAAGGAAGACTGATAGTCAATCTGTCCTGGTAGAAACTGGAGATGAACCAGTCCTCCCCTGCTGTCAATCACACCGCTGCAATAAATCACAGTGAAAGACAACCGTGAGGAAATGCCATTTACATGTATGCTTGGGATGATTGTTGCTATTGTTGGCAACATTATAATAATGCATAGAAAGTGTTTCTTTAACTGATTAAATCATTGAATATTTTTTCTTTAACTGAACAACAATGAAACAAAATGTGAAATTTCAACTAACAGTTACCAAACAACACATGCCTTGAGTCTGAATAGTATCACTTATAATAGTGGTTAGTTATTGTAAGAGCTTTACTAATAATATTTCACAACTATTTTTAATACTGCCAAAGGTACAAGTTTTATAGAAATCTCACCAACCATGATAAAATTACAAATGGTATTATAATTTTGCACAGGTGCCAAGTAGATCTCCAGTGAAGCGATTTGACATTTTTTGTTTATGGAAATGTTGATTAACTTTTATTTTTAGTTCACTTCTCCATGCATGATTTTAGTTTTCTAGAAGTGGTAGAAATTGATGCATTAAAGAGGTTGTTTCTTCAGTAGTACGAGGCAAAATAATTACGAGCTTAAACATCTCCCATTTTGTAATTGTAATTGTTATTACAAGTTTGGAGAAAGAATTATTCTAAAAGCAAAATAATGTAGATATTGGAAGTATTCAGAAGGTCCTGTGGAGAGAGAAAGCTAGTTATCCCTTTGCATCAGTGATCTTATTTCTGAGAGTCACTCATCTCTCCACTCCAAGTCAGAATGGGATTTAAAGCTTATGGTAGTTGTAAAGAATATAAGACTGCAAAATAATTGAGAATGAAGGAAATCATTCATCCAAACTCAATTATTTGCAGGATTTCCTGCAATTCTCTCATTATAGAGCAGTTGCTTAAATACTACAAAATGTCACAAACATTGCACTTCTGCAAGTCCTAATTTTTTCTTTGCCTGTTAACTTGAGATTAACAAGAAAACAAGAACAGAAGAAAAATATAAATTAACTTTGGCCCAATCTCACACTAGTTGTGACATGATTTATAAAGTAAAATTGTGTGTGTTACTTTGCATCCAGCAGCTGTAGAAATCTCTTGTGTTCATTAATTTCATTCTGGTTTAGCCTTTCTCAGTTATGTGTTTTATCTGAAGTATTAAGATGCAGAAGAAATATTGTTCTAGCAATGGTCAAATGGTCAGAATGAAATGATTGTGCATTTTATGGGTGTATAGCCAGAGAAATCAGAAAGCCAAATAAAACATTATACAACTTAACACAAAAAACTTGAAAAAAAAGTTCTTACAAAATACCAGTTGTCACTATTGGTACATTTTAGTTGAAGCAATCAAGTTAAAGCTTCATGCATGTCAGCAAGTAAATCACCATAGTGCATATTGGTCAATCATGGTAAAACCAAACCTTCAATACTAAACCTAACTCAAAATTGTGAATTATTGCTTATTTAGGGGAGGAAACAATGCATATGAATGACACCTGGAGGCCACCAATATGGTAACAGCAATTCAACCCATCAAAATTTCAGTCCATTACCTCATCAAAACATGGAAGCCACAAGATGCCTGAAACTGTTAGCACTAGTTACTTCTTTACATTTTTTAAAAGAGCATTTTTACGCTGCAGATAAAATAGAACATGAAAAGAGTACAGAGAAATTAATTGAAGATGAGAGGAAATGTCAGTCATCACGACGATAATTAACACATTTTCTTCACTCTTTGTTTGAGGCATTGCTCCGAAAAAGCTTTACAATGAAAAGCCAACAGCGCTTTTCACATTCCAAAAAGGAACGATACGTTACAGAATGCATCAGGTAAATAGAAAATAACACAATGGCAAGAACTACATAACCAAATTAATGAGAAACTGATGTGGAGTTCCCACCAGCTCTGCATTGTAATTAAAGCTGAGGCATTGCCTCACTTGCTTCCCTCACATGCTGCCCTGGTCACATCACAAGATGTGCAAGTTTTAGTCCACAGTGTTTTTCTCAAGTGATTAATTGTTCATTCAATTGACCCTACAAGCTCTTCTTGAAAATGAGTGGTGTAAGTTTGATGAGAACGCCTGAGGTTTCTGTGGTTGGCAAAACCAGGGGTTCAGTCTCCTGAGGGTATATATGTGGATTTCACTGTCTGGACTAGTGGTGGGAAAGTCCCAGCCAGTCTTCTTGTGCACTGGCAGGCAATAGGTGAGGCTGAGATGAAGAAGGAAACCTTGATAGAGGATGCTCTACATAACATCTTTTTCACTCCTTGAGGAAGAGATCTGATAATGACTGATAATGAGTGAAGTTCCAATTACAGGATATTTTGAAGCTGGCAAAAATGCTGGAGCCCAGCATCTGAATGGCACCAGCTTAAATGTTGATCAAAGATGTATAAGCATCTAACAGGATTCCTGTGGAGAAGGTTATTTGTGGTATTCACAGAACTGACTGCAATCTCCTTTCTAACAACACTGGCCAGAATGTTGACGACATGGCATTTGGGTGGTCAGAATGTGGCAACTCAGAGAGAGACGACTCAAAATCTCCAGTGATTAACAGTGCACAAAGAAACAGTTTCATTCCTCAACTGTGCTGTCTCTTCTCGCCCAGAATACTGGAGGCCACTTCTTTGCTGGTCCCCTAAGGTTCAGTCATGCTCTCTGCATCTTTCTCCAACTATCTTTTCTAGTTTCTAGTTATTGCCAACTTCTGTTGGCAAATGGGTTATGAGTGAGGAGAATAATCTCCTCCATAACCTCTTTTGCACTATGTCACGACTGATAAAATAACAAAATAACAAAACGTACAAAATAACATGTGTAATTGGAGGGGTGAGAAACCATCTGGTTGTGAGCTGTTGTCTTGTTGAGTGAGTTTAAGGAGAGGGTACTGTTTGATGACACAATGATCTGACATGATGGAGAAATAAGATGAGGAGAACTTGGGTGTTGTGGAGAGAAGGTATAGTACAGAAAAATACAAACAGAAAGACAAACTACTTTGTTGTCTTAGTCAGGCTGATGACCTCTTGACCAACTTTGCTACTGAGCCTCAAGTTAGCATTCTGTGTACTATCATCTCCATTACTGTACTATTTAACATAGCCTTTGATATGATGATACAAGTTACACCAATTCAAAATAACGTTTCCAAGTGGATGAAATTGGAACACGAAAATGCTCTTCGTCCTTTAAATTTGTACTAGATAATCCCACAACTCAATTACTTGGGTCACCTGTGACTGAAAACTAGTACTTAAAGTAATTGAGGAGTAGAATCAGAACACCACCAACTAATTTTTGGTGACATAATCACATGGCTGGCTGACATGTTGCTTTCTATTGTGTCTGAAAACTATCCATTTACAATAAGCCCAATTTAACAGATTTTGTTTAACATTTAATTTGGTTATATTCAGTAGTTGGGATTCAAACAAAGGACGTGAATTGCATTTCCTATTTCATTTCTGGAGGGATTTGTATGTTTCTTTTATAACCATACATATAAATCCAGAGCTTAGAAGACAAACACAGCATTTTTAAGGTTACTATTAAACATATCCAAAGTGAACTCAATTCACTTCAGTAGTATTACTGACTATGGCTAGAAAGAAGAACACAAGCATAAATACTTTGTTAATGCATTTACTTTTAAAATTGTGTAATGTAGTCAGTGACATCCTTATATAGCAACATGCAGAAAACCTGAGTTAGATGATGAGCAGGTTCCCATCCAAATGAGTGAAATGTAAATTGCTTAAAATGAAAAGAAGAAATACAATTGAACTCCTAATGAATTTTAATTTAGAAAACCACCCTCAGAGTGAGCAATATTGCACAGTAAACACAAATAGATCTCACTATGTATTTTGAAAATGAGACTTTTTTCTTACAATGTTATAGAGTTGTCCTATGATATCCAAGTTTGCTTTTTTGTCCATTTGTGCTAATCCCATTTGACCACATTAGGACTGTATCCTTTTGTACTTTGTCCTCTATTTTTAAGTATCTGCCTTAATGCTTCTTAAATGTAGTAATTGTATTCAATTTCATGATAACCTCCTGCAATACATTTAAGATATCAACCCCCTGCTTTTAAAAAAACTTATTCCTCATATCCCCTTCAGAAATTCTTCCACTCATTTTAAATCTATGCCCTTTCATTTTTGATGCTCTCCTATAGGGAAAAATTCCGTGCCTCTCATAGTCTTATATGCCTCTTTCTCTCTGGGAGAAAACAACTGAGCTTATCCAATCTCCCACAGTAACTAAGATCCTCCAATCCAAGCAACATCCTGGTGAATAATCTTTGCTCTCACATCCTGTAGTGAGAAAACCAGAACTGTATGTGACAATTAATTAAAAAGACTGCCCTGTAGATCTTGCCCATGCACTAGATTGCTAACATAATTTTTACTATTGTGTACTTTCAATATTTAAAATTATAATCCATGACATTGGAACACCTGGGATTTCAATCAACACATTCACAAAAAAAAAGCAGTTCTGCAAAGGCAGACTTCAATTGATAGATCTGATGCAGATGAGCATTTCTGAATAGAAAAGATTTTTCAAATAAAAATTAAAATTATTCACATTTCTTACAGTTATTGATGTGATCTATCACATCAGCTAAACACTTTGGACTACACTTGCAGAAGTTAACATAGAAAGCTTTACTCATACTGCTGTTAATTTTAAATGGCTTTCTCTATTTATTTTGTTTTTTTTAATTATTTACTTACAAAACTAAGCTACGTTTTAGCTTCTTTCCTCTGGTGAATTGGGCTGAATGGCCTCCTCTGTGCTCTAGGAAACTATCATACTTCTAACCCAACCAATTCTGCTTCCTGAAATAACATAGGAAAAGTTGGAAGTGAACAGGCCAGTCAGAAATTTTAAGATGTTTGAAGTGTGTATCTTTCATCTGTTTTTGTTTTTGTTCATAAATTGTTGATGCTAAAACTGCAACATTTCTAGCTTTGTTGCTATTGAAAAAAAATCTGACATGTTGTCAGTGAAACATAGTGTAAGTATTGTGGAATAAAACAGAAAAGGTTGGAATTACTCTTATCTGTCAGTCAGCATCTGTGGAAAGAAAAATAACTACATCACTTGCTGAGTATTTCCAGCATTTTTATTTATTTTTAGAAATATGTATACCACTTGGCCTTTCGAGCCACACCATCCAGCAACCCACCAGTTTAACCCTAGCCTAATCACGGGAGAATTTACAATGACCCACTAACCCGTACGTCTTTGGACTGTACCCATGCACACATGGAAAGAATGTACAACTGTTTTATTTCATATCTCGAGCATTTGTAGTGTTTGACTATGTATCAATAACAATGAATATACGCTTAGGCATGATTGATGCCTTCTTCACACTTGATTTCAAGTCTTTTTTGCTATTCCTTTATCTATTTTCTCTTTCTCCTTGTGCAACCTTTGACACTTTGAACATTATCAATTTTTTCAAGTGGATAACTAACTTGCAGGGTGTCCTCCACCAATTTCTTTTAAAACATCACATGTGCTCAGTGGCACCTTTGGGGAGTAGAAACTATGTAGAATTTAATTCTCTAAATTTGTAAATTGAAGTTGAAGTTTCAACAAAAAGTTCAGAATCAGAACTAGATTTAATATCAGCAGCATATGTCATGAAATTGTTAACTTAGAGGCAGCAGTACCATGCAATACATGATAATATAGAAAAAAATCAATTACAGCAAATATATATAATTAAAATAGTGCAAAAACAGAAATAATATAAAAAATATAGGTGAGGTAGTGTTCTTGGGTTCAATGTCCATTTAGGAATTGGATGGCAGGGGAGAAGAAGCTGTTCCTAAATCACTGAGTGTGTGCCTTCAGGCTTCTGTACCTCCTACCTGACAGTAACAATGAGAAGTAGACATGTCCTGGGTGATGGGGGTCCTTAATGATGGACGCCACCTTCTCAGGCACAGCTCCTTGAAGATATCTTGGATGCTGTGAAGGCTCATACCCAAGATGGAGCTGACTAATTTTACAACTTTCTGTAGCTTGTTCTGAAATTTGTGAACCCTTTTCTGCATTAATTACTCATAAAGTGTGGTCTAATCTTCATATGTCTCAATAATAGACAAACACAATTTGCCTAAACTAATAACAATTGTACTTCTTCTCATCAATATTGAGTACACCATTTAAACAGTCACAATCTAGGTTCAAAAATGTATGTGAACCTCTGGGGTAATGCCTTCTACAAATGCTATTTGGAGTCAGGTGTTCTAATCAATGATATGAGCTGGGGTTGTGGGTTGTAGAGGTGCCCTGCCATATAAAAAAGACACACAATCAGGTTACTGACAAAACCTGCTCTTCTCAAGAAAGATCTGTTTATGTCACCATGTCCTGATCAAAACAACTTACAGAGGATCTTAGAAGAAAAATTACAGCTGGAAAAAGCAACAAAAGCATTTCTAAAGACCTGGATGTTCATCAGTCCACAATGAGAGAAAGTACAGTACAGTTGCCATTCCCCTAGGAGTGGGTGTCCTGCAAAGATCACACCAAGAGTACAATGTGCAATGTTGAAGGACATGAAAGAGAACCCAAGGGTAACAGAAAAAGACGTGTGATATTTCTAGAACTTGCTAAAGTCTCTGTACGTATGTCCACTATAAGAAAAACACCGAACAAGAATGGTGTTCATGGTAGGACACCATTGAGAAACCTACTGCTAGCCAAAATAAGAAAATATTACTGCATGTCTCATGTTTGCAAAAGACTACCTAGATGTTCCACACTGTTTCTCGGACAATGTTCTGTGGGCAGATGAGACAAACATTGAACTTTTTGGCAGAAATGCACATTGCTATGTTTGGAGGTAAAAGGGCACTGCACACCTACACCAAATCCTCATCCCAACTGTGAAGCATGGTGGAAGGAGCATCATGGTTTGGGGCTGGTTTGCTGCCTCAGGGTGGACAGCTTGTGATTGTTGAGGGAACAATGAATTCAAGGAGAATGTCAGAGTAGCAGTCCATCACCTGAAGCTGAATAGAAGTTGGGTGATGCAACAAGACAATGATCAATCTACACAAGAGTAAATCAATTACAGAATGGTTTAAAAAGAAGAAAAGCTGTGTTTTGGAATGACTAAGTCAGAGTCCAGACCTTAACCCAATTGAGATGCTGTGGCATGACCTGAAGAGGGTTGTTCATGCAAGGTATCCAAGAAATATTGATGAACTGAAAGAGTTTTGTATGAAGGAATGGTCTAAAATTCATCCCCATTGTTGTGCAAGGCTGATCAGCAGCTACAGGAAGTGTCTTGCGGCTGTTGCCGCTAAAGGAGGCTCTACCAGTTACTAAATACAAGGGTTCACATACTTTTTCCAGCCTGGACTGTGAATGATTAAACAATGTGTTCAATAAAGACCTGAAAAGTACAAATGTTTGTGTGTTAATAGTATTGTATTTGTCTATTATTGTGACTTAGATGAAGATCAGATCACACTTTATGAGTGATTAATGCTGAAAACCAGGTAATTGCAAAGGGTTTGCAAACTTTTTCTAGTAACTCTACATTTCAGTGTGACACCCCTATCATAACTGAAAACCTAGAAATCTAGAAAACTGGAGAAGATAGAAATAAAAAAGAAAATTCTAGAAACACTTAGGAAGTCAGGCAACATCTGTGGAGAGAGAAACAGTTAATGCTTCAGGTGTAACATAACTCTGTTTTCCCCCACAGATGTTATCTAATTTGCAGTCTTGAGTGAGTTCAACTAACTCAACACTCACTAGCTTGATAGAATTATCGAACACCAGGTATAGCACTCCATTGTTAACAGAAGATACAGTTGTTTCATCGAGTAAATAAAATCAGAATCAACAACAGTGTCACAACTTGAAACAATAATTGCCATTTTCCATTTTTGCTGCCTGTTAATCTTTAAAAAGCCAATAGATATTACTTCAAGAATAGGATTATTTCAATGACTGCATCAGGTACCGGGGGAAGTGAAAAAGGGAATTTGTTTCCAGCACTGATGGCTTACTGTGATTCAAGTAAATTCAGCATTGTGTGTTATCTGCATCTGAGGTTATACCAGAGCAAAGTTATGAGAAGAGTTATGTTTTATTTATTCTTCGGACTTGGGAGGTTTAAGGTCAGCTGATAAAATGCAAACATCTGCAAGCCAGCATGGATTGTGTATTTTATTATCCTATCTGAAATGAAGCACTCTGTTTCCTTACAGTGATCCATTCATTGACCTTTCTAGGAATTGGCAAGTCTCCCCTGATGCAAGTGTTGAATGTGAATGCAATTCAAATGTGGGCACATATTGCTGGTCAATTAAGTTCCTACAGAAATCAAAAGGCAGTGTATTTTGAATGGAGTAAAAATCTTACATTTTGTATGAACTCACTCTTCAATTTGATAGCTGCTGCTGTAAATGTACATTCAAAATGGCTGATTCTCCTGCGGTTTCAAATCAACCAAGATATGGAAATCAGCAGAACAGCAAAATGTAAATCCTCCTTTGCAATAATCAAACAATACACTCATTCTTTTCCTTTTCTCAGTTTCTATAATATCCAAACGATGCTGAGATGTGAATCAGGATGCCAAATGCAAATCTGTGTCACTGCAGTGTTGTGTTGTCATACAACTTATTAGTTAATTCCTCCACACTTGATTGGTAGAGGGGTTAAGGGTTACAGAGAGAAGGTGGGAGAATTGGGTTGGAGAAAAAAAAATCAGCCATGAATCACACACACAATGCTGGAGTTGACAGAGCATAAGTGGAGAGGGATAAAATGTTTCAGGCTGAGCCCATTCATCAGAATTGAATATTCAATCAACCACGATTGAATGACAGTGCAGACTCTACGGGCTAAATGGCCCAACTCTGCTTGTGTAGCTTATGGTCAATATGAAATGATATTCTTTCCTGCATTCAACTGAACAATGGTAACTGGAATCAGTGGTAAATTATATGATTGAAGCACTCAAAATTCTCAAGTAGAAGAATGTGAAAGGCAGATAAAAACAGGTGTGTAGATAATTGAAACTGTAACAAATTTATCAGGAATATAAAGGTTAGATTGAGTATTTCATTCTCAGACTGCAGAGGATAAGGAAAACTACTCACTGGATATGAATTTTTCAGCTCATATGCTATCACTTTGACATACTGTAACTAAACAATCCTGGGTGTCATTGTACACCAGCTATTGAAAGTGCACCTATTTTTTATGTTTCTATGTTTGAGAAAAATTATTCCAGATGCCATATTGCCTTTTCTCAATCTCTAAAGTTCATCTATTCTCCATGTTAGGTAAAGAGACAAAACAAATATTTGGATTTTATCTCTAAACTCTGATAAATAGAGTTAGAATATATATCATCTGTTTTAAAATTATTTTTTAACAGATTTATTCCAAAAAGCTTAAAGGAAGGGTGAAGATTCCTATTGCATCAAGGTCTAACTTCACATCGAATGTTCTGCAGGACACAGATTTTTGTTATACTGAAGAATAGTTGTGATTTTGTTTTTAACTCTGTGGAACTAAAGAGAATATTTAATAAAATACTCACTCTCATTATTCCCTATATGCTATATATTAATTGCACAATGTCAATTAATGCTCCCCACCCCGTTAATCAGCCTGCATTGTATTTTGTTGGCTTTTCTCTAAAACAGAACTTAAAGTCATTACTGGCATTACTTTGTTGTCCTCTTGACTTAAGCATTCACTTTGAGGGACGAGGAACCAGGTTAGAGATTTACTTTTCATAAAAACAAATTTGACAGCCATATGGTCAATCAATTAGAAAGTCAGATCAAGGAAGTGTCCATATCTACCATCAACAGAACATAACTGAAAGGTTTCATAGACTGTAATTAGTTAAAAAAATACACAAGCATATAAGATTTAAAATTTTAAAAGCAGAACATGCAGAAGTAAGAGTTTAGAGAGAATA
The DNA here is from genome assembly GCF_030144855.1 of Hypanus sabinus. Lineage (NCBI taxonomy): Eukaryota > Metazoa > Chordata > Chondrichthyes > Myliobatiformes > Dasyatidae > Hypanus > Hypanus sabinus. The sequence continues at coordinate 143,390,068 of NC_082707.1, read as the reverse complement.
ACTGGGAGAGTAGAGATTTTACAACAGTTTATTTCAAAGCTATCGCAAGGTGTTACAATGCATGAGGCATATTATTACTTAACATATGATTTTGTTTCAAAAACTAAAAAATTAAAATTCATGGATCACTAGTGTTTCTTTATGTGCTGTCTACTTAGCACATTTTAAATGAAGTAAAATATTTTTGCCTAATTGACACTGGATCTATACAGCATTTGCAATCAAGATATATTCAATACAGGTCGTCTCCACATTACAAATACCTGACTTATAGACAACCCATGTATATGAATGAGCACTTGGGAAACCAGTTGGATGGATAGGGATGGACTTTCCAGCTGCTGCAGGTCTACAAGTATCTCTGGCCAGGTGGGAATGCAGAATTTCCATGCCTTCTCCTTCTCCTACCCCACCCTCCTAGCCATCACCCTATTCTCTGAGCCAAGTTGAAAGCACTGATGAGTTCAGCTTACTTACTGAGTCTGTAAGGCCAACTGACAGCCATTACTTCTACACCTGATCAGACTCCCATCATAGCCGTTTCTGTGGTCCTCTCCTCTACAATGCTGATCAGTTACAAATTGTGAATTGTTTGTTGCTAACACTTTTCAGGAATAGAGCCCTGTTGTAACCTAGGAACTATGGGTTTCCTTCAACAAATTAAGTCTTACTTTAATCTAAGGATTTCTAACATGATCCATCTCTTCAACTAAAAAGCTCATTTTTCCCTACTGATCAGACCCATAACACCAAGTATAAATCCTACTAGTTATTTCTGCACCAGCTTCAGCACTTGACTGTGTCCTGGTGGACAGAAACACAGACAACTCCCAGTGCATGCACTGAATATAAATTCACCTACTTTGCATTGTAGCATTTTGGCTGAGCAATTTAATATTCTACCTGCTTTATCAACTCAGACTCGAGATTTTCTTTGGCATTCTTTCCTAAGCCAATATGGGGAAGCACTGACCCCTGAACTTCTTTTCAGTTGTATAAGTTGTATTGATCCCTTCAGTTTCAAACGTCACACAAAGACTAGTTGACTGTTTTTGAGCTGGCGCCAATGTTCACAAACCTAAGTTTTAGATCTTGCTGAATTTGGTGAAACAACAGTGCTTAAAGAGAGCTCTTTGTAAAGATTGTCATCTCAACAGTGAAAGCTGTTCCATTTTCACTGTTGGTTGGATGGAGTTGGATGCCACTTTAATGGGATCTCTGAAACCCGGCAGTTATTATCAAGTTGACTGAGAAGCTATTTACATTGAAGTATTCTCATAGCAGCAAACAAAGAAGAATGTCTTTTACCTCTTGAGTTCTTTTAAACAAGGTATCAAATAAAGATTGGATCCTATGGTGGAAATTGAAGAATAAGAAAAAAATATGATTTTATAAATACCAAGGTGGGGAGATATTATAATCCAAATACCTGAACTTTGTTTATGGCGCAGAGAATGCCTGGATGCTAAGTATGCCTTAATATTAAATTAAAACTCATTTGGACATTATGCAACAAAACAACACCAGGGCACTTCACAGCAAGACTAGTTTGTAATTATCTGAGATATTATTTGACTGAATTGCTTCCTCATGTTTATGATGTGGTAGGGAAATAAAAGTCTATTAAATGGTTTCTGTTAAAATATGTAAAATTATTAAGTCTCATATTTTCACAATCATTGTATCTGCAAACTCTTGCCCAAAATTTCTATAAATGCAGGAAAATGACGTTATTTGCATGATGCCACCTACACTGCCAAGTGACCGTTTGTGACTAGAGTGAGGTTAAAAGAGCCTTGGACATTCCTTAATAGTGAATATTCATCACCCTCATGGGAATTTCTTTTGAGAACTTAGATTTCCTTTTAAAGAGAAAGCTTCATTGGGAAAATCTCACCTGTGAGCAGCAGCTGAGCAGATACTGGAGACAGAGGCATACACACCAGTTCCCCAGATTTCATTCTGGGAAAAGTCACAATTTGGTGGGCACAGCACATCCACCTGGCTGTCCTTGAAGGAACTACCTCTACTGGAACACTCAACGGAAACCGGCACTTGAAGAAGAAAGCATACTCTGTAATACACCTCACAAGAACGTTAATGTTCCATCAGAAATGCTTTAATAACTCAATCTGAATAGATTCACACTGTTTCATATAACACTGAGAGGGCAATAGACAATTAAAAAGTAAACATGGTAAGATTTAAGGAAGCAATTACACATCTATGCATGGGATCTGTACAATACACTTAATCTTGTTTCAATAAATCTATTAACTTCTGGTACAGAATTCTGTAAATCTTATTTAAGACTTGGTTCTTGTCCAATAGATGTAGCTGGTGTTTACTTTTACAAACCTACCTGACCCTTGATCTGGTGCTGCTGAGGTAAATGTTAACGTTCCTGTATGCAAGAAAATAAGAATTATTTGTAACTCCAGGTTAATTCCTGACATAAGTTTAAGAATCAGTCACATCAGTTGGAGAAAATGGAAATGATGGCTTGCAGAGAAAGATAAATAAAAAGCAGTCCAGCCCCAATAATTAAATTTACAACACACTCCAGCAATCTTAACGTGAACATATTGGGAGCTTAATGAAAAGAACGAATGATGTGAGTTAGTAACTTTGAATTTTCAGCTACTAGGTATCAGGATCTCCTTTGTGCAAATCCTTGTAGATTCCAGGTTCCCGGATCAGGTTTCTGTGTCTTTTACTGATCCGCAAGCGCAATTCAGCGGAGATTTCTGCTCTATTCCATTCTAAAAGTACCTTATTTACATCAAATGGGCGCAGAGCTCGGAAAAGCAAGGTGCACTGCTGGGTTGGATTTTCGTGTGCTAGGACATTCGCCCAAAGCATTCTCCAGTCCCCCAGTCTGTGCCTGCAACGTGCTATTTGGTAACCCCAGCTAGGCTGCAGATGAGCTCAGCTGCCTCGGGTCATTTTGAGCGTTTGAATCTCCTCTCCTAACCTGATGGATTTCGCCTCCACCAACTAATTGCCGAGTTGCCATTGGGAATGAGGCACTTACCGAAAAAGACGATTGCCCTAGTTAGAACAAACATGGTAACAACATCCAGGGTATCCCGATCCAAGACAAAAGCACACAAGGTGAATATCACGGGAGTCAGGCTGAAACCACAAGTCGACCGACAATCCGCTTACGGCCGAGTACCTGAAACAAAATCAACCGCAAAACAAGCAGCTTGGTTTAAGCCGCGTTAACAATGTCCTGCACAAAATGAACAGGTCAAAGCCCCTCTTCAATGATCCACCCCCGGTGGCATCTCTAACCCTTTCTCGTAAACTCTCGGAAGAGTGGGGAAGATGCACTTAACAGGGGCTTTACTTCAGCCCTTGTTTTGTGATCTTATTGTCCAAAGTACAGTAACAATCGCTCCAGATAGCTTAAGTATCCGGTATTGGATCAACATTAACGAATGCCCCCATGTCCTGCCGTTTATTTACTGCCAATCCAACGTTAAGAGGTTCGACCCTTTCCTTCCCCACTGTCCCTTCGTACCCCGTCCAGATTTCCGCTCACTTCACCGTTCGCTAAGGAAGCGAGACGATCTGATGCTTCACTCGGTAGTTTTCTGTGCCGTCAGCAAAAGGCTCAAATCTCACCCTGAATCTCAACTTCTCCAATTCACCTAAATACGCCTGGTTGCGTCACGCCGAGGCGTTCCAGATGCGCAATTTTGCGGATCACTGTATATTTCGTATTTATATCTGGCACTCTGGCGGCAGAACGAGTTTTTAAATCTGGATTGGAACCGAGTGACAATAAATTAGAAAGGAGAGAGAGAAGGAATCGGTCGGAGAGCCACGGGGACTCGTTGTGGCAGCTTCGCCAGAACAGGGACAATTCACCAGGACTGGGAAATTGATCGAAAGGGAAAAATCAAGAATTGAAACTATTAGTAGCTCAGGTAGCGTCTGCAGAAAAACACAGGCGTGAAAAATCAAACAAAAAACAACTCCATAACCTGTCAGTTATGCTTGTCTCCGATTCAGGTGAATTTGCGTAACCTGAAACGTAGCCTTTATTTCTTTCTTCGTAGATAAGTATTTCCAACATTTTTGTGTTGTTTCAGATTTCCACCATGTCGAGTGTGTTGCTTTAGGTTCTCATCAGGACTGTAGATTCTCTAGAGAAAGAAATGGCCTGGAATGGAAATTAATTAGAAGGGGAAAAATAGAACGGGACGATAATTACTCGGAAGAGCAGATCACCGAAATTAAATTTATATTAATAATAACCAGAAATCATCAGACTGCACACTCATCAAAACCAGGAAACCAGTAACCAGTTCCCTTCAATTGTAAAGTAACCAGAATAGTAATTAATTAGAAATGGAATTTGCCGGAACTGTGTCAGATCTAGAAACCCTAAGATTTCAACACAACCAGATATCAGAATCAAAGTCAGCAGCACCACATCACTGGAACGGAAAAATACCAGACCCAGAAATTCATGAAAACTCAAAAATATCACATCTGAAAGTTGACAGAAATGAAAATCAACAAACCTGAAAGGCATTTACTCAGAATGGAAATTAACAGTAAAGAAAATCATAAATGACAATGAACACAACTGGAAGTTACTCCAGTTAAACAAAAATCAGAAGCAGAGTTGACCAAGCATATAAATAAGAACTGAAAATAACTAAAGAACTGGAAATCACCAAGACCAGTTAGTCATCCCCAAACTGGAAATCATTAAAACCAGAATACACCACAAATACAATCATAAGGAAACTGGAATATATTTCCACACTTTACGCTGTATCTTTAGTAATAGATAATGAAAATGTCTAATTTTCCATTTTACATAATAGCAATATATTTCACAATTAGGTATATTAAAAATCTGCATTTATATAGTACCTCTAACATGGGGGGATATCCTGTGACTTTGCAGAAGCAAATCTGGTTGTGGAATGCAGAGAACACTCTGAGTATCACACACTAAACTGTAATTCTTGAAATATATCATTCATTAATAAGAATATATTGCTGTGAAAGCACTATACTATAAATATCTTATTAGACTGTGAACAGGAAGGAATGTGACACTGGAGCAACAGAGATATTTTACAAGTATATTTAAACAAGTTAATTTGTAAATTAGCTGGTGGGGGATGGGTAAGGGGGTAGCTAATATGTCATATTTCTTTGTTATCCAACACTCCGATTCACAAAATGCATTTGGTTTTACTTTCCCCCACTTGTCACTTTACTTATCAATCCTGGAGTTATCTCTTCATTTGTGAAGTGGAACTTTGCAGGAATATCTTAAAGGAAGAAAGTGGTTATCAGAGGAAAATTAGACCTTAAAGCAGGGATTCCCAACCTGGCATCCACAATAGTACGTCCAAGCTAAAGTCCTTCCCATATGGTTTGCAAGAGCGAGTTGGGATTGTACACTTGGTTATAAACCAGTTCCCTATTCCAACAGAGAACATTCCTGCATCTTCTTCAGTGATTCTCTTGGAAAAGAAAATGTTGAGATGGTTCTGGTCCAGTTTGTAACATTCTCATTTTTCTGCAACATCATTTCTCTGTTGCCTTTACTTTCTTTAATGAAACAATTAAATGATACTTCTCAAAGACAAAATGATACCACGGCCAGTTTTCATCTCCACTTGCTATCTACTATGAAGTACGAAGAGCAGATGAATTGTCAGCAGGCCAGGCAGCATCTATGGAGGGAAGTGAGTAATTTCAGTGTTGGGCTGAGATTCGGCATCAATCCTGATGAAGAGTTTTGGGCCAAAATGTTGACTGGCTGAGTTTACCCACCATTTTGTGTGCTCTCAAGACTCCCAGCATCTGCAGAATCTCTTGAGTCTCAGAGATTAATTTTCATATGACTATCTGGCACAATGGAAAATGTCTATTGGTATTTTGTCTTAAAAAATCCTATTAGTTACAATGAGTTATCTACATGAAACTGTTACCAATATCACCTTTCCAAGCCTTTGCTTTCCTTCCACACATATAAGGGAAAATATAATTATTTGAACAGGGCTACTTTTTACAGCATAAAATAAAAAGAGAATGGCAGCTACAGCTGCATGTCCTGCCCCATCAGTGCTGACCAGCAATGGAGTTGTCTTTCATGAGGTTGCTGGAATAGCAAGGCTGAATTATTTGGGAAAGATAGTATCTGCAGATATTTCTTTGTTATCCAACACTCCGATTCACAAAATGCATTTGGTTTTACTTTCCCCCACTTGTCACTTTACTTATCAATCCTGGAGTTATCTCTTCATTTGTGAAGTGGAACTTTGCAGGAATATCTTAAAGGAAGAAAGTGGTTATCAGAGGAAAATTAGACCTTAAAGCAGGGATTCCCAACCTGGCATCCACAAACTCCATGCTTAATGGTATTGGTCCATGGCATAAAAAAGGTTGGGAGCCCCTGCCTTAGAGGCTTGGCGTTTGTTCAACTGTACACTCTCCCAGTCATACAGTAATCAAGAGTAGTGCTAATGAGTACATATAATTGTAGAAGCTTGAAGTCAGCTGAATATCCTTCAGCACTGGACCACAGCACCTCCTGTGGATTTTCAGAAACTTAAAAAGCAGCAAGCAATTAAAAATTATTATGAACTGTCTGTAGAAATAAATCAGCAACTGACCAGAAATGCTTCCTTAAACAGCACTGGTGGAGTGAGATGGAGAGTTGGGCCATTACTGTACTCTAGTCATTGTTAGATGGGTGAAATTAAGAAAAGCTATTATCAGGAATGTGAGTTTAAAATGGCAGTATTGGTGTCAAACCCGCCTCATTTGCTAATTGATGTCACCATGTTCTTGAACTGTACATTCCTCATATAGTCTCTTCTCAACCTTCTGTCAAATATGCAAGGGCAAATTAGACCCCATTTTGAAACAAAATGGCACCTGGGCACCCCCCAAAAATATTCTATGGAACCAATGGATGCAATAAATATTTTAAAATAAACTCCAATTGTAAACAAAACTGCTCTCTTTTGCACTGCACATTTTCATTTATGAAAATTAATTGAGTGAGGCAAAATCTAGCCGATTTCATCCAAGAGTTAACAGCTTCTGCACTATTAAAAGTCTGGACAAGTACTGGGGATCTGTTGTTTCCATACTGATGTTTCTAATTATCACCGGAAACTCAAATGGAATGATTAAGACCACATACACTTGTATTCACAAATGGTTCTACAACAAACACAAACAAAACATCATTAATAAATCCTAAAATACCATAGAATATTTCATTATGAAACCCCTGCTTCCACAGATTGGTAGTGAAATTGGGAATGAAACTTAAAAACTTAAAGGTGTTCTGATTCAATTTTCTGCATATTTTTCAACTTTGAAGTCACAATGATATTTGGTTTTAAATCAGATTCTAGTTCTGCTTTCAAGTCTGAGCTCTTCGACGCAGGAATCTGAAGTACCAGGTACTCGTCAGCTTTATTTCCAAGCTCTGGTGCCTTCCTGTCCACACATGGATTTCCAGATTTCATGGTGCCTGCATCACCACTTTCCTTCAAGCAGTGGAACAGAGCTTGGACCTCCTTGCGAAACTTGGGGCACATGCCAAAGTAAATGATGGGGTTATAGAAGCTGGCAGATTTGGCAAGAAGACATGCCAGTATACTTGAGATTGCTGGTGTGCTGAACCCACATGCTGACCACATTGAGATGACAGCGTAAGGGGACCAAGCCAGAATGAAGGCTGTACAGATCACAAAGGACACCTGTAAGGCAAAAAACATGAATTGTTACAACAATGGTTAAAACAGAGAATCAATTTTCTCAACTTCTCAGTTGTATTCTACATGAAGTTTTGTTGCCTCTGCTTCACTCTTTCCACAAAAAGCCTGACTGCATCTTGTGCTTCATATTGCCAGCTTTTTGCTATATATTTTGGATTGTACAATCTGATGCTAATCTTCTACAAATTAAATATTGAATCATGGTAAAGCATGGTAGCATAATTCAGACCATCATCTTCAGCTTCAGTTGACCTTTGACCCTAGCTCATAACAATTCTTATTGTGGCCTCCGTACATCTTCACAAAGCCCAAGTTTATTATTGAAGAGATACAGCACAGAATGGACACTTCCGGCCCTTTGAGCAAGCTATCAATCCCCCAATCTAATCCTAGCCTAGTCATGGGACAATTTACAGTGACCAATCAACCAGTATGTTTGTGGACTGTGGGAGGAAACCTGAGCAGCAGGAGGAAACCCATAGTGTCAGGGGGAGGATGTAGAAACTCCTTACAGGCAGCAATGGGAATTGAACCCAGGTTTCTGATACTGTAAAGTGTTGTGCTAGTCATTATGCTACCATGCCACTCAAACTAACTTTGAAGGGAACTGATAGGGAAGATGGAGAGAAAGTATTTTTGTTGGCTGGGAGAAGAAACTACTGTGAGAAAGTAGAGTTAAAAGCTTCTGCATGTAAAAGGTAGTTGAAATTCACAGAAGCTAATTTTTTTGTGTCAATTGTTTGTTGAAATCTGGGTCTGGAAGAATTTTGATAATCCAAGTCAACTCTTGACCGGACAAGATGTACCCCAGGCTACTGTAGGAGATGAGAGAAGAGATTGCTGAGCCTCTGGTGATGATCTTTGCATCATCAAGGGGGACAGGAGAAGTTCCGGAGGATTGAAGGGTTGCAGATGTTGTTCCCTTATTCAAGAAAGGGAGTAGAGATAGCCCAGGAAATTATAGGGTGGTAAGTTGATGGAGAAGATCCTAAGAGGCAGGATTTATGTACATTTGGAGAGGTATAATATAATTAGGAGTAGTCAGCATGGCTTTGTCAAGGGCAGGTTGTGCCTTACGAGCCTGATTGAATTTGTTGAGGATATGACTAAACACATTGATGAAGGAAGAGCATTAGATGTAGTGCATATGGATTTCAGCAAGGCATTTGGTAAGGTTCCCCATGCAAGGCTTATTGAGAAAGTGAGGAGACATGGGATCCATGGGGACCTTGCTTTATGGATTCAGAACTGGCTTGCCCACAGAAGGCAAAGAGTGGTTGTAGTTGGATCATATTCTGCATGGAGGTCGGTGCCTCAGGGATCTGTTCTGGGACCCTCAATCTTTGTGATTTTTATAAAAGACCTGGTTGAGGAGGTGGAAGGAGGGGTTAGTAAGTTTGCTGATGACACAAAGGTTGGAGGTGTTGTGGATAGTGTGGAGGGCTGTCAGAGGTTACAGTGGGACATTGATAGGATGCAAAACTGGGTTGAGAAGTGGCAGATGGAGTTCAATCCAGATATGTGTGAAGTGGTTCATTTTGGTAGGTCAAATATGATGGCAGAATAAGACTCTTGGCAGTGTGGAGGATCAGAGGAATCTTGGGGTCCGAGTCCATAAGACGCTCAAAGCAGCTGCGCAGGTTGACTCTGTGGTTAAGAAGGCGTATGGTGCATTGGCCTTCATCAATTGTGGAACTGAATTTAGGAGCCAAGAGGTAATGTTGCAGCTATATAGGACCCTGGTCAGACCCCATTTGGAGTACTGTGCTCAGTTCTGGTTGCCTCACTACAGGAAGGATGTGGAAACAATAGAAAAGGTGCAGAGGAGATTTACAAGGATGTTGTCTGGATTGGGGAGCATGCCTTACGAGAATAGGTTGAGTGAACTCGGCCTTTTCTCCTTGGAATGAAGGAGGATGAGAGGTGACCTGATAGAGGTGTATAAGATGATGAGAGGCATTGATTGTGTGGATAGTCAGAGGCTTTTTCTCAGGGCTGAAATGGTTGCCACAAGTGGACACAGGCTTAAGGTGCTGGGAAATAGGTAAAGAGGAGATGTCAGAGGTAAGTTTTTTACTCAGAGAGTGGTGAGTGCGTGGAATGGGCTGCCGGAAACGGTGGTGGAGGCAGATATGATAGGGTCTTTTAAGAGACTTTTAGGTAAGTACATGGAGCTTTGTAAAATAGAGGGCTTATAGGCAAGCCTAGTAATTTCTAAGGTAGGGACATGTTCGGCACAACTTTGTGGGCTGAAAGGGCTGTATTGTGCTGTACATTTTCTATGTTTCTATGTTACAGCCACAGATCCACTGTCAATTCATTAATCATTGGAAGGTGCTTGTCAATCTTTGTATCCTACTCCTGATCCTAGATTCCTAACATGTAAGAGGTAGCATGGAGCAGAGGAGACATATTTTGCTATTGGACAAATGAAACAGCCTTCCTGAAATGAGGGAAAATAACAAGTGGTGATATTTCCTTTTGCCCTTTTCTTGTGAGGCAGTGGTGATTGGCAGAGCTGCCAATCAGCTTGAGCAGGGCATAGTCATGTAATTAGTAGAAGGTATTACAGAAATAAATGCTCAGGCCATGGGTTTGGTGTCATTCAAGGGACTGCTTTGTCAATAGTCAATGTATTATTACAGCTTCTTTCAAGCAATTAGGAGTATTTTATCACAATGCTAACCTGGAATTTGTAGATGGGGAAAGGCTATTGGGCATAAGGAGATGTGTCACACTGCAGAGAATACCCTTCTTCTGATCTGTCCTAGCTGCCACATTATTTGTGTGACTAGATTAGATTATTCTTTTGAATTAAACATGAACATCCTTCCAGGTAATAAGGGAATCCGGAGACTGGGTTACTGGCACTGAGTATGGACACTTGGTGCAGAGGGAGAGTAGGGGAGGAGTGGTAGTGATAGGAGACTCAATAGTCAGGGGAACAGGCAGGAGATTCTGTGGATGTGAACAGGACACCCAAATGGTATGTTGCCTTCCAGGTGCCAGAGTCAGGGTCAACATCCAGAGCATTTTAGAGGGGAGGGAGAGCAGCCAACTGTATTGGTACAGTGGCATGCAAAAGTTTGGGCACCCCTAGTCAAAATTTCTGTTATTGTGAATAGCTAAGTGAGTAAAAGATGACCTGATTTCCAAAAGGCATAAAGTTAAAGATGACACATTTCTTTAATATTTTAAGCAAGATTACTTTTTTATTTCCATCTTTTACAGTTTCAAAATAACAAAAAAGGAAAAGGGCCCAAAGCAAATGTTTGGGCACCCTACGTGGTCAGTACTTAGTAACACCCCCTTTGGCAAGTATCACAGCTTGTAAACGCTTTCTGTAGACAGCTAAGAGTCTTTCAATTCTTGTTTGGGGGATTTTCGCCCATTCTTCCTTACAAAAGGCTTCTAGTTCTGTGAGATTCTTGGGCTGTCTGTCTTGCATGCACTGCTCTTTTGAGGTCCATCCACAGATTTTCGATGATGTTTAGGTCAGGAGAATGTGAGGGCCATGGCAAAACCTTCAGCTTGCACCTCTTGAGGTAGTCCATTGTGGATTTTGAGGTGTGTTTCGGATCATTATCCTGTTGTAGAAACCATTCTCTTTTCATCTTCAGCTTTTTTACAGACTGTGTAATGTTTGCTTCCAGAATTTGCTGTATTTAATTGAATTCATTCTTCCCTCTACCAGTGAAATGTTCCCCGTGCCACTGGCTGCAACGCAAGCCCAAAGCAGGATCGATCCACCCCCGTGCTTAACAGTTGGAGAGGTGTTCTTTACATGAAATTCTGCACCCTTTTTTCTCCAAACATACCTTTGCTCATTGCAGCCAAAAAGTTCTAATTTAACTTCATCATTCCACAGGACTAGTTTCCAAAATGCATCAGGCTTGTTTAAATGTTCCTTTGCAAACTTCTGACGCATCATCTGCCCTTCCAAAAGTCATAAAGTTAAAGATGAAACATTCTTTTCAACATTTTAAGCAAGATTAGTGTATTATTTTTATTTTGTACAATTTTAGAGTGAAAAAAGGAAAGGAGCACCATGCAAAAGTTTGGGCACCCCAAGAGATTTGAGCTCTCAGATAACTTTTACCAAGGTCTCAGACCTTAATTAGCTTGTTAGGGCTACGGCTTGTTCACAGTCATCGTTAGGAAAAGCCAGGTGATGCAAATTTCAAAGCTCTATAAATACCTTGACTCCTCACCAATCAGCAGGTGCCTATCATTCTGACAATTAAAATGAATGATGCCCACAAAACAGGAGAAGGCTAAAAGAAGATAGCAAAGCATTTTCAGGTAGCTGTTTCCTTAGTTCGTAATGTAATTAAGAAATGTCAGTTAACAGTAATGGCAGAGGTCAAGTTGAGGTCTGGAAGACCAGGAAAACTTTCCGAGAGAACTGCTCGTAGGGTTGCTAGAAAGGCAAATCAAAGCCCCCGTTTGACTGCAAAAGACCTTCAGGAAGGTTTAGCAGACTCTGGAGTGGTGGTGCACTATTCTACTGTGCAGCGACACCTGCACAATTATGACCATGGAAGAGTCATCAGAAGAAAACCTTTCCTTTGTCCTCACCACAAAATTCAGTCCAGAAGTTTGCAAAGGAACATCTAAGCAAGCCTGATGCATTTTGGAAACAAGTCCTGTGGACTGATGAAGTTAAAATAGAACTTTTTGGCTGCAATTAGGAAAGGAATGTGACCCTCAGGCTTGCCCAGCTCACGTTCGTCTAGGGCATATATGTCAAACTCAAGGCCCGCGGGCCAAATCCGGCCCGTGGTGGAATTATCTTTGGCCCGCGAGATAATATCTAATTACTATTAAAGCTGGCCCCAGTAATCGAAGCGCCTATGGCGTATGATATGGCTAATGCTGAGTTTATTCAGGTACCAGGTTTTCAGGGTTTTTAGTGTTTATTCGGTTTCCCTGGTTTATTTCCTGAATATCATTAATGAATAATTTTTTTTTCTATTAGAGCTGGCCCGCCAGTATATTGCATGCACCACTAATACTACAAATCCCACAATGCACTGCCAGTGCATTGCTCGCGCTTGCCTTACTCTCTCTTCAGCATCCTTATGGCGCTAGTCACGTGTGGTCAACTTTCAGCTATCCCTCACCCCAAAAATGGCTGAACGAAAGGTGGACTTTGAAAACAGGGGTTTTCAAGGCAGGTGGGAGGCAGAGTATATGTTCACAGATATAAAGGGCAAACCTGTTTGTCTTGTGTGTGGAGACGGTGTGGCTGTAATTAAAGAATATAATGTAAGACGACACTATGAAACGAAACACCACGACAAATACAAGCATCTGGACAAGAAACAGAAGCCCGCGATGTGCGGTCAAAAGAGTGGATTGGTGGGCAGGATCCGGGAGAAGATGCGGGAGGAAAACGGCGCAGGTGAGCTGACAGCTTATCACTGCATCATACACCAGGAATCGTTGTGTGGCAAAGCCTTGAAAATGGAACATATAATGAGCACCATAACACGAGCAGTTAACTTCATAAGAGCCAAAGGTTTAAATCACGGCGAGTTCAAGTCGTTTCTGGAGGAGTTGGGTTCAGAATATAATGATTTGCCCTATCACACAGAGGTGCGATGGTTAAGCCAAGGAAAAGTGCTGAAAAGATGTTTCGAGTTGCGTGAGGAGATCTGTCAGTTCATGGAAAGCAAAGGGAAAGACACAACAGAGCTCCGGGATTAAAAGTTGCTTTGTGAAATGGTGTTTCTGTGTGACATCACGAGCCATCTCAATGCGCTCAACCTGCAGCTTCAGGGCCGGGGTTGTGTGATCACAGACATGTACGCTGCAGTGAGGGCTTTTAAAACCAAGCTGCGCCTGTGGGAGATGCAGATGCAGCAAGAAAACTTGAGCCATTTTCCGTGTTGCCAACCTATGAAAGAGCAGGTTTCTACCGCAGTGTTCCCACGTGCAAAGTTTGCTGAAAAACTTAGCATACTTGGTGCCGACTTCACACGGCGATTTGCCGACTTTGAAGCCCAAAAAAGCAGGTTTGAACTGCTCAGTAATCCATTTGCAGCTGACGTGGAAAGCGCACCAACCAACATACAAATGGAGCTGATTGAACTCCAATGTAGTGACACACTCAAGGCAAAGTATGACTCGGTGGGTGCTGCACAGTTTCTACGTTTCATTCCCGACACAATGCCCCAGCTGCGTACCCAAGCTGCTCAAATGCTCTCTATGTTTGGCAGCACATATCTGTGTGAACAACTGTTCTCTTTGATGAAGATAAACAAAACATCACACAGGAGTCGTCTTTCTGATGAACACCTTCACTCAATTCTGAGGATTTCATCAGCTCAGAGCCTGACTCCAAACATTGATGAACTTGCATCCAAGATGAGTTGCCAAGTATCTGGCTTAGACTAGTGTGAATCACAGAGTGTTAGCCTGTGGAAAAATATTTTCATTAGAAATTACTCTGGAAAAGCTGCAGATAAAGCCATAAGAAATAAATGCAACTGATTTTTTATTTATTTAATGTTCAATGTTGTTTTTGTAGGCAATAACCTAAGCTTTGTTAGTTCCAGGTTAATATGTGTAATAAATTCATTTCAATAAGTTTTGCAATAAACGCTGAACCAGTCCGGCCCTCGACTTGTATTGATTTTTAAATTTTGGCCCACTGTGTATTTGAGTTTGACACCCCTGAGTTAGGTCTACATTTGTGTTTGCTAATGCTTGATTTCAAACGGTTTATTAATGGAAAAGGTATGGCTCCCAAAACAACCTTAGCCGAAATAGCATCGTTTCTTTCTCGTTGCCTACTTTCTTGTAATCTACGTCTGTAAGTTAATACCAATCATAAAAAGAATGCTTGCTAGGCAATCTGCTTCATAAAAAATGAAATTGGTAAAGTGAAACAATTTTAGATATAGCAGAGACTGAGACACATGAGAGCAGGTTGAAAAAATGAAGGCAACGAAAGCTGTGGGAGCACACGCGCGCGCACAACTGATCCGGCCCGTGACCTAAAATGAGTTTGACACCCCTGGTCTAGGGGAATCAGCATTTGGCCCTGCCAAACTGGGTCATCACATTCGTGTGGATGCTGTGTAATGTACCCCCAGTTACAACCCCCAATGCAAAATATCACACATATGCACACATATGCAATCAAATGATAGACTTTATATCATAAAGGATATTAAGGGCAAATAAGGGATATTAACATCTTGTCCTACATAACATACCATATGAATCTTAATCTGAATATAGGGTCAGTAATGAAAATAAACAAAACAAAGGGCCCAAGTCAAAATTACATTGGAGCTCACTCAGTAGTCATTCTTCCACCATCGCTCTCCTCCAGACATTGCCGACCTTTGGGCCCTCAGATCCCAGTCCACTCCGTCCGGTGGTCTACCAGCTCTCTCCACACCTGTCCTCCCTCTTCATCTCTCCTTGACAAAAGACCGCGAAAAACCCGGCTCCCAGACACAAGAAAGAACAACATTTCTCCCATTGGGTAGCCACTGTATTTCAAAGTCCCGTTATCTCTGGTCATAACCCAAACATTGCTGCTACAGAGAAACCATTACTTTAACAGTGGAACATCACATAGAAGCCATTACATTAGCCTCAGCAGAGAAACCTTACAGCGTGTTACATGCTCCCCCCACCGAAGATAGTCATGTCCTCATGACGTTGAGATAATTTGCCAACCCTTCCTGCAAAACACAAAGCCCAATCCAGGTGCAAAAGGCAGTGACATAGCTCCCCAAAACAGTAGAGATCATGCCCTGTTCTCCAGGTGCTACATAGGCCAACCTATTCAGTGTTCTCTGAGACCTCTGTACCTCCTCACCTAACTCTTCAGTCTCAGACTCTACTGGGGATTCTTCGGGTCTACTTGGCGAGTCCTTCCCCCAATCTATCACTCATGCCCCCCTGTAACTCAGAGCCCTCTGTCCCGTGTCCAGGCCCCGCTTCCTCTCCTTCAGGGTTCTGCTGTAACCCAGGCTGCCCACAGATGGTTCCCCTGCCCCCCCCCCCCGACTCAGTGGGAGAGGGGCCAGGAGTCTCTGTCTCAATCAATGGAGAGTTAGCAAAAGGCAGCATGTACCACACATCCAGATCATCATCCTCCAAATCAGTATCCTTCTCATGGGCGGGGCCCGGCCCAGCCTCTCCTGCTGTGGCCCAGTGTCCTGTGTTTTCGCAGAGTCCTCTTACTAAGTGTAGGTACCAAGTTGGGCTCTGGGTCCACCTGCACCTCTTGTCCCAGGGGTAACAGGTGGTTCCGATGGAGAATCTTGACAGGCCCATTCCCATCTTCTGGTTTCACCCGGAGGTTTGGCATCTGACTCTCCACCACATAGGGCATGGTCGCCTAGCGGTCAGCCAACTCGTGCTTTCCAGGTAGCCCCAAGTTCCTTATGAGGGCTCGGTCTCCCGGCAGGAGTTGAGAGAACCACACTTTCTGATCATAGCTCCTCGTACTTCCTTGATCCTGCTTGGCGGCCGCGACCCCAGCCAATTCATAAGCCCTATTCAGCTCTCTCCTCATATCAGACACATATTTCAGATAAGACTTCGGTGGTAAGTCACCCTCGTCAGTCCCAAAACAAGGTCAATGGGCAACCTCACCTTGCGCCCAAACAACAGATAATATGGCGAGTACTCAGTAGCTTCATTTCGAGTACAGTTGTAACAATGAACCAGATCCCCAATATGTTGACTCCACCTGTTTTTCTTGCTGACCTCCAGGTTCCTGAGCATGTCTAACAAGGTCCGATTAAACCTCTCAGGCTTGGGATTGCCCTGCGGTGATAGGGCATGGACCTCAACTTCTCAACTCCAAGCATGCCTAGTAGCTCATAGATGAGTCTGCTCTCGAAGTCCCATCCCTAGTCACTATGTGTCTACCTGGTAAGGCAATAATAAACAAAATACTTCTCCCATAACACTTCTCCCGCCGTAGTCGCCCTTTGGTTCTTGGTAGGAAAAGCCTGAGCATATCTGGTGTAGTGGTCCGTGATGACTAAGACATTCGCCATTGACATAAGACATTTGTTGCTGGCATCGGGTTCTATGGACAGGAAATCCATACGCCAGGTCCAGAGGCCCCACACTCTGCAAGTGGGACAAAGGAGCTGCCCGCGTATGGCATTGAATGCATGACTTGCCATATTCTTCAACCTCCGACTTCATTCGGGGCCAGTAAAACCGGTCTCTGAGCAATCCATATCTCTTCCACCCCCAAATGTCCAAAATATTCATGAAGCGACTTCAACGCCATCCTCCGATACTTCTTGGGCAGAACCAGCTGGCAACACCAAGGTTGGTCTGGGGTGACATGACCTGGTATAAGATCTGGTTCCACAACTCCAGCCGAGGCCATTCTCTCAGTAATGGAGGCACCGATGTGTGTTTCGTCTTCTCCGCCTGAGCCACGTCTCCCTTTTCAACCGCGGACCAAATAGTACCGATGCCCAGATCATCTCGCTGAGCAGCTGCCACTTCCCCAGAACTCCATTCTGGCAGCTGATTTGTCTTCAGAGCAGTCAGGTTACAGTAAACTTGGGGGATGGTGTCATCAGAAGCTCCCAATTGATCCACTGCTCGATCCGGCCTCTCCTTTTCCTCTCCCTTCACAGTGATGGCAAACTGACACACGGCCTTCACCCCAGGGGCAGAAACGCTCTCCCACTCCTCGTCCCTGTCCAGTCTCTCATGCACTCATCGGGACATAGCATTCGCATCAATGTTTCAGCTCCCTGGCTGAACTCATAGGCAGACAATGCTGCCAGCCACCAATGGCCTGTGGCATCCAGTTTCACTGAGGTCAGGATATAAGTTACGGGGTTGTTGTCCGTCCTCACCTCAAACTTGGCCCTGTAGAGATAGTCACTCAGCTTATCCGCCACCGCCCATTTCAATGCCAGGAATTCCAACTTGCACGTGGGATAGTTTCTCTCAGAGGGCGACAAACTCCGGCAATGGGCCTCAATCTGGTGTCCTGATTCTGATACAGAACCCTCTCGGCTGTCATATGTATGCGGTACATACGGTAATCGGGGATCTGCAAAAGCCAGCACCGTCAGCAGCTCCTTCAGCGACTGAAAGGCCTCCTCACATTTTACATCCCACCTCGGTCCAAAAGGCTCCGACCCTTCAGATATTCTCCACCCTCCTGTTCTTCTTCCCCAAGGGAGGGTAACTGCACAGAAGCTGATTCAATGGATGACTCACTTTGGCATAGCCCTTCACGAATCCTCAACAGTAACCACAGAACCCAAGGAACGAATGCAGAGTGCTCACAGCCTGGGGCCTTGGCCAAGCGGTCGCCGCTTCTATCTTAGCTGGGTCTGTAGCCAATCCGTGAGATTATGTGTCCGACATAGCAAAACTGGCGCTTGTCCAGGGAAAGTTTTAACCCTTCATCTTTCAGGTGGCCGAGCACCTTCAGTAGCCTCGCTTCATGTTCTTTCAAGGTGGATCCAAATACCATCAGGTCATCGAAATACACCAACTCCTCAAGCAAGTTGATACCCCACCATCTTCTCCATGACCTGCTGGAAGGTTGCAGGGTCTCCCGATATGCCCTGGGGCATCCCTTCGAACTGGAAAATCCTAGGGGACATATAAATGCTGTCTTCCCTTTGTCGGCCTCATTCATGGGGATCTGTAATATCCAGCACACTGAACCACTTAGCACCACTCAGACAGGCCAGTGTGTCTTCGATCCTCGGGACCGTATACTGGTCAGGGACGGTGTCAGAGTCCTATAGTCCACACACATCCGAACCTTCCCATTCTTCTGGGCCACTACTATTGGAGACGCATCGGGGCTTCAGGACTCTGATGATCCCAGCTTCCTTTACCTTACACAAATGCTGCCGCACATCTTCCACGTCTGCAGGGGCCAGTCGCCGTGACCTCTCTCTAAACGGGGTGTCCTCGGTCACCCAGACAGTGTGACAAGTACTCTTGGAACAACCCATATCAAACTCGCCAATGGAAAAGACACTTGCAGCTTCAACATCTTCTTCACCAGCCTCCTTTTCCAACCCAACGGCACTGGGTAGTCAATAGACACTGCACTTGCTCATTCACCTTCAGTGACTGATGAACAAGGACTCCTAGATCTCTTTGTATTTCTCCCTTACCTAACTCGACACTGCTCAGATAATAATCTGCCTTCCTGTTCTTACTCCCAAAGTGGATAACCTCACACTTATTCACAGTAAACGTCATCTGCCAAGTATCTGCCCACTCACCCAGCCTATCCAAGTCACCCTGAATTCTCCTAACATCCTCATCACATGTCACACTGCCACCCAGCTTAGTATCATCAGCAAATTTGCTGATGTTATTTTCAATGCCTTCATCCAAATCGTTGACGTAAATTGCAAACAGCTGTGGTTCCAATACCGAGCCCTGTGGCACCCCACTAGTCACCACCTGCCATTCCGAGAAACACCCATTCACCACTACCCTTTGCTTTCTATCTGTCAACCAGTTTTCTATCCATGTCAATGTCTTCCCCCCCCCGATGCCCTGAGCTTTGATTTTACCCACCAATCTCCTATGTGGGACCTTATCAAATGCCTTCTGAAAATCGAGGTACACTACATCCACTGGATCTCCCCCATCTAACTTCCTGGTTACATCCTCGAAAAACTCCAACAGATTATTCAAGCATGATTTACCCTTGGTAAATCCATGCTGGCTCGGCCCAATCCTATCACTGCTATCTGGATATGCCACTATTTCATCCTTAATAATGGACTCTAGCATCTTCCCCACCACCAATGTCAGGCTGACAGGTCGATAGTTCTCTGTTTTCTCCCTCCCTCCTTTCTTAAAAAGTGGGATAACATTAGCCATTCTCCAATCCTCAGGAACTGATCCTGAATCTAAGGAACATTGGAAAATGATTACCAATGCATCCGTAATTTCCAGGGCCACCTCCTTTAGCACTCTAGGGTGCAGACCATCTGGACCTGGGGACTTGTCAGCCTTCAGTCCCATCAGTCTACTCATCACTGTTTCCTTCCGAATGTCAATCTGTTTCATTTCCTCTGTTACCCTATGTCCTTGGCCCATCCATACATCTGGGAGATTGCTTGTGTCTTCCTTAGTGAAAACAGATCTAAAGTACTCATTAAATTCTTCTGCCATTTCTCTGTTTCCCATAACAATCTCACCCAATTCATTCTTCAAGGGCCCAACATTGTTCTTAACTATCTTCTTTCTCTTCACATACCTAAAAAAGCTTTTGCTATCTTCCTTTATATTCTGGCTAGCCTTCAAGAATAGGATCTTTTGCTTTCAGGAGTTCCTTGGCACATTGCTGAGAATGTGTTCCCCCAGAGACACCAGGCCGTTCCCTCATTGGGTCTCCTCTAAGTTTCACTACACCTCTCCCTGCTTAGGCTCCCGGGGGCTCACTCTCCGAGGGGCTTCCTGCCACACACATTCCCTCTTCCCCACAGTTATAGCACACGCTACCGGCCACCTGCAGCCCTCTGCGTAGTCCATCCCCTTGGGGGGGGGGGCCCTCTCTAGCAGTCCTATCATACGGAATGTCCACACCCGCTGTTAACACCCGGGATGTCTCAGTTCTCAGCTCTACCACCATCTCCTTTACCGTTCCCCGGGTTGGGCTGGCCCCGGACACTTCACCACAAGGGGCTACTACTGAGGACTGTATCCCGCTGACAGAGTCCTCTCGCGGCCCCAACACGTTCTCCTCCTCCCACACCTCTGATCAGCTGAACGAGTGAGGGAGGGGGCACGTTTTACGGGACAGCCGGAGACCCCAAGCAATCATGTCCTGGGGCTGGATGCCTGAATATCCCCCCCAGCGCCACAACAGTTTAGCTGTCTCTGTAGCCGAGAGATGTACCCAGAAAGCTTCTCCCCCTTCTCCTGACGCTTGTTTTGAAATCCCTCCAGGAGCTCCTGTGGACTTCTGGTCATACTAAGAGCTCTCTCTAACGCGTCTAGATACTCAGCAAGGGAAGCAGAGGGCTGGTTAACCGTCACGCCTCTCACCACGTCAGCCGCCAACCCCCTCAAACTTCCAACCAACCTCTGTCGCTTTCCGTCATCAGAGCACTTCCACTCCTCTAACGACTGAGGGGTCTGCCTCACCCACGTCTCATACTCCTCTTCCCCCTTGGGGTGGGCGTTATTCCAGAAAAAATTCTTAGTTTCCAGCCGGGACCTGCTGCCTGTGCACTGGGCAACCAGGGAGGTAAGGGCTGATGCCGACTCAAAACCCTCACTCTTCACTTGGGGACAGGGATTAATTAAACTTTCCAAATCTGACCACTATCTCCCCTCACTCCTGAGAAATGATTGAACCTTGTCTCTGAAATCCCTGCCCCCAACTGCGGGCAACTCAGCTTGTGACCCAGGCTGCTGGGCTCCCTTCTCCTCCTCCCTAACAGTACGGACAGGCCATGGCCCCGCCTCATCTGGGGCACTGATAGGTGCTGGCAGTTCCACCGCTGTTATGTCAGTAATATTCTGAACTAAAACAAGGCCTAAGCCCGCCATTTTATCAGACTTTCATGCTACGATTTCAACTTTGCCAACAGCGTTAACCATACTCAAAAATCGAATTAACAATCCATCTGGGCTATGAATATCCACCCCACTCAACACGCACTCATTAGTTACCGACAATCCCACAGAGGCACACCAGTGTCCATACCAGCACTGATTTAAACAGGGCGATCAGACAGCATCCACCGGAATCAATCCAGGACGTAGCCCCCACAATTGTGACGTTGGGCTTGCCCAGCTCACGTTCGTCTAGGGCAGAGGTCGGCAACCTGCGGCTCTTTGATCTCTGTGATGCGGCTCCCCGTGGTTTGTTAGCTTTTGAAATGTAATTCGAAATTTGAAGATTATGGTGATCTTGTACAATATGAAAACTTTGCGGAGACACCGTTTCCTGGCACATCCGAACCGGCTCACAATTAGCCACCGTTCCGACTAAGGGAGATAGCCTACGGGGGTTTGTGAGTACGTGTCTTTTGGAGCATCCGCGCCCACGGGGACGGGTTGAGGGAGGCTTTAAAGCAAGGCTGTTTAGTTCGAATAAAGTTACCTTTGACTGCAGTGTCTTTATTTTAGCGCTGCGTGTAGCACACCGTTACAACGTGTTTTTAATCGCTATTAATATACATCACCACTGCCAATGCCTGACACCCGCCAGTGCGCGCATTCTTTTAATTCTTCGATCCAAGGTAGGCTACCTACGGAGTAACCTTCAACCCAACGTCTTTTTTTCGGAGTTCAAAATGTTTTTGTTGCATGCAGAAATGTAATTTCGTTTTCTCTGCAGGAGTTCATCAATTTCATAAATGCAACACATTATAGTTTGTTTATACATAGCATAAAGGCAAAAAAAATCCGTTGTATGCAGTGTTATTTCATTTTGTGGCTCCCAGTGTTTTCTTTTCTGTGGGAAATGGGTCCATATTGGCTCTTTCAGTGGTAAACGTTGCCGACCCCTGGTCTAGGGGAATCAGCTTTCAGCCCCGCCAAACTGGGTCATCACATTTGTGTGGATGCTGTGTAATGTACCCCCAGTAATATCAGACAGCACATCATATGCAATCAAATGATAGAATTTATGAATCTTAATCTGTATATAGGGTTAGTAATGAAAATAAACAAAACAAAAGCGAGGGCCCAGGTCAAAATCAAAATTACATTGGAGCTCACTCAGTAGTCATTCTTCCACCATCGATCTCCTCCGGACATTGCCGACCTTCGGGCCCTCAGATCCCAGTCCACTCCGTCCGGTGGTCTACCAGCTCTCTCCACACCTGTCCTCCCTCTTCATCTCCCCTTGACAAAAGACCGTGAAAAACCCGGCTCCCAGACACAAGAAAGAACAACGTTTCTCCCATTGGATAGCCACTGTATTTCAAAGTCCCATTATCTCTGGTCATAACCCAAACATTGCTGCCACAGATAAACCATTACCTTTACAGTGGAACATCACATAGAAGCCATTACATTAGCCTCAGCAGTGAAACCTTACAATGTGTTACAGGTATGTTGG
This sequence comes from Hypanus sabinus, assembly GCF_030144855.1. Classification (NCBI taxonomy): domain Eukaryota; kingdom Metazoa; phylum Chordata; class Chondrichthyes; order Myliobatiformes; family Dasyatidae; genus Hypanus; species Hypanus sabinus. The sequence goes on along the minus strand of NC_082707.1, from coordinate 143,367,241 downwards.
GAGGAAAAAAGGGTGCAGAATTTCATGAAAAGAACATCTCTCCAACTGTTAAGCACGGGGGTGGATCAATCATGCTTTGGGCTTGTGTTGCAGCCAGTGGCATGGGGAACATTTCACTGGTACAGGGAAGAATGAATTCAATTAAATATCAGCAAATTCTGGAAGCAAACATCTCACCGTCTGTAAAAAAAAAGCTGAAGATGAAAAGAGAATGGCTTCTACAACAGGATAATGATCCTAAACACACCTCAAAATCCAGAATGGACTACCTCAAGAGGCGCAAGCTGAAGGTTTTGCCATGGCCCTCACAGTCCCCCAACCTAAACATCTTCAAAAATCTGTGGATAGACCTCAAAAGAGCAGTGCATGCAAGACAGTCCAATAATCTCACAGAACTAGAAGCTTTTTGCAGTGAAGAATAGGCAAAAATCCCTCAAACAAGAATTGAAAGACTCTTAGCTGGCTACAGAAAGCGTTTACAAGCTGTGATACTTGCCAAAGTACTTACTAAGTACTGACCACGTAGGGTGCCCAAACATTTGCTTTGGGCTCTTTTCCTTTTTTGTTATTTTGAAACTGTAAAAGATGGAAATAAAAAAGTAATCTTGCTTAAAGTATTTAAGAAATGTGTCATCTTTAACTTTATGCCCTTTGGAAATCAAGTCATTGTTTTACTCGCTTAACTATTCGCAGTAACAGAAATTTTGACCAGGGGTGCCCAAACTTTTGCATGCCACTGTATATGCAGGCCTTGCAACAGTAGTTGGGATGTGGACCACAGATTGCAATGGGAAATAGGAAAGGGATGTCAAAAGGGCGATGTTATGATATCATGGGAAGGGGATGCTGGCAGAGATGACAGCAGAACAGCAATGGCATAAGTTTCTGGGAAAAATGAGCCAGGTGCAGGATAGATGAATCTCAGAACTGAATATGTACTCAATGACAAAATAGTACAGCCACGACTAACAAGGGAAGTCAAAGCTAATGTAAAAGCAAAAGAGAGGGCATACAACAGAGCAAAAGTTTAGCAGGAAGATAGAGGATTGGGAAGTTTTTAAAAACCTACAGAGAGCAATTAAAAGTATCGTTTGGAGGGAAAAGATGAAATATGAAAGCAAGTTAGCAAACAATATCAAAGTGGATATCAAAAGCTTTTTTGAGTATGTAAAAAAATAAAAGAGAGGTGAAAGTGTATATAGGAGTGGTAGAAAATGAGGCCAGAGAAATAATTGGGGGGCAAGGAGATGGTAGATGAACTAAATGAGTATTTTGCATCAGTCTTCACTGTGGAAGAAACTAGCAGTGTGCCAGACATTGAAGGGTGTGAGGGAAGAGAAGTGAGTACAGTTACTATTACAAGGGTGAAGTTGCTCAAACCTGTAAGTCCCAAGGGTACTTAAGTCACCTAGACCAGATGAACTACACCCTCAGGTTCTGAAGGAGGTAGTGGTAGAGATTGTGGAGACATTAGTAATGACTTTTCAAAAGTCATTGGACTCTGGCATGGTGCCAGAGACTGGGAAATTGCATTTGTCACTCCACTCTTTAAGAAAGGAGGAAGGCAGCAGAAAGGAAATTATAGACCAGTTAGCCTGACCTCAGTGGTTGGGAAGATGTTGGAGTCAATTGGTAAGGATGAGGTTATGGAGTACTTGATGACACAGGACAAGATAGGGCAAAGTAAGCATGGTTTCCTTAAGGGAAAATCCTGCCTGACAAACCTGTTGGAATTCTTTGAGAGATTACAAGTACAAACGTTTGTAGAATAGATAAAGGGAATGCAGTGGATATTGTACATTTTGGAGTTTCAGAAGGCCATTGACAAAGTGCCACACATGAGGTTGCTTACCAAGTTAAGAGCCCATGGTATTACACAAAAGTTACTGGCACGGTTAGAGCATTGACTGATTAGTAGGAGGCAGTGAGTGGGAATAATTGGATTCTTTTCTGGCTGGCTGCCAATGACTAGTGGTGTTCTGCAGGGGTCGGTGTTGGAACCGCTTCTTTTTATGCTGTGTATCAATGATTTAGATAATGAAATAAATGGCTTAGTTGCCATGTATTGCAGATGATACAAAGATTAGTGGAGGGGCAGGTAGTGTTCAGGAAGCAGGTAAGGCTGCAGAAGACTTAGACAGATTAGGAGAATGGGCAAGAAAATATCAAATAAAATACAATGTTGAAAAATACATGGTCATGCACTTTGGTAGTAGAAATAAATGTGCACACTATTTTCTACAGAGGGATAAAGTTCAATAATCTGGGATACAAAGGGACTTGGGACTCCTTGTGCAGAACACCCTCAAGGTTAATGCAGGTAGAGTTGGTGGTGAGGAAGGTAAATGCAATTTTAACATTAATTTCAAGAGGTCTAGTATATAAGAGCAGGAATGTGATGAGGCATTGTTGAGGCTTCACCCTGAGCACTGTGAACTCTTCTGAGCTGCTCGTCGAAGAAGTACTGAACTGACATTGGAGAAGGCTCAGAGGAGGTGCTGAATGCTGATTCCAGGGGTGAAAGGGTTATCATATGAGGAGTGTTCGATGGCATTAGATCTACACTTGCTGGAATTCAGAAGGATGAGGGGGGATCTCTTTGAAACCTTTCAGATGTTGAAAGGCCCAGACAAAGTAGATGTGGGAAGGATGTTTCCCATGGTGGGGGAGTCTAGGTCAAGAAGGCACAGCCTCAGGATAGAGAGGTGTCTATTTAAAACAGAGAAACAAAGAAATCTCTTTAGTCAGAGGATGGTGAATTTGTGGAATTTCTTACTACAGGCAGCTGTGGAGGTCAAGCTGTTGGGTGTATTTAAGGCAGAGAATGATAAGTTCTTGATTGGACAGGACATCAAAGGTTGCAGGGAGAAGGCCAGGGAGTGAGGCTGAGGAGGGAAATAAAAGAATCTGCCATGATTGAATGGCAGAGCAGACTCAGTGGGTAAAATGACCTAATTCTACTTGTATGTCTTATGATCTTATGGAATCAGGATGGTTGTTAGCTTGTAGGGTGTAATGGCTTAAAGCAGCATCCATGTAACTTTCAAGAATCACTTGATTCTGGCGTGGTCCCGGAGAACTGGAAGATCGCAAATGTCACTCCACTCTTTAAGAAGGGAAGAAGGCAAAAGAAAGGAAATTATAGGCCAGTTAGCCTAACCTCAGTGGCTGGGAAAGTGTTAGAGTCTATTATTAAGGATGAGGTTTCAACGTACTTGGAGACTAATGATAGAATAAGTCAAAGTCAGCATGGTTTCTGCAAAGGGAAATCTTACCTTACAAATCTGTCAGAGTTCTTTGAAGAAGTAACAAGCTGGATGGACAAAGGAGAGGCAGTGGATGTCATTTACCTGAATTCTCAGAAGGCATTTGATAAGATGCCACATATGAGGCTGCTTAACAAGATAAAATCCTATGGCATTGCAGGAAAGATACTGGCATAGATAATGGAATGGCTGATAGGCAGGAGGCAGAGACTGGGAATAAAAGGGGACTTTTTTGGTTGGCTGCTGGTGACTTGTGGTGTTCCTCAGGGGTCAGTATTTGGACTGCTACTTTTCACATTGGTTGCCAGCGATTTGGATAATGGAATCGATGGCTTTGTGGTGAAGTCTGTGGATGATACCAAGATAGGTGGAGGGAAAGGCAATGCTGAGGAAGCAATGTGTTTGCAGCAGGACTTAGTCAAATTGGAAAAATGGACAAATAAGTGGCAGATGGAATACAGTGCTGGGAAATGTATGAAAATGCATTTTGGTAAAAGGAACAATAGTATGGACTATTGTCTAAATGGTTCAAACATTAGAGAAGCAGAAGGACTTAGGAGTCCTCGTGCAAGACTCCCAGAAGGTTAATTTACAGGTTGAGTCTGCGGTAAAGAAAGAAAATGCAATGTTGGCATTTATTTCTAGGGGAATAGAATATAAAAGCAAGGTGATAATGCTGGGCCTTTATAAGACACTAGTCAGGCCACGTTTGGAGTCTTGCCAACAGTTTTGGATCCCATTTGTCAGAAAAGGAGTGTTGTTATTGGAGAGAGTCCAGAGGAGGCTCACTGGAATTTAGAAGAATGCATTGGGATCTCATTGAAACCTACCAAATGTTGAAAGGACTAGATAAGGTGGATGTGGAGAGGCTGTTTCCTGCGGTGGGGGTATCCAGAACTAGAGGGCACAGCCTCAAAATGGAGGGTGAACTTTCAGAACAGAGGTAAGGAGGATTTTTTTTGAGCTAGAGAGTAGTAAATCAGTAGAATGCTCTGCCACAGACTGTGGTGGAGGCTGTCTGTTAAGGCGGAAGTTGATTGTTTCCTGATCAGTTAGGGCATCGAAGGAGATGGCGAGAATGCAGGTGTATGGAATTGAGTGGGATCCAGGATTAGCCATGCTGGAATGGTGGAGCTCTCTTGATGGGCTTAATGACCTAATTCTGCTCCTATGTCTTATGGTCTTAGGGTACAATCAAGGTACATATTTACTACTAACATTAATCTCTCTGACTGGGAGAAGTAACAAAATCAGGCAAGATTTTGCTCTCATTAATTGGCCAGAAAATTGGTAGCTGTGACTATAATCTACCAATAATTATGTTATTCTGATCACACCTGAGTATTAATATCTACTATTTTTAATTTCATTAGAGGCTGGTACTGCAATGTTCTAATTTTACTTGTTATTGGATCTTTACCTTACCGTCAGATTCTATCCTGATATTCTCTATTCTGTTCATTTCCAGGCAATTTTGATCAAGCTCTACCCCACTCGACTTCATCAGCAGTTAAATAGTCATTATTATTCCCTTACTTTCACAACATCAGTTCTTACTCGTGTTATTTCGCGTTCCACTTGGCGTTGGCGCATGCTGACGTCACCTCCTCTGGCACACTTGTGACTGTGCCTGACCATTTTTATTATGGACACGTATGAAAAACTCATGATTGATACAGGCAGGAAGAAGCAGCAGAGGAATATGCCAACAACATACAATTTGTAGGCAAGGGAGAAGGTGGTCTGAATCCAGTCGATTTCACAAGTGCCGTACATGCGATCTGTAACAGGTCAGTTTAGAGCATAATGATCAATAAAAACCAATAAGTATCCATACTGATAATTTCCATCATACACAGGGCATTTATTATGAAATTCAGATTTTGAAGGCTTTAAAATTCAACAGCAATAACTTTAGAATTCTTTGGATATTTGAGTATTATATAAACTGGTCAGAACATGTAAGACTTACATTTTTAAAATCTTTTTGTTGCTACATAATCTTCTACAGCTATAAAATGATACAAAACTTCAACAAGTTGATATATATACAATTAATAAAGCTGAAGAAAAAAGACTTACCAAAAAAGAATAATATATGATAATGAAAAAAAAATTTACAAAGAAAAGAAGGAGAAAAGAGAAACCCAGCTAACTAAAAAAAGAAACCCCACTAACAAGAGAAGGAAAAAGAAAAAAGAAAAAAAAATGAAAAGAAGAAGAAACTAAAACCAATTAGGAATCAACTCCCGGAGCAATATGTCTTAGAATCAACTATATATATAAAGAAGAAGAATCATCAACCCGCCAATTCACATTTATATAAAATAAAATTGGAAGGAAACCATATAAATTAATTCAAATTAAATGATAATATTTGGCAAAAGAGCTCCTCTCAAAATCAAATTGAGGATCAAAAGTTCAACTTCTATCAGAACATAGAAACAGAAAACAGCAATTTAAGTCCTTATACCTAAGAACAAGGACCCTCACGCTATTCTGTTCTCTATGTTTTAAGTGACATAATGCAGTCTCCTTTTTGTGCCACAGAAAGTTCATCTACCGCCTTGCACTCTGTTGCTTTAGTTCATACAGTGCAATTCCTTTAATCCTGGCAGCTTCCTAATGGCCACCTTAAGTAACACTCACAGTGAGGGAGAGAATGCTTTATTCCTTTTGCCAAGGTCAAGTTTGGCATGCATGGCTAATGTGCTGCATTTGCTGAATTCACTGGGATCAACAGGGGAGGACTGGCTTTAATACAGTAACATGCAAGGTCTGATGTCTCCAGCCGCGCTCTCTACTTCTGGCATCCAGACGCAGTGTCCTCAGTTCAAAATGTTAGGAGTGCCTTATACTAATTCACTGATGCAATTCATAGCTGGATTTGAGGGCAAGCTGGCACCAATAATATAGATAAAACAGGTCCACACAGCTCTTATGACCTATTGGAGAAGTTGAGAACATTTTTCCATCTTTTAGAACATAGAACAGTACAGCATGGAACAGACCCTTCAGCCCACAATGCTGTGTCAAACCAAATAAATAAATAATCAACTGGCTAAGTAAACTAGACTTTCACCTCAATATCCCTCTATTTTCCTCACGTTCATGTGGCTATATAAATGCTTCTTAAAAGTCACTGTCTCTACCATCACTCCAGCCAGTGCAATACAGGCACCCACCACTCTCTGTGTAAAAACCTTCTCTCTCACAAAACCTTTAAAATTACCCTCTCATCTTAAGTGCATGCTCTCTAGTATTAGATATTTCATCCCTGGGAAAAAGATACTGTGTCTACTCTATCTATGCCTCTCATAGTCTTATAAGCCTCTATCAGATCTCCCCTCAGCCTCTGTTACTCCAGAGAAAACAAGCCAATTGTGTCTAAGCTCCCACTATTGCACATATCCTCTAATCCAGGCACCATCCCGATAAACCTCTTCTGCACCCTCTCCAAAGCCTTGGCATTCTACCTATAATGGGGTGATCAGAACTACATGCAACACCAGAAACACAGCCTAACTAGAGTTTAATAAAACTGCACCATAATTTCCAGATTTTTGAACTCAATACCTTGACGAATAAAGGCAAGCATTCCATAGCCTTCTTAATCACCATATCAACCTGTGTAGCCACTCACAGGGAGCTATGGACTTGGACCCCAAGATCCCTCTGCTCATCAACACTGTTAAGGGTCTTACCTTTGAGCTACCAAGGTGCAACTCTTCACATTTGGCTAGATTAAACTCCACCCATATATGCAACAGATCTATCTCCCGCTGTATTTTGTGCCGGTCATTTACACTATCCACAACACCACCTATCTTCATATCATCTACAAACATCATACACACCCATCTACATTTTCATCCAGGTTATTTATATACATCACAAATAGCAGAGCTCCCAGTATAAATTCTTGTGGAACACCACTTAACACAACCTCCAGATGGAATGTCCCATTGACCGCTACTCTCTGTCATCTATGGGCAAGCCAGTTCTGTATCCAAACTGGCCAATTCACCATGGATCCCTTGCATCTTAATTTTCAGGATGCAGCTCCCATGAGGGACCTTGTTAAACACCTTACTAAACTCTATGTAGACAACATCCACAGTTCTACCTTCATCAATCATCCTCATCGCCTTGTCAAAAGCTCAAGGAAGTCAATAAGACATGACTTGCCCGGCACAAAGCCATGCTGGCTCTCCCTGAGTAGGCCATAGTTTTCTAAATGTTCATAAATCCTATCCTTAAGAATTCTTCCACTGAGACTCACCAGTATGTAGTTCCCAGGGTTATCCCTGGATCCCTTCCTGAACAATGGACAAGATTAGCTACCTGCCAGTCCTTCAGGAAAAGATATTCGTCAAGGACCCAGCAATTTCTTCACTTGTCTCTCAATAACTTGGGGTATATCCCATCAGATCTTGGGGATCTATCCACCTTAATGTTCTTTAAGAGATCCAACACTACCTTATCCTTTTGATGCACCATCAATAACTCACACTGAGACGTAAGGCGAGATATCGGCTTTTATTGACTGGAAGAAGGAACCAGGAGTGAGTGTCTATCATACAATGTCTTGGAGACTGAGGCCGAGTGTCAGGCCGCAGATCTCCTTTATACAGGGGCCTGTGGGAGGAGCCACAGGAGCAGTCAGCAGGGGCGTGTCCCGACAGGCACATAGTTCACCACACCTTTACTTTCAAATGTCTTAGCATATTAATACTCTCAGTACAGATCTCCCTATCCTTGGTAAATAATGATTTAAAGTACTCATTAAAGACCTCCTCATCCAAGCAACTGTTCTCTCCTTTATCCTTGAGTGGTCCTAACCTTTCCCTCGTTATCTGCCTGTTCTTGATGTATGTTTAGAATGCTTTTGGACTCTCTTCAATCCTACTTGCCAAGGACTTCTCATGGCCGCTCCTGGCTTTCCTAGTTCCCTTCTTAAGTTTTTTTCTGGCTTGTTTATAATCTTCAAGGGCTCTGTTTGTTTCTAGCTTCCTAAACTTTACATTCCTAAACTTCTACTGAGGTGGTCACATCCAGAGTGCAGGCTTGGAGAGTAGATGGGTGACCACCAGGAGAAGTGGGGGGGGGGGGGGCGGTAGACAACTTAGTGCAGGATAAACCTTGTGGCCATATCCCACAGAGACAAGAGTACCCCTGCTGGGGGCGGGGAGGTGACCTATCAGCAACAGCAACCAGACCAGCAGCACTATGCCCGGCTCCAAGGCTCAGCAGGGAAGGGTAAAGTCAGGCAGAGCAGTAGTGATAGGTGACTCAATAGCTATGGAGACAGACAGGAGATTCTGTGACTGAGAAAGAGACACCAGGTGCTAGGGTCCGGGATATCTCAGAGTGGCTGCAGAATATTCTCCTGAGTGAGGGTGAGCATTCAGAAGTCATGGTACACATTGGCACCAATAAGAAAGGGAAGAGGTCCTTCACAGTGACTATAGGGCATTTGGGAAGGGGCTGAAGAACAGGACCTCCAGTTCCATGTGCCTGTGTAGGATTTAGTGAATAAAATATGTGAGATTTGTTTTATATGCTTAAGAAAAGTCACAGCCCTTTACTTCCAATACAAACAAAACAAAAGCAGCCACCTTACACCAGTGTTGCCTCTAATTTGTAATGACCAGGGTGTGCAAAAATCATGAGCCGTGCAATTTTTTGCCTTGTGACAACAAAGTGCACACTGAGTTGTATTCATTTTAACAGCAAGCAAAACACTGTTAATAAGGACTTCGATCTCTTCTGGGTTTGATCGTTTTCGCTCTTGTTCATCTGCACTCTCACAAAACATACATAGCAGGCCTGTAGCAGGTAATAAAGGATTTTCTCGCTGGAGCTTTTGCACACCATCCATATGTGGTATGTTTGCTAAATGAAGCTTTAAAAAGTCAAGTTTCCAAATATCACTCCACTTCTTCCCACTTTCAAATACTCCAGAAACTTATGCATTGTGACAAGTTGTCAACACTGTCCATTTCAGAAACCAGAAAAGGAAATGTGACTGTGCATGATCATGAAATATACTTAACATGCCAACGATGTAGAGGCTGAGAACCTTTTGTATGCAGTTTAAACTCCTTTGTGCACTCATAGCAAAAGATGTGTGTGCACACACACACACACACACACACACACACACACCTTAGAGGGAACATTGCCGTATTCTGACTTCATTAAATCAGATACTGTCTCTTACAGCGAACACAACTCAATGACGGTGTTTTTGAATTATGTAGAACAGTTTTTATTACAAGCAATATGTGCCATGTGTCACCCATTACATTATCCTACACAGGCCTCTCCAGAATTCACCAAAACCAGTGATGAGAGAGTCTGGAGCTCGTACAAGCTGCCCAGCTTGGGTATTCTGAGCCTTAGTTGGAGTAACTGCAGGTGCCTCTGGCTCGTCCGAGGGTTGGAGTAACTGCAGGTGCCTCTGGCTCGTCCAAGGGTGTGCTAATGGTCATGTCATGATGCAGGGGATATGGTAGTGGAACCATCCAGGTCCTGGTGGGCCAGTTTAAGGTAATCTTCAGAAATACATTCAGGTTTGCCCTTCCTATTTACAATAAAAATCTTTTTGCCCTGTTCTAAACTGCAGAACAAGCCATCCTAAGGCACCTCCTTAAAAAAATTCCATTAAGATTTTAAGGCATGACCTGCCCTGGACAGATCCATGCTGTTTCTCTGAGCAGGCCCCATCTTTCCAAACAGACATAAATTCCATCCCTCAGTATCCTCTCCAATAGCTTCTCTATCACTATTGCGAGGCTCACTGGCCTATAATTATCTGGATTGTCCTTATTTTCTATCTTCAACAAAGACACTACATTTGCTCACCTGCAGTCTACCATCATTTAAAATGACAGCTCCTTGAATTCTGATGCAAAGTAACTCTCATTATCGATGAGCACAATAAAATACAGCTGAGGATTGAGAGACTGTATGAGCCTACCCTGCTGCTGTTTTATGTTTAAACTCTCTTCCTTTGTTCCCCAGGTGGATAGAACATAAAATCAAAGTATTACATCAACATAATGATGGAATGAACAATACTTAAATGGGGATCAAATGTCATTTCTCAACATCACTTGATATTGGGGTGAAGAATGGGATTGATATTTGGCATTCAGTGCTTCCTACGAACAAAAAATTATTGTTGCATTTCATATACACCACTGTCATACTGGTCAATGACTTAAATGTCTTGGCAATGGCAGAACCTTGCCAACTCAAGGTTTTCTTCAAATTAAAATCACAGTAACTTAAGACCTGTGCTCCAGAGCTTTCAGTGCATCTCGCCAAGATGTTCCAGTGCAGTCATAACACTGGCTTCTGTTCGAAAACTTGGAAAATTATCCAGATACATATGTCCTGGTTATGAAGTTTAAGGCAATTCAATCCGTCTAATTAGTGCCCAGTCCTTTCTGAAACAGCTGCAAAGTGATGGAAGAGATCACTGCTATCAAGCAGCATCTATTCACCAATGATGTTCTCATCAATGCTTCATATGGATTTTGTCAGAAGCGTTCAAAAGTAGGCCAAAGAGCTGAATTCAAAAGATCAGTTGAGAGCAACTCAACATTTACTTTAAGGTAAATGTGAGGACCAAGAAGGTATGGATAAGGGAGGCACGGGAACATTTACAGGACTGCTTTGAGTTGGTGGATCGGACTGTATTCAGGGATTTGTCTTCATTAAAACCTGTGTGGATGAGTGTGTGCCCATGAGAACTTACTGGACATACTCAAATCAAAGCATGGATGAATCAAGAGATTCGGAGTCTGCTGAGAGCTAGATTTGTGGCATTCAAGTCTGGTGACCCAGGACTTGGCAAGAAGACCAGGTACAACTTATGGATGGCATCTCAAGGGCAAAGGAACAAATCCAAAGAAGGCTGGAGGCAGAACTGGATGCATGTCAATGCTGGCCATTCCTTCCTACAAGGGAAACCTATCATCAACGCCTTTTATACACACTTTGAAAGGGAGAATAAAACTAAAGAAGTGAGGATCCCTGCAGCATCTGGTAGCCCTGTAATCTCTGTCTTGGAGGCAGGCATCAGATTGTCTTTCAAGAGGGTGAACCCTCTTTCAAGAGACAGGCCCCAACAGAGTACCTGGTCAGGCTCTGAAAACCTGTGCCAAACAAATGGCCGATGTGCTCAAAGACAATTTCCATCTCTTTTTGCTGCATTTTGCTGCAGTTCTCCCATCTACTTCAAAGGGGAACAATCATATCAGTACCAAGAAGAGCAGGGTGATCTGCCTTAATGATTATTGTCCAGTAGCACTCACATCTACAGTGATGAAGTGCTTTGAGAGACTGGTTATGGCTAGAATTAGCTCCTGTCTCAGCAAGAACCTGGAGCCATCGCAATTTGCCTCTCACCACAATAGGTCTACAGCAGATGCAATCTCATTGGCCTTGCATCACCTAGGCAATACAAATACTTAAGTCAGGATGATATTTATTGACTACTGCTCAGCAATTAACACAATCATTCCTATAGTTCTAATCGAAAGACTCCAAAACCTCTGTACCTCCCTCTGCAACTGGATCCGCGACTCCCTCACCGGAAGACCACAGTTGGAGCGGATCAGAAATAACATATCCACCTTGCTGACTATCAACACTTGTGCACCTCAAGATTGTGCTCAGCCCACTGCTCTATTCTCTATACACCCATGACTGTGTGGCTATGCACAGGTCAAATGCCATCTATAAATTTGCTGATGACACAACTAGTGTTGGCAGAACTTCAGATGGCGATGAGAAGGCGTACAGGAGGAGATAGATCAGCTGGTTGAATGGTGTCGCAGCAACAACCTTTTACTCAGTGTAAGTAAGACCAAAGAATTGATTGTGGACTACAGGAGCAATGGAAACAGACTAACTCCTATTGACATCAATGGATCTAGGGTTGACAGGGTGAACAGCTTCAAGTTCCTCAGTATACACATCACTGAGGACCTCACTTGGTCTGTACGTACCGGCTGAGTGGTGAAAAAAGCACAACAGCTCCTCTTTCACTTCAGAGGCTGAAGAGGTTTGGCATGAGTCTCCAAACCAAAGCACTTTCTATAGGGGCACAATTGAGAGCATCCTGACTGGCTGCATCACTCCTGGTATGGGAACTGTACTTCCCTCAATCGCAGGACTCTGCAGAGAGCGGTGCAGACAGCCCAGCGCATCTGTAGATGTGAACTTCCCACGATTCAGGATGTTTACAGTTATAGGTGCGTAAAAAGGGCCCGAAGGATCACTGGGGACCTGAGTCACCCCAACCACAAACTGTTCCAGCTGCTACCATCTGGGAAATGGTACGGTAGCATTAAAGCCAGGACCAACGGGCTCCAGGACAGCTTCTTCCACCAGGCCATCAGACTAATTAATTCACACTGATACAATTGTATTTTTATGTTATATTGACTATCCTGTTGTATATCTTACTGCACATACTCTTTATTACTAATGACTAATTTGCAAATTGCACATTCGGACGGAGATGTAATATAAAGATTTTTACTCCTCATGTATGTGATGGATGTAAGAAATAAAGTCAATTGAATTCAATTCAATTCACTGGGCACAATGGCCACAAGCACTCAGTGGCAAGTGACTCACCTCCTGTTCACCCAAGGTCTTTCTAACCTCTACAAGACATTTACCCAGATAATACGAACACAATGCTGGAAGAACTCAGCAGGCCAGGCAGCATCCATGAGAAAGGAGTAGCCAACGTTTCGGGCCAAGACCCTTAATCAGAAATGGGGGGGGCGGGGAAGAGAGGACTGAAGCCCAGTAACAGAGATAGGGGAGGGGTAGGGACTAGAGGCGCCAGGTGGAAAACCAATCAGAGGAAGGATAAAAGGGGGAGGGGGAGGGGATAAGCATGAAATAACTGTAGCGATAAAGAAGCAGAAAGTGGAAAGGGGAAAGAGGCAGAGAGGGACCTGGGATAGGGGAAGGGGGAGGGGGAGGGAATTACCGGAAATTGGAGCATTCAATGTTCATACCACCAGGCTGGAGGCTACCCAGACGGTAGATGAGGTGTTGCTCCTCCAACCTGAGTTTGGCATCATGGCAGTAGAGGAGGCCATGTATGGACATATCTAGATGGGAATGAGAGGCAGAGTTGAAGTGGGTGGCAACCGGGAGGTCCTGTCTATTGTGACGGCTACTCTTTTCTCACGGATGCTGCCTGACTTGCTGAGTTCTTCGAGCGTTGTGCTCGTATTCTTTGATCCACAGCATCTGCAGTTGTATTTTTGTGTTTTTTTGCATTTACCCAGACGACTGCAGAATCAACCAACACTCAGAAACTTGGTACCATCTTGGACCCTAAACACTTAAACCCTCCATCACTTTCAAACAGAGGCTGCAGCATATACGATCTACAAAATTTACCGGGTTTGTTAACCTGCGCCAGTCAAAGAGCATTTTCCAAGTCTACTGTCTCTGCCACTTAGAAGTTCAGGTGCCTCAGGCAAATGGGAAGATCTCTTCCTGCATGTTCCTGCTCCATACTAAATAACATTTTGATGTGAAATACCTTACCATCCCTTCATCACAACTTGATCTCAATTTTAGAACTCACTCCCCAATAGCACTTAACTGGAAGGATTTTAACAGTATAAGAAGGCAACTTACCACCACTAAGTCACAGACAATAAATTCTGTGATTCTAATTCTCAGATTCTGAAAAACATAATGCACAGCAGGGCATCTGTGCAGAGGAGTATACTGAGTGCCTGGAAGATACTACATAGATGTATTCATTTTCCTGATGCTTTCATTATTGGAAACTAATAAATTGCAGAATGGGATACAATATTCTATTAAAGACCTTTGAACAGTAGCAAAGATGTATTCTACAAATTACACCAGGAGATAGAAAATGCACGTTAAAATGGCAATGTTACATCTTGGGGATTTCAATATGCAGGTAGATTGGGAAAATCAGGTTGGTGATGGATCCCAAGAATAGAATTTGTAGAATGCTAACAAGATTTTTTTTTTAAAAGAGTAGCTCATGGTTGAGGCCACTAGGTGATCAGCTGTTCTGGATTAGGTGTTGTGCAATGAACTGGAATTGATTAGAGCGCTTAGGGGCCAGTGATTATAATATGATGGAATTCACCCTGAAATTTGAGGAGAGGCTGAAGTCAGATATATTAGTATTACAGTGGCAGTAAAGGGAATTACAGAGGCATGAGAGGGGAGCTGGCCAAAATTGATTGAAAGGGAACACTAGCAGGGATGATGGCAGAACAGCAATGGCTAGAGTTTCTGTGAGCAATTCGGAAGACACAGGATATATACATCCCAAAGAAATAGTAGTATTCTAAAGGCGGGATGAGGCAACCATGGCTTACAAGAGAAGTCTAAACCAAAATAAAAGCCAAACAGAGAGCATATACTAAAACAAAAATTAGTGGGAAGTTAGAGGATTGGCAAGCTTTCAAAAACCAACAGAAGGCAACTGAAAAGTCATAAGGAAGGAAAAGATGGAATACAAAGGCAAGCTTAACAATATTATTGAAGAGGATATCAAAAGTTTCTTTGGATATATAAAGGAGAGGTAGTAATGGGGGACAAGGAAATGGCCGATGAACTGAATAAGTATTTTGCATCATTCTTCACTTTGGAAGGCAGTAGCAGTATGTCAGAAGTTCAAGAGCGGCAGTAGACAGAAGTGAGAGAAGTTGCCATTACTAGGGAGAAGGTTATTAGGGAAACTAAGTGATCTGAAGGTAGATAAGTCACCTGGACCAGATGGTGTACACCCCAGGGTTCTGAAAGAGGTGGCAGAAGAGGCATTAGTAATGATCTTTCAAGAACCACTAGATTCTGGAAGACTGGAAAATTGCAAATGTAATTTCTCTCTTCAAGAAGGGAGCGAGGCAGAAGGAAATTATAGGCCAGTTAGACTGAACTCAGTAGTTGGGAAGACATTAAAGTCAATTGTAAAGGATGTGGTTTTGGCATACTTGGAAGCACATGATAAAACAGGTGGAAGTCAGCATGCTTTTCTCAAGGAAACCATGTCTTGCCTGATAAATCTGTTGGAATTCTTTTAAGAAATAACAGGCAGGATAGACAAAAGAGAATCAGTGGCTGCTGTGTACATATGAGGTTGAAAGGGACTTGGGAATCCTCGTGCAGGATTCCTTTAAGGTTAATTTGCAAGTTAAGTCAGTAGTAAGGAAGGCAAATGCAGTATTAGCATTATTTTGAAAGCACTAGAAAATAAAAACAAGGATGTAATGTTTATAAGGCACTGGTGAGGCCTCACTTGGAGTTTTTTGAGCAGTTTTGGGCCCTTATCTAAGAAAAAATGTGCTGGCATTGGAGAGAGTTCAAAGGAGATTCACAAAAATGATCCTGAGATTGAAAGGCTTATCATATGAGGAGCATTTGATTGCTCTGGGCTTGTTCTTACTGGAATTCAGAAGAACGAGAGGGAGATCATTGAAATTTATTGAAAGTTGAAAGTCTGATAAAATGGATGTGGAGAGGATGTTCCCTATGGTGGGAGAGTCTAAGACCAGAGAACACAGCCTCAGAATAGAGGGACAGCCATCTAGAACAGAGATGAGGAGGAATTTCTTTAGCTAGAGGCTGGTTAATCTGTGGAATTCTTTGCCACAGGCAGCTGTGAAGGCCAAGTCACTAGGTATATTTAAAGCAGAGGTTGATAGATTCTCAATTGGTCAGCATATGAAGGGATACAAGGAGAAGGCAGGAGATTGGGGCTGAGAGGAAACTGGATCAGTTATGATGGAATGGCAGAATCGATAGGCCAAATGGCCTAATTCTGGTCCTATGTCTTATGATTAAGATAACCCTTCACCCTGGTTGAGAGATAGGTTGTAGACATTTACTAATTTACAATAAGCTGAAATGGGAAACCAGAAGTGACCTAGAATCTGAAGTGATCCAGTGCCATTTAAGAAACAGTTAATATTGATGGCAGTACATTCTGAGCATGAGTAACACAGCAATAATTTAATCATTAGTTCTTCATCCTGTACGAGCCTGGGGTTGTATTAGATTTCTGTTTTCTTAAGATCACAATTCTTCCAACTGCACAAGAAGGAGAAAACCAGGCAACACTCAAATATTTACCAAACTGTATCAACCACTGCCCTACATGAATGCTGTCATTGCCGAAGAGTTTTATGATGGTTTGCATTGGCCAACAAATCTTTTGGACAATGCATGTTTATAGTGGAGGATTAGATCAGAAGTCAAAATGAAAAGGAAGAAAGAGCCAAAGGAATCTGAACTAAGATACAAGAAGTAATTCTAGATGAGTAAATCTCCATATACAGGGTTCATGTTCTGGTCATCCACCATCCCAATGCTTGCCAAGCTACATAGGCATATGGTTAAGCAATACCTCTGTTTCAAATTTGTTATCGTTTGTTTTCCTTGCCCTACACTGTTCAAGGTATTTGCACCCATCTAATTCTGGCCTCATGGCCATCCCTAAGTGTAATCACATACCCATTGGCAGCCATGCCTTCACTGGCCCAAACCCAAAGCTCTGGAATTTCCTTCCTAAAAGCTCTCGGCCAAATACTCTGTTTTCTGCCTTACCAAGTTCCTTAAAACTTGCCTCCTCTGTCAAACCTTCAGCAATCTAAAGGCAAAAAGTTGCATATGCTGGAAATATGAATTAAAATTAGAGAACGCTGGAAATAATCAGCTGGTCTGGCAGCATTTGCGGGAAGAAAAACAGATAGTGTTTCAGGTTGATGACTTTTTAACAGCAGTGTGATTTGTAAAAAAAACAGATCTGTTTTGAGTCACAGAAAAAGGGAGGGAGCGTGGAGAAAACAGATGGAACTTGATATGATTGAAGGCCGGAGTGACACATTTGGTTGTGGTGTCAATAGAAAGGGGTATAGATGTAAACAGAAGCAGGACAATAAAACTGAAGTACCTGAGAGAATAACCTTTACTTTTTTCAATTTATGCCAGTCTCTTGTCTGTTAATGTTCCTGTGAAGTGCCTTGGAACTGCATTTGCTTGATAGAAGTGTTATATAAATGGAAGTTTGTATTATTGTTGTTAATTCCTATTTGGATGATTGTTAAAAGGGGTCAAACTGAAGGACAATGCTATTATATTGTATGTCTGATTTCCCAAAGCAGGTGCCAGCAGGTTTACTGCTCTTTCTTCAATAATTCTGGAAAACTGTAAGGATTTAAAATTACATGTTCAGACCGAATATCAGAGTGGGGAAGAAATGTACAAGTAGTTTATATGATTTTGGCTGTGAAATGATTGTTGGTGTCAGGCAGGGTGGTTTGAGTATCTCGGAAACTGCTGATCTCCTGGGATTTTCAAGCATCTAGAGTTCACAGAGAATGGTGAAAAAAACACAAACACCCAGTGAGCAGCAGCTCTGAGGGCAAAATCACCTTGTTGATGATCAGAGAATGGCCAGACTGGTTCAAGCTGACAGGCAGGCAACAGCAATTCACACATTACAATAGCATCTCTGAACACACAATACATCGAACCTTTAAGTGGATGGACTACTGCAGCAGAAGACCACAAACATACTCTCAGTGCAGGAGGTACTAATAAAGTAGCCACTGAGTGTGTATACCTCACAGACATAGGAGGACAAGAAGGAGTGGGGTTGATAGTGATGAGTATGTGGAATATCATGAATGGCCCCCATTCTAAATCAAGTTTATTGTCATCTGATTGTAGATATATACAATTAAACTCACCAATGTTCCTGTGGACAGCAGTGTACCCACAAAACATATCACACACAACATATAAAATAAAATATCAGCACAAATAAGTTAATATAATATAATTCAAATCAAGTGTGCAGCACTATTAAACAGTTAACAGTAAACTGTTCGCTGTCCCAGTGACGAGACTTGGGTTGTGGTAAGGTATTCATTGGTCCCAAGCCTGGAGGAAGATGCTGTTACCATTCTGGCATCCTAGTCCTGATGCTCCTTCAACTCCTTGTTGATGGCAGTGGGTCAACAAGATTGTGGGATGGGTGGTAGGGATCCTCAGTAATGCTTTGGGCCCTTCATATACAACACTGTTGGTAAATGGCACAAGTAGCAGGGAGGGATGCCCCAGTGACCACCCTGGCAGGGTGTACTATCCTCTGTAGGGTCCTACATTCCGATGCCTTGCAGCCTCCGTACCACACAATGATGCAGCCAGACAGGACGCTCTCAACGGTGCTCCTGTAGAACGCTGTTAGAATGGGGGTGGGGAACCTGCATGCCTTAGTTTCCTCAGGAAGTGTAGATGCTGCTGTGCCTTGTTGACTTATGCGGAGGTGTTAATGGTCCAAGTTAGCTTGTCATTTACGTGCACACTAAGGAACTTTGAGCTCTTCACTCTCTTCACACCAAAGTCATTGATGTGCAATGGAGAGTGGTTAAACTGTGCCTTCTTGAAGTTCACAATCATCTCTTTTGTTTTGTCCTCTGTGAGATTCAGGTCATTGTACTAACACCTCCTTTCTGTACGCCAACTCATCATTTTGTCAATGAGGCCGACCTCTGTTGTATCATCCACAAACTTAATAATGCAGCTTGTGTTGGGCCTGATCTGGTAGTGCAGACGTGAGTCAGCAGCGTGAACAGCAGCGGGCTGAGCACTCAGCCCTGGGGTCACCAGTGCTCAGCATGATGGAGCTTGAGATGTTGTTGCCAACTTGGACTGATTGGAGTCTTTCCATCAGGAAGTCCAAGATCCAGTTACAGAGGGTGGCAATTGAGTCTGAACGAGGCCAGGTTGCCCACCAGCCTCTGAGGGATGATCATATTAAACACCGAGCTGACGCTGATGAACAACATCCTGGTGTATGAGGCATCATGTTCTAGGTGAGACAGTACTGAATGCAGAGCTAAGGCTATGGCTTCATCATTGGCCCAATTTGAGCTGTAGGCAAACTAGAAAGGGGCCAATCTAGTTGTAAGACAGGATTTTATATGATTCCTTACCAGCTGCTCAAGGCACTTCATGTTTGTTGAGGTCAATGCTCTGGGCGTCAATTGTTTAGGCCAATTACCATTGCTCTCTTGGGTACCATAATGATGGTGGCTGCCTTGAAGCCTGTAGGGAGAGTGGACTGTTGCAACATGTCCATTAAAGCCTCTGTTGACTGGGCCACACAATCCATCAGCGCCTGACCAGGTGATTTCTCCGGCCACGTATGTTACCCTCCTCATCTCATCTGTGGCCAAACAGGGTGTTTGGCCTCCCTCACGGGGAGAGGGGGGCTTTCCTCAATGTCACCTCATTTACTGTGTCGAATTGTGCATAGAAGGCATTTAGCCTATCAGGAAGGGAGGTGTTGCTGTCATTGACACGTAGGGTGGACTTGTAATCAGTTATTGTTTGTATATCTTGCCACATGCGCTGTATGCCCCCGGTGTCACAAAAGCGATGGTGAATTTTCTGTGAGTATTCTTATTTTTCCTTCCTAATAGCAGGGGACAAGTTTGCAGTGACTATAGACCTGCTCTTGGTTCTAACTGTTGCAGGTTTAAAAAGAATCATCCAAACACACTCTGTTCTGAGCAGTGGTATGATCACTTAGATAAGTTATAAATAGTTCTCTGCCACACTGTCCTTATCCTACTGATAAAACTGTACTCGCTTGCCCTCCTGTGCACCTCATTTACATCCCTTGAAATGTCTCAGGACGATCACATAAAGACTGCAGCTTGCTTCACTGAGCCAAATATTTACCAGATAATTGAAGATGAGCTAGCTAATACTTTCCAAAATCATGCTTTTTCTTGGTTCCCCTTATGCTGCTTTATAATCTACTTTCCTTAATGGTAAATCGGTTAAAAAAAATTCATTTATTTTATTTCCAATCTTGTGCTTACAATACATTTTGAAAGTCACTGTGTTAGAAACAGCCCACATTGCTTCAGTCAACTATCACCTGATATTGAATTAAACTGGACTTGAGAAAGGAGTTCTCCATTTTACCTGATAACCTAGGATGAAATTTCACTCTAGTATTTTGAACAGATAATGCACATTTCTGAATTCCAAAATATATTCCTAATATTATTGTTAAAATACATAATTTATGCTCAGTATTGAGAAGTTTATTGGCCAAAATCCTATCCTCTACACTAGGCCTAACCTCTAATGTGTTCCTAAGTCAAATTGACTTCATTTGGGACTGCACCACACTTGGCGAACAACTGAAAATGATATGCTTCAATATTCCAACAAGCCTGCTTTATATCATTACGGAAGCAGAAATCACATTTGACATGATGGAATGCAAATTCCTCCTAATCTTCATGGACGTACCCTTTGGAAAATAGTAAAATTACTGAATTTCTGTCACCAACACACAACAAAGAACTATTACTTTTTGTTCTCCTGAATTTCATTCCAACAATGGAACTGGAGGCCAGATTTGTCTTCCAATCTCCCCTTCCCTTGGTCTAACCTGCAGATACACATCAGACTGATGTCAAGGATTATAGACCACAATACTTCAATTCCCAAATCACAGAAAATATAGATGATTATTTCGTTGTAAATGCAGATTCTCGTAACATACAGTAAGCAAAGACATCCACACCTAACTCTGGAAGATCTTCCTTTCATATGATTAGGACTCAACTTAAACATTAGGATGTAAGTGCACAGCTCTGCCACATCCAACCTGTACACATTCCATCAACAGACTGGAAAACAGCTTTAACAACATCAACAATAGTCAACTCTCTGTCATGACTGTGGTGCTATTGTCGATGCTGGACACCCGATGATGGGACCTCAAAGTCAAAATTGGCAGAAGCAAGATAAGAGCAGCATCGATGACACAATGAACAGATTTGGCCTGTCTGTGGATTTTTGGAACACAGGATAGTTGGATGACCACAGCTCTGGAATCTATTAACGGAGAACACCAAACTTCCACACATCGATCAACATGAAGGCAATAACAGGACTTTGGGAAACGTCATTTGATTTATCTTCTGTTAGCTGGCAAACATATGCTTGGATAAGTAATGGAGGCTGTAGGCAATCACCATGTGATAGCCCTGGAGACATTTCAAGAGTCATAAGTGAAATGTGCAGGGAGCAGGCTGGTACAATTTCCTCAGTGGCAGCCACACCTCCACTCCAATAACATGAGCACCATTTGCTCTTCTGGGCGGTTGGAAGGACACATTCACATTGTCTCTTTTCCTCACTACACACGGGTGGTGTGTTGAATTGGGAATGCTACCAGAATATTTATTGGAGGGAAAGCGGAGTCTCCAGATGGAGGAACTAATGGATCAATATTTGTAAACTGATATGTAAGGAAGTGAGGCTGCAGCAGCTGTCTCGGATGACAGAGTATCCGGAGTGATTTCTTGGTCAAAGGTTTGCATGCTAGCAATATGTTTAACTACTATCATCTAATGCCAGATATAAGATCTGCCTTTAGGAAAGGAAGTGAAAAACTTTGCTTCAATATATCAGAAATCTGTAATATAAAATAAAATACCTACAAAATTAGCTTCTATATCCCCGAATTATTCTTTCAAGATTCATTTAAAACTAGGATGTACTCCCACAGATTTGTTCTGAAGACAGGTATCATGCCGTTTCACTAAAGCATAGTGTCCTCTCACCCCTCTCACCTGTATAACTGCCCCACCCTAGCAAAGGTGCTATGGACCAGAAGAGAGCCGTCAACCACACAAAGGTCAATGCCAGCATAATACTGCGCTTGTCGACTCTGTAAGCTGCAGGGAGAAAAGAAAAGAATATAAGAATGCAAAGAAACATCTTGGCAAAAGATGGTAACACTGGGAAAAGGAATTATATTTCTGAGTAATACTGTAGCTTTGAAAGCAAGGTTACTGAATTGTTACTGAATGTTCATGGTCCTGCAACAAAAATCCCTTGAAATACATTGTTTCAATCATATTTGACTTCATTAACTTCAATATGTTACCCACTGCATTTCTCTTTTTTTATATATAGGAAAGATTATGTTTTTACATCATGAAGCTTACATAGTAAAGAATATAGTAGGAGTTTGCAGTTATATTATTTCGCTTGCAGTGTTCTAATCTACGTTATACTGAAACATTAACTCTGTTCAGTAGTCTTACTGGTGGTTTACCTCGGTGTGGCTTACAGCCTTTGATGTATCGAATGATGCTGATAGCTGTCAAAGTGTTAATACTGCCCAGGCCAAACAGCAGAGTGAAAATCCCATCGACCTAAAAGTTAAAGAAACCGAATCTGAGTACTTCCAAGAAATTCTGTACCCATGAAATTCCGAAGTAGCAGTTTGGCAAATGCAAAATTCTAACTCAATTTCAGAGATGAATACTTAATTTGAGGTAATCTTCCATTATGCAAGACCAATGGCTGAACAAACTGCTTGAAAGTGGGCCTGTAACTTTCTCAATATGACCACAGGCCATGTTTGACAAATCAAACAAATCTATCAAAAGCATGCCAATTCATTAGCAAGCTTACCACAGAAGAAAAATAATGCTCTTTTATTTCACAAACAAGAGAAAATCTGCAGATGCTGGAAATCCAAGCAACACACACAACATGCTGGAGACAGGCCCAAAACGTTGACTGTACTTTTTTCCATAGATGCTGCCTGGCCTGCTGAGTTCCGCCAGCATTTTGTGTGTGATGCTCTTATATTTCATTTTGTTTTCATTTAAATCTAGAGCTGTACTCCTAGTTCTAACACAACTATTATTATACTGCAGTTTTCAAACCAAATGTATACAAGCTATAGATTGGGTTGTTACATAGACCAACAGTGTTCTAAATAAACTGTAGGAGAGACATAGTCACTACGAGCAAAAAATAGTTAAGAACATTTTTCCAAATTACAACATCTAAAAGATGCTTAGATGTTAGCTAATTAAAGTTTTGCAAGGATCTTACCTGATGTTGGTGTCAAATCTAACTGCAATTTAGGATGGACTTCATCTCCTAATTTGCATAACATGGATGTCAAGGACCTCTTGAAGCAAATTGGAGGTCCTTTCAATGTGTTTCTTTTTGAAATGGACATAATTGGCCTCAGTTGCAGATTGATTGACTGCACCAGCTTTGGCAGGTTTGTTATTATGTGTGCATAATAAAGAACTTTAGTTCCCAGTGGGCAATGCAGGTGGTTCACCCAGCACTAAGCTTCACTGGTGAGCTGGCCACGTGTGCTCAGGGTCAAGCTGAAGTCATTCTGTAAATAAAATTTTCTAGCGTTTACCCACACCAAGTTTCTCTTTATTAGGATCAAACATTTCATGGTGTCAGAAGTCAGTGAGGTCTAAACACGGAAAGTAAATGAATACCGTGTATGACTGAGAACAAGACTGTGTGAATATGGATGTCTGAGAGACAGCAGCTACTGGCCAGAGAGCATGTTGTTCCCAGAATTCACCAAGAGAAATTCAGGTGAGAAGCTAAGAGTTCCTGTCACTGATAAGCCAAGTCCTCCTGCACCAGTGCAGTTTAGTGGCAATCTAACTGATAACTGGAAACATGTCAAACAGCAAATCAATATATACTAAGCGGCTAGCAGAACAGAAGAGGCTGATGAAAAATTGAAAGTGTCTATTTTTCTGCATGTAATTTGTGAAGATGCTTTGGATATTTATAACAGCTTTCAAATCGATGAGACAGCTTTTACATTGGACACTCTGAAGACAAAATTTGAGGAGTATTTTGTTTCCAAGTAAAAAAATCACATTTGAGAGATATCAGTTTTATTTTCCCATGACCAGAAACAAGGTGTTAGTTTTGACCAATACTTAGCTGAGATTCTCACACCGAGTAAGTCCTGTGAGTTTGGAGAATTGAGAGACTCATGAGTTAGAGACAAAAGAGTTTGTGGAATCCCAGACAATAGGCTCAAAGAAACATTGCTCCATGAAAGATATTTGATGCTGGAAAAGGCTGTGGATATGTGTAGGGTGGCAGAGACCACATGAGCACAGGATAAGGAGCTGCACAGAACAGACATAGCGGTGCCTGCTGTGAAAACAGATGGGCAAAGCACAAGGCATTTCCCAAAGCACCAGCAAAGCAAAGCCAAGGGGTACGCTCAAACAGCAAATGTGGAGTTAGACACATCCCAAAACTGTGTCCTGCTTATGGAAAGTCCTGCATCAGTTGTGGAAAGAAGAATCATTTTGCAAATTGCTGCAAAGCTGGGGCTACCAAGAGAAAGGTACACGTGGTTGCTGAGGAAGTGGAGGAAGTCTTTGTAAATTCTCGACAGTATGCTGGTGCTGGTAAAGCAGAATGGGTTGTTCCAGTGACTGTGAATGAGACAGTAATTCCATTCAAGCTTGACATTGGAGCCCAGGTGATTCTGTAATCCACAGATGATTACAAGACTCTCACAGTAAAGAGCAAGATCTACTCAGTGAAGTTAAAAGTGATAGGTTATACTGGAGAGAACATTCTGGTAAAAGGGGGCTGTGTTGTAACTTTCAAGAACAAGGGGCAGTGGCTAAAAGCACACCTACTAATTATAGAAAAGTGAGTGTGGCCAGTATTAGGTCTGAGTGCATGTGAAAAGCTCAAACTGGTGAAGAGTGTTTTCATAGTGGCTTCGCAGACCAAAGATGATCACCCAGCACTCATGGAAGAGTGTGTAGGTGTCTTGGAGGAGCTCAGGTGCTTACATGATACAAAATTGTAACAGGATGCATGAGAGCTCCAGAATGGTTATGCAAGAGAAGCACAGGAGCTCTGGCTTCCATGAACACCTGTACCTGTGACACCAGCATGACAGTCAGGATGCCGGTGCCGAACAGAGTGGTCATGATGAAGAAGTCACTGGTCTTGCTTTAACATCACGCAGCTTTAGGCCAAAATCTATCTCTGACTTCCACTTAAAGACTGGAAATCAAAAATATCTCCATGATCCTCTCTGAAGTTAAACGGGAAACGTAAAAAAGAGGGGGAGACCACACAGTCCCCAAGGTCAGAACAACTACAACAGTTCGACACAAACCAACAGGAGGAGTTGCTATCTATGATATGCACCAGCGAAAGGAGATCTGTGAATTGAGACAGAATCAGTTGGAACTTGTGCATAGACTCACTGATTGCATGGGCGCAGTCCAGGGCTCCATTCTGGAGCACATGGAGCAAATTATGGTCACACAGCAAGAAGAAGAACAAAAATGAACAGATCGGATCTTGACAGAAGGATGTGAAATAATTGAACATGTTGATCAGAGTTCTCAGAAAGACACAAATATTAATACACTAAATGCAAGCAATACAGTTTTGGACACATTTCACAGATTAAAAATGATCATTACCCACCTAAGGGACTGATTGAAAGTTGTTGAGTGGATAAGGGACTGTATTTGCTTATTACAATTTCAGTTAATGTAGATATCTTTATTAGAAAGAATTATTGTTCCTTACAGGTTTATGAGGACATAGCATTGTGGTTGTTTTTCTCTAAAGGGGGAGTATGTGTTATTATGTGTGCATAATAAAGAACTTCATTTCCCAGTGGGCAATAGATGTGTTTCACCCAGCACTTGATTGTGAGCAGTGTTGAACACAGTTCAATAGTTGGATAATAAAATGTTCTAGTGTATACCCACGCCAAATTTCCCTTTACTAAGAGCAAACATAACAGTGGCGTATGCATTAATCATCCAAAGAGATGTTGAAAACTAGCAGGTGCCAGATATATATAATGCAAATGACAGCCTCATAACTGCTTCTTGATCACACTCCTATTTTTCCTGCTTGTTGGATTTGCCAGTTCCAAAGCCCTCTTCCGTGTGCTGGCCACTACATCTGGAAGCAGTGCAGTAACTGTATAGCTTTATTCTCTCAGCAGGCATTGCCTCAGTTTAATTTCTCATTAGAAAATATATGATTTGTATTAGGGCAGCATGTTCCCAGTGTGACACAAATAAATCAGCCCAAATTTTGTGCTTAAGTATCTGGAACTGGACTAAGGCAAGACCTGCAATGGAGAAAAGTTGAGTAATTAGTAGGTTGAGCAAGTACTGAGGTAGGAGTTTGGGGATGGTTTTATGTAGGTAAAATCGGTGAGTATCGAAAGTCTGGAGGTCAAACATCTTGTAGACTGTATTCTCTTGGATCTTGCTTTGGAGGACATTAATCTAATTGGGGGCTGTAGAAAGAGAGGGAAGGTGATCTGTATCTGCTGAAGCTGCTGAGCAGAGAGCAAATGTAAGAAGTACAAGGATTACCTTTTATCAAATCACCTTCTCCCTGATTTGGAATAAGGTAAAAATTACCTCCAAATGTTTTCAATGGAAGCTCTCTTGGTATTCCCCCAGTTAGTGAGTTCTTTCTCTAACATTTAAATTCAACATTGTTACACTTCATTTTAGCGTAAAAATACTCACACATGGGTGATTCTAATTACTTGTATATTTCCAGTCATTTACACCTTGTTATTCCCACAATAATGCAGTATTTCTTGTCCTGTCACTAAAAAGATCACATTTGAAAGTACTACACCACATCAGCACAGAAGAATTAGTTAAAAGTTCCTGAGAATTGAGCAGACAATCCCTCAGTAGCTAGATGCCAAAGCAATGAATGAAGAATATGTTGCAGGTAGACAGCAATTTAAGTGTAACCTTTGCAACAAAAGGTTATGTTGAAGTGTTGTTCCTTCACAGAAAGACCTCAGCCTGTCTTTTAATCCTTTAGACATGCTGACTGGCTAGCTGCGTAATTTTTAGATATTGGTTCAGGGTTTTGCCATTTGTACTTCTGAAGTGAAGGTAACCACTAAATTTAAAACGTAATTCAAATGTTTTGGTTGTTTCCATATCCCATGGTTCACATTGGATAATCTACAACTATATTGTCAGCATCTATTTTTTGTTTTTAATTCCTTCATTTCCCCTTTTTAAGATCTGTGTCCTTGCAAATGTTTCTCTCCCACCACTTCCCATCTCTTACAATTATCTAAGTAATTCTCCACAATATGCTCTCAAACATTTCAACTAAGCTAGGGATTATATGGTCTTCCTGCATATATCCAAAAGTTATCTTTATAGCCTTTGGATAAGAAAAATTATAATTTCTAATGTTTGCTTTAAATATGGCAGCTGCAATGCGGCCAAAATTTGGTCCCATGTTCTTGTGAAAGTATTTCCCAAAAATTACTTTGCAAATTTTTATTTCTGCTCCATGTTCAATGGAAGCCTTTCAGTATACAAAATGTATTGTGATAAGATTGATGCTTTAAAACCTTGCTTATCTTTAAGTATTCAGAACTACATAAAAATATCATTGCTTTAAATGAAACAGTACTTTAAAACTGTGTTTTAATTTTTTTTCTGATGGCTCTGTTCTTGGCCCAGTTTATCATTGACCTCGATATGTTCACTATGAAAAGCAGATGTCCGGGAGGAGTTGCAAGTCAGATTGTCCTGTCCACCAATGGTCCCTCAACTGAATGCAGTGGCAGGTCTTGGTTAGGCTGAAGAAGCATCAGGATGCACTTCACATCCAGCCCTCAGCTTTACTCCAGGGAAGGATGAAAAATACACTGCAGCACCACTGATCTGAAAAGTGAAGTGGGAAGTGCAAGTGAACGCTTGACTTGTTTTACTTCAGTTTTTAATTAGTTATTAGTACTGCAGTGTTAATTTGTTTGTAATTTCAATCATTTTGGGTTTTAATTATTTAAATCTGAATAGCTTTGTTTTAGAAAATAGCTTAGACCCTTTGAGATGGAGAAATGTCAAAGGGCCTCTGAAATCCCTGGGCAGGGACTTGCGAAGGGAAGTCGGAAGTTTAATCATTGTGTAGAGTTTGCTCCACCTTGCCGGATGGACCGAGTGATGGGGACAGTCAGATCACAAAACCATCTGCAACCAGAGAAAGTGGGCAGGTTCAGGAAGGGTGGCAAGGCAGGTACAGTACAGTAGATACACCAGACTCCAGAACCCAATGCTGTCCAATACTTTTGGAAACAGGGTGTAGAACCGTGACCATAGTTATTAGCTGGAGGGAATCACTGAAGTTCAGTTTGCACTCATACACTCTAAGTTGAGTATTTATAGTGCTCAACATGCACATAGCTGTACAAAAATGGGAACAAATTTTCAGTGTATAATTATATTGCAAATAATATCAGATGGGACAGTGCAAGCAAGATTATTTATTTGTAAAGTTGCCTAACAGATGAAAAGGATACCTTAAACATGTGAATGCCATGATATTGGCAACTCTTCACAACATTACTAAGGAATGGGGAATAATTAAACCATGTGGAATGATTAAACTTCAGCATAATATGGATTAAAGGGTTTGTCTATGCATTGTGCCGTTTTGTTTATAGTTAATGTATTCCTGCACACACATAATGATCATGAAACATAACATGAGAGATTAAAAAAAACAAGCTAACACCATTGCTTTATATTTAACTGCAAGGATTTAAATTAACTTACTTCACAAGTCCATATAGTTGTGATGAGAAATCCATCATCTTGGAAAACATTAAAAATTTCAATGATTCCTCGTGAGTAGCCAAATATCGAAACACTGGCATCTGATAGAGCAAGATTCAAAGTAAGATAATCTTGGGGCTCGAGGGCTTGTCTTTGTTTGTACATGATGAAGATGACAATTCCATTCCCAATCCAGGACAGCCAGCCTGAAGCAAACCAGGGAATGATTAAATACAATTTATTTAAATCCATGATCTAATACATTGGTTTTCCAAAAGAAAGAGGCTCAAATCTGAAAATACATTTTCTCTGTCACATATAATTTGTTTCTTCAGTAGGTTGTCATCTTTCATTTAAAAATGAGTTTATGACTAAACTCTTAGACAGTCCACTTCATAAACAGTGCATTGTATTTGGGCCAAAACTATTGGAGTGACAGCCACAATTGGATTTCGTATTCTACAGCATCCTGATCTAAATAAATTCTTTGAGACATTATGAAATATTACACATATTTCTACATTTAAAGTTTATTTCTTTTAAGAATTTATACAACAGAACATTCACAGGAAATGATTATTTGGAGGATGGAGAAAAATAGGGTCTTATTATTAAAGTACGATCAATGTTCTCTTAATCATTTCCAAAAAAATATTTTAACAGTTTTGGCTGTAAAACCTTTATATGAAATGATTTAGTGAGTACCTAATAAGTATGTTTATTGCAACAAAGGTATTCTCCAGGGGCATTGTCAAAACATGAGGATATATTTTGGTCATCTGGTTCAATATTTATTTCAGTGAGCACCAATAAATATATGATATTGAAGTAGATATAAATGCTCATGGAGGGAGTTTGTAAAATCATAAGACATAGCAGCAGAATTTGGCTATTTGGCCCATTAAATTTGCTCTGCAAATGAACATTTTAAAGAGAAAGAGTGGTTAAGAGGCAAGGGAACTTTGGAGCTTAGGGATTTGGCAGCTGAAGCCATGGCAATTGATAATGGAGTGGTTTCATCTGGGAGGATGACCAGAAGTACCTTGCTGTGGCATGCTGATGCACATGAATGATGATTTCAGAAGTTTGAGTTTGGATTGAGGGAATGCTATGGAGGTGTAAATAGATGTTCTCTTTTTGATACTGTGACTGTGTAGCCTGACACCCAGAATTATATTCACTGACTTTTCTGCTTCAGTTTCAAACCACAGAGGGAGTAAGAAATCACAGAATGGAAGTCGTGATGAACTTAGAAGCTAAGGGCTCAGCACCTTCTCTTTTGATGTGCATGCTTTAGTTATAGAAGAACTTGAACATTGCAGAGCAAAATTTCTTATGGTGGGCTTCCTGTGCAGAAGCAGACATTTTTCTGACTGCTTCTTTGGAACAATTATTTTTTCTGGTGTAGTGCTGAACGTCAGACCATCTACAAGCTATGTGACGTGAGAAGTGGGGTGAGCCTTTAGATTATCTATGGATACTATTGCTGAATTTTGCCTGGAGGGACATTGGAAGTGTAGGCAGTTGTGACTGGATAGAAACTTCTGAGAGCAACCTGAAGACAGCTTAAAGTTGATGATGTGACCAACCATGCTAAGGAATGAATAGAAGCAATTCATCTTTGTTATATTATGTGGAGGTTAACAATGATTTTGATAACAACTGTTTTAGCAATTTGATTGGAAGAGTTTCAGGTGAGGAACTTCAGATGTGCACCTGAGGATTTTGGACTAGGTAAGCGAATTGGAAGTGGAGTGACAGAGACAAGACCAGTGGTGTCAATGTTTTTTTTTGTCCTGAGGAGAAGATTGATATAGCTTCATTAGAGGAGAGAGATAAACCACTAACAACATATTCTAGGATTTTGCAAGGAAGTTGCAATACAAAATAATCACTGCCACGACAGCAAATGTTTCCCGGTGAGGCTGTCTGTAACTTCAAGATTTCTGCATAAGTGTGGAAGTCCCAAGGTTTTTAAGTTGTTAGTTAGCAGATTTGTTGACTGAGAGTTTAGTGAGGGACCTTAAGTTTTCTGTGGGTTCTTACCACTTACAGAGGAGAATTTCCTCAAGCAAACTTTGCAAAAGATGTATTTGAGCAAGAACAACCTCCCAATTTATTGCCACTGAAAAAAAATCAACTACGAAGGATAAAACTAACCATTAGTTTATTTATAAGTTAATAAAATTGTTTGTAATTTACATTTTTTAAAATGGTATTTTAAAATAGCCTCAAATTGTTTGAATAATTTTTAGTTTTTGAATATTTCTGAATGTCAGAAACATTTGTAGATGCTTTTAGCTTTGGCTTCAGTGCTTTTGAGGGAGAGTTTGCCTCAAAGTTTGCCCTGGTGTGGAAGGTTACAGGGAGAACGCATGAGAGCGGGATTGAGAGGGAGAACAAATCAGCCATGATTGTATGGCTTAGCAGATTCCACAGACTGAAAGGCCTAACTCTGCTCCTTTGCTTCATGGTCTCCATATTGTCGACAACAGCAGGGTCCTTAGGGTGCTGGAAAATGGCTAAACAAGTTATCTATATGTCAGCATCCATAGAAAAAAGCAGTCAACATTTTGGGCCGAAAATCCTTTGGCAGGAGTCCTGCTGAAGGGTTTCGGCCTAAAATGTTGACTGTGCTTTTTTCCATGGATGCTGCCTGGCCTGCTGAGTTCCTCCAATATTTTGTGTGTGTTGCTCAGATTTCTGGCATCTGCAGATTTTCTCTTGTTTGTTATCTGTATGTCTGTTCTTTGGATTTAAGGAAGCAGAGAGGACAGCTACATCAGTGAGAGTGACTATAGTTACAGATATGGTTTTAAGAGACTAAAGGAGAGGGAAGGATGTAAACGTGGATGAGAAATGGAGGCCAAAAGGTTAGTGAAATGAGTCAATAATAAGGTAAGTGAATTGTGAGAGTTTGCCAGTAGAGCAAATAGAATGGTTTCTAGTGCGAGGTAGGTTGTGAGGTAAAATAAATGAATGGAATGGTACACACTTGTCCTCACACTTACTTTCTGTGCTGTCAAGGGACTGACAGATTTGGAGGCCTGGCTGTTGAAGGTGTCCTATTTGAGCAAGCTGCAGAAAGTGATGAGGATGTGGATGGCCCATCTTGGAATACCCTGCTGGCCTTTTGACAGGATGTTCATTCCAGTGAATTGTTTTTTTAATATTATTGAACATATTCAAAAACATTTCAAATCAAGTTCAGCCTTTAAGTATTTGGAAAAAATGATACACTTACTTAAAATTCTGAAGAAGTAGAAATTAAAAACAAAGTGGAAAAAAAAATGAACAGACCATTTACTGCACTTACTTCTTCAATCAAATGAATTGCCTGACCCTGGCATAAAGTTGAGGGATCAGGTACTAAATAACATGGTGCCTCAACATGTCCATGGTGTTGATGACACCAGGAATTGGAACTGAGATGAGACCTGACCTACAGGGAATATTGTTGATGCTTCTCTTTGGTACAGTTGGCAGATGGAAGTACATTTAGGCACAGTAAGCTGATTAGTGATGCCAGTATGATTGAAAAGAGGTTCCAGCTGTGTGGAAGGGAAGACTAATGTACAGAGGGAACAATTTGTTAAAGGCAGAGACCACTAGGATGAAATGGAGTTTAAAATGTCAGATGAGATGGTGTTCAGTGCAGAAGGTGCAGAAGCAAAGTGTGGTGAACTACATATACTGGTCTGGACACACCCCCTGCTGACTGCTCCTGTGGCTCCTCCCACAGACCCCGGTATAAAGGCGATTGAGGCCTGAGCCCAGCCTCTCAGTCTCCAGGATGTAGTATGGTGGTCAACCACTGCTTGTTCCTTCTTCCAGTAAATAAAAACCGATATCTCGCCTTTACGTCTCAGAGTGAGTTATTGATGGTGCATCAATTTTATTGACTGGAAGTTTTAAAACATGGAAAGCGTTTTACATCCAGAAAGATTGGATTTGGACCCCCAAGACCCTGAAGCAGCTCTTGCCTTTGAACTCTGGCTTGCATGCTTCCAATCATACTTGGAGGAGGTTAGTGCAACTGACCCCGCTGTTATGCACAGAATTCTCCTCTCAAGGGTCACCCCGAAAGTTTACTCACTTATCAGAGGCCTGCTGACCTACAAAGGGGCACTGGACGCCCCCAAAAGACAGTACCTGCGGCCGGTGAACACCGTCTATGCAAGACATCACTTAGCTACGCGAAGACAGCGGCCTGCAGAATCGAGCGCCCAATTTCTCCGAGCACTACAGACACTCGTGCGGACTTGCGACTGCAAAACTCTCACGGCAGAACAGCATGTGGAGCTGCTAGTACAAGACGCCTTTGTTACAGGAATCAGGTCAGTGTACGTACGCCAGCGGCTGCTGGAAAATGCCGATCTTACCCTACGCTCGGCGATCGAGACGGCCAACACGCTGGAGGCTGCACTGCACCACGCTGACGCTGTCCAGCTGCGCAATCCCCCGCCGATTCCGTGGACACCTCAGACCCTGCTGCCGCCGGTTCCCGCGAGCGAATTCACCAACGCCGCTGCCAGTCGCGATTCCACGAACTCCTTGAACCTGACCACAGCTGCTGCCAGTCGCAAACCCGTGCAGTGTTACTTCTGCGGACTCAAAAAGCCCCCCCACCCCGAAAACGCTGCCCGGCCCGAGAAGTGACCTGCTCCAGCTGCGGGAAGAAGGGCCATTTCGCCAAGGTCTGTAAGTCTAAACCACGAGCGGGGTTGGGCAGCACTGTGTGTGAGGCATGGGGGCAGCCATCTTGCCTGTCCGCCTCGTGTGAGACATGGGGACCACCACCTTGCATGCCCGGATGGGGGCGGCCATCTTTGTCGGTGCCAACATGCTCTGCCCCCTACCCACCGGTGCTTACCGGGCACCAAGACGGCAGTTCAACTCTGGCCACCATAACCCTCGACCAAAACGCCCCACACCAGCTTGCAAGGTCAATGATGGACATCCTGGTGGAGGGGCACAGGACTAGCTGCCTGTTAGACACAGGCAGCACTGAGAGTTTTATTGACCCGGACACAGTGCAACGCTGTGGACTCGTGACACGGCCGGTAAGCCAGAGGGTCACCTTGGCTTCTGGGTCATATTCCACAGGCATCCGGGTGGGTTGTGTAGCGACATTGGTGGTGCAGGGCACAGAATATCGGGACTTTGCGCTACTGGTCATGCCTCAACTGTGCGCACCTGTACTATTGGGGCTGGACTTCCAGAGCCACCTCGGAAGTGTGACTATGGCATATGACGGGCCCCTCCCACCACTCACTGTCAGGAATACTCAGTTTTGTGGGATATCGTCATATACCCCGCTACTGACCACACACACACACACCGACCCACACATCCGACCCTGCACCATGCTGACAGCTGCGCTACTGACACCACTTGCAGTCTCTCCACCCTCAAGATCCCTCCCCTACCGCTGTTCGCCAACCTGACCCCCGACTGTAAACCTGTGGCAACTAAAAGCAGGAGGTACAGCGCGGGGGACAGGGCCTTCATTCAGTCGGAGATGCAGCGGCTGCTCAGGGAGGGGATCATTGAGCCAAGCACAAGCCCTTGGAGGGCCCAGGTGGTTGTTGTTCGGACTGGGCAGAAAAATAGGATGGTCGTGGACTATAGTCAAACTATCAATAGGTTCACGCAGCTTGACGTGTACCCCCTACCCTGCATCGCGGATATGGTCAACCAGACAGCTCAGTACAAGGTGTACTCGACAGTAGATCTGAAATCCGCTTATCACCAGCTCCCCATCCGCCCAGAGGACCGCCCCTACACCGCCTTCGAGGCGGGCGGCAGGCTCTATCACTTCCTGCGTGTCCCATTTGGTGTCACAAATGGTGTCTCGGTCTTCCAGAGGGAAATGGACCGGATGGTGGACCAGTACCAACTGAAGGCCACATTTCCCTAACTGGATAACATCACCATCTGTGGTCACGACTGGCCGGATCACAATGCCAACCTCCAATGATTTTTCCAAGTGGCCGAAGCCCTGAACCTTACTCATAACAGGGACAAGTCTGTGTTCGGAACCACCCGACTCGCTATCCTTGGGTATGTCGTGGAAAATGGGGTCATTGGCCCTGATCCCGACCGTATGCACCCACTGTTAGAGCTTCTTCTTCCCACCACTCTTAAAGCCCTCAGACGGTGCCTGGGCATCTTTTCCTATTACGCCCAATGGATCCTTCATTACGCAGACAAGGCCCGCCCCCTGGTCAAGTCTACCACTTTTCTCCTCTCTGCCGAGGCCTGTGCGGCCTTCAGCTGCATTAAAGGGGACATTGCTAAAGCAACGATGCATGCGGTGGACGAGACCATTCCCTTCCAAGTAGAGAGTGACGCCTCTGATTTCGCGCTTGCTGCTACCCTCAATCAGGCAAGCAGGCCAGTAGCATTCTTTTCTCGTACCCTTCAAGGCTCTGAAATTCGGCACTCCACGGTGGAGAAAGAAGCCCAGGCCATAGTGGAAGCTATTAGGCACTGGAGGCACTATCTCGCCGGCAAAAGGTTCACCTTGCTGACCGACCAGCGCTCAGTTGCGTTCATGTTCAGCAACCAACAGCGGGGCAAAATCAAAAATGATAAAATATTGCGGTGGAGAATAGAACTCTCCACCTACAACGATGATATCCTGTACCGGCCTGGAAGGCTCAATGAGCCCCCTGATGCCCTATCCCAGGGAGCGTGTACCAGCACACAGCTCGACCAGCTGTACGCCCTCCACGCACAACTTTGCCATCCAGGGGTCACCCGATTTTACCATTTCGTGAAAGCCCGGAACCTGCCGTATTCCCTTGAGGACATCAGGACGATGACCAGGGACTGCCAAGTCTGCGCTGAGTGCAAACTGCTCTTCTACAGTCCTGAAAAGTCGCAACTTATCAAGGCCACACTTTTAGCCCTTAAGTCAAAAGGGTTGCCAGTCTCTCGATGGCAGGAAGTCCTCCCTGAGGCACTCCACTCTATCCGCTCCCTGTTATGTACGTCCACCAATGTCACCCCTCACGAGCGCCTATTCTCTTTTCCCAGGAAGTCTGCCACTGGGACCACCCTACTGGCTTGGCTGACGTCCCCAGGGCCAGTGCTGCTCCGGAAACATGTGAGGAGCAATAAATACTCCCCACTGGTCGAGAGGGTTCACCTTCTACATGCGAACCCCCAGTATGCCTACGTGGTCTTACCTGATGAGTGGGAGGACACAGTCTTCATCCGCAGGAGCAGCAGACCACTACCCCGAACACTCCACGGTAACTATGAACCCTGTACCCGAGGTGACACCGCGCACACCGAGCCCTACACAGACTCCTCACGACACTCCTATACCGGGTGTCTCGTACGCGCATGTACCAGGCGCCTCGCACACGTATGAGGGATCACTGGCCTAGTGGGCTGACACCTCCAGTTAGGCCGGAACCAGCACAACCACAGTCTCCGGTGCAATCACCACCAGCATCTGTGCAATCACAGCCGGTGCTTCGTAGATCGCAGCGACAGATTCGACCACCTGATAGACTTAACCTGTAAATATACTTGTAAGAAACTTCGCCCCATGGGGACTCTCTTTTAAAACAAAGGGGGGGGGGTGAATGTGGTGAACTACATATACCTGTCTGGACACGTCCCCCCCGCTGACTGCTCCTGTGGCTCCTCCCACAGACCCCGTATAATGGCAATTGAGGCCTGAGCCCGGCCCTCATTCTCCTGGATGTAGTATGGTGGTCAACCACTGCTTGTTCTTTCTTCCAGTCAATAAAAGCCGATATCTCGACTTCACGTCTCAGAGAGAGTTATTGATGGTGCATCACAAAGTGAACATTTTTAACGTAGGGTAGGGGAGGGTAGACTTTAAATG
This sequence comes from Hypanus sabinus, assembly GCF_030144855.1. Lineage (NCBI taxonomy): Eukaryota > Metazoa > Chordata > Chondrichthyes > Myliobatiformes > Dasyatidae > Hypanus > Hypanus sabinus. The sequence goes on along the minus strand of NC_082707.1, from coordinate 143,330,612 downwards.
AGAAAGAAATGGAATGGAACTTGCACCTTATGGAGTCTTACCATTGTACTGAGGCATCAGCCTAAGGTTTCACATGCAAATATTCCCAACCAGTTGCCTCGGAGAAAGGACACCACCAAACAAGCAACAACAGTCTGCAGCCCTGATTCTCTGTGCATTTAGTTGTTTGGTTTAAATAATGCAGTTCAAAGCTGTTTATAATTTAAATTTACTGGCACAAGCTGCATCAGTTAAACTTGAAAGCTTGCTTACAACTTATTCCTTGCCAAGAGACGGTTAGCAGACACTGAACCTTCGATTAGGATGTGTCCTCTTCCTACTGTGCATATCACTGGTGAGAGCTGTCATTTGCCCTGTGTGTTGTGAAAGAGAGTGCTTAAGGGGCAGGGGAGGAAAACACACATAAAGGGAGGGGGGAGGAGAGCAGCAGGAGATAAAATGTGAAGGAGAATTATAAGGGGAGAAAGAGATAGGAGTAAAGATACAGAAAGGAACAGGGTGGGGTGTGAAGGGAGGGGGAGCAAAAATGGGGAAAGATTTCAGGAGCTGAAGAAACAAGGTGTTAGAGACAGAGAGAGCAAGAGGGGGAGAGAAGGGAAGAAGGGATACTAAATAGAGAGGGACAGAGAACACAGGCAGGCAAAGGCCGGAAACTGAGAAAGAAAATCAGTCTTAGAAAGATTATTGAAAACATAAAGAAATTCAGGAAAATCTGTAGGGAAAAGTGATATTTTCTTTAAATATAAAGATTGATAATAAATTACAGAGGAGGCATCAAAATGAACCAGGATGTGAATTTATAATTGGAAAAGTAAAGCAATGGAACAGAGAAGGGCAAAGCTGAGCAGGAACTGTGACTGAACACAGAGCAAGTGAGGGGAGCAGACAGCAAAGGTACGGTGGAAGCACCAGACTACAACTGAAAGAAGGCGGGACGAGAAAAACACAACAGCAACTGGTGGAGCCAAGACTGTGACCAAGAAGCAGCTAACTCAGAGAAAGTATCGGGACATTTTTTTTCCATCTGTATTTACTCAGGGGCTGAACAGCAAGGCAAAACTGCACCAGCATCACGGACTCGATACAGATTACAGAGGATGAGGTGTTTGCTACCTTGAGGCAAATTATAGTGGATAACTCTCAGAGCCTGACAAGGTGTTCCCTCAGACATCGCGGGGGGCAAATGAAGAAATTGCAATGGCCTTAGCAGTGATATTCAAAACCTCCTCGGTGGCAGGTGAGATGCTGGTGGATTGGAGGATAGCTTATAGTGTTCTGCTCTTTAAAAAAAGGTTCTAAAATATACCAGGAATTTATAGGTAGTGAGCCTGACATCAGTAGACAATAGACAATAGACAGAAGGTGCAGGAGTAGGCCATTCGGCCCTTCTAGCCAGCTCCGCCATTCACTGTGATCATGGCTGATCATACACAATCAGTACCCTGTTCCTGCCCTCTCCCCATATCCCTTGACTCCACTATCTATAAGAACTCTATCTCTCTCTTGAATGCATCCAGAGACTTGGCCTCCACTGCCTTCTGGGGCAGAGCATTCCACATATCCACCACTCTCTGGGTGAAAAAGTTTTTCCACATCTCTGTTCTAAATGGCCTACCCCTTATTTTTAAACTGTGGCCTCTAGTTCTGGACTCACCCATCAGCGGGAACATGCTTCCTGCTTCCAGCGTGTCCAATTCCTTAATAATCTTATATGTTTCAATCAGATCCCCTCTCATTCTTCTGAATTCCAGTGTATAGAAGCCCAGTCGCTCCAATCTTTCAACATATGACAGTCCCGCCATTCCAGGAATTAATCTTGTGAACCTACGCTGCACTCCCTCAATAGCAAGAATGTCCTTCCTCAAATTTGGAGACCAAAACTGCACACAATACTCCAGGTGGGGTCTCACCAGGGCCCTGTATAGATGCAGAGGACTTCTTTACTCCTATACTCAATTCCTCTTGTTATAAAGGCCAGCATGCCATTAGCTTTCTTCACTGCCTACTGTACCTGCATGCTTGCTTTCATTGACTGATGTATAAGAACACCTAGATCTCGTTGTACTTCCCCTTTTCCTAACTTGACTCCATTTAGATAGTAATCTGCCTTCCTGTTCCTGCCACCGAAGTGGATAACCTCACATTTATCCACATTAAACTGCATCTGCCATACATTCGCCCACTCACCTAGCCTGTCCAAGTCACCCTGCATTCTCATTACATCTTCCTGACATTTCACACTGCCACCCAGCTTTGTGTCATTGGCAAATTTGCTAATGTTACTTTTAATCCCTTCATCTAAATCATTAATGTATATTGTAAACAGCTGCAGTCCTAGCATCGAACCTTGTGGTACCCCACTGGCACAGCCTGCCATTCCGAAAGGGACCCGTTAATCGCTATTTTTTGTTTTCTGTCAGCCAGCCAATTTTCAATCCATGTCAGTACTCTGCCTCCAATACCATTTGCCCTAATTTTGCCCACTAATCTCCTATGTGGGACTTTATCAAAGGCTTTCTGAAAGTCCAGGTACACTACATCCACTGGCTCTCCCTTGTCCATTTTCATAGTTACATCCTCAAAAAATCCCAGAAGATTAGTCAAGCATGATTTTCCCTTCATAAATCCATGCTGACTCGGACTGATCCTTCTACTGCTATCCAAATATGTCGTAATTTCCTCTTTTATAATTGACTCCAGCATTTTTCCCACCACTAACGTCAGGCTAACCAGTCTATAATTCCCTGTTTTCTCTCTCCCTCCTTTCTTGAAAAGTGGGACAACATTAGCCACCCTCCAACTGTTCCTGAATCTATAGAACATCGGAAAATGATTACCAATGCGTCCACGATTTCTAGAGCCACCTCCTTAAGTATTCTGGGATGCAGACCATCAGGTCTCGGGGACTTATCAGCCTTCAGACCCAACAGTCTATCCAACACCGTTTCTTGCCTAATATAAATTTCCTTCAGTTCATCCATTACCCTAGTTCCTTTGGCCACTATTACATCTGGGAGATTGTCTGTGTCTTCCCTAGTGAAGACAGATCCAAAGTACCTGTTCAACTTATCTGCTATTTCCTTATTCCCCATAATAAATTCACCCGTTTCTGTCTTCAATGGCCCAATTTTGGTCTTAACTATTTTTTTGCTATTCACATACCTAAAGTAGTGGGAAAGTTATTGGAAGGTATTCTAAGGGACCGGATATATGAATATTTGGACTAATAAGACCAGTTGGCATGGCTTTGTGTATGGTAGGTTGTGTCTAACCAAATTTATAGAGTTTTTCGAGGAAGTTGCCAGGAAAGTGGATGAAGGCAAGGCAGTGTATGTTATCCACATGGACTTTAGCAAGGCATTTGACAAGGTCCTGCATGGGAGGTTGGTCAGGAAGCTTTAGTTGCTCAGCATTTAAGAAGAGGTAGTAAATTGGATTAGACATTGGCTTCGTGGGCGAACCCAGAGAGCGGTAGTAGGTGGTTGCCTCTCTGTCTGGAGGCCTGTCACTAGTGGGATGCCGTAGGGAATTGTGCTGGGGCTGTTGTTGTTTGTCATTTATATCAACAATCTGGAGGATGGTGGGGTTAACTGGATCAGCAAGTTTGCGGATGACACCATGACTGGGGCTGCAGTGGACAGCGAGGAAGACTATCAAAGCTTGCAACAGGATCTGGACCAGCTGGGAAAATGGGCTGAAAAATGACAGATGGAACTTAATGCAGACAAGTTCAAGGTGTTGCACTTCGGTAGGACCAACACAGTGAATGGTAGGCCACTGAGGAGTGCGGTAGAACAAAGGGATCTGGGAACATAGGTCCATAGTTCATTTAAAGTAGCGTCGTAGGTAGGTTTGTAAAGAAAGATTTTGGCACATTGGCCTTCTTAAATCAAAGTACTGAGTACAGAAGATGGGATGTTATGTTGAAACTGTATAAGACATTGGTGAAGCCTAATTTGGAGTATTGTGTGCTGTTTTCCTCACCTACCTACAGGAAAGATGTAAACAAGGTTGAAAGAGTACAGAGAAAATGTACAAGGATGTTGCTGGGTCTGGAGGACCAGTTATATGCAAAGATAGGATAAGTTGGGATTTTTTCCTTGGAATGTAGAAGATTGAGAGGAGATTTAATAGAGGTATACAAAATTACGAGGGGAACAGATAGGGTACATGCAACCAGTCTTTTTCCACTAAGGTTGGGTGGGTCTACAACTAGAGGTCATGGGTTAAGGGTGAAAGGTGAAAAGTTTAAGGAGAACATGAAGGGAAACTTCTTCAGTCATTGGATTGTGAGAATGTGGAATGAGCTGCCAGCACAAGTGGTACATGCAAGCTCAAATTCAACATTTAAGAGAAGTTTGGATAGGTACATGGATGGTAGGGGTATAATGCAGGTTAGACAGCTCAGCACAGATTCGATGGGTTGAAAGGCCTATTTTTATGTTGTACTGTTCCATGATTCTATGAAATAATGATGACCAGGGAGCGCTGACACAACAGGAAAGTAGAGAGTACCAAAAGGTTAGAGAGAGCAAAGACCAGGGATACATAGGAAAACAAATAGCATGGCATAGATTGACATGAGAAGACAAAGCATAGGAAGTGTAGGTTAAATGCTAGGCTGATATAAAGAGATTGCAGGAGGAATATAAACAGAATGCAAGAATAAAGTTAACAGAACATAGAAACTGCAAGAGGGATGTGCAGACACTAGAGACATCAGCAAGTTCACTGACTCAGCAAGTTTCACCAGGAACTGCTGAAGTACTGCAAGTATCTGCTCTTTGCACTGGAAGTACTGTCTACAGTTTTGGACACTCTGTTATGGGAACGATGTGGTTAAGGTGGAGAGAGTGCAGAAAAGATTTACAAGGATGTTGCCAGGATGAGAAGGCCTGAGTTACAGGGAGACATTGGCCAGACTAGTTCTTCACTCCTTGGAGCATAGGAAAGGGAAGTGTGACCTTACAAGGTTTATAAAATCACAAGGCATCGATAAAATGAGTGCTGTTAGCGTTTTCCCCAAGGTAGGGGAGCCAAAAACTAGGCTGATTTATACTTGTGTGTACAGGCTACGCCGCAGCCTACACTGTAACCCTGGGAATTTCACTTCTGTGTCACTCTACGCCGTAGCGACTATGCATTGGTGTGCGCCAAAATGCTAGTTGGTGGTGGGGTTTCTACGCCACTGTGTTGAGTTTCTTCATGAGAGACATGAACGAGGAAATGCATTTCAAACATTTTCGCATGTCAGCAGGTAGATTTGACGATTTGGTTCATCTATTTCACATCGGTGTATTCACAGCCTACAAACATGGCAGAGAAGAAACAACCGGAAATTCATAAGAGGAAATGCGATGCTACCAAGTGGACCAACCTCAGTTGTTGCGGTCTGTGTCGCCACGACACATAGCTTTTCTGAAGGGGTGCATGTCACCCTATGGTGTAGGGTACGGCGTAGGTACAGTGTAGGGTATGCAATACCTATGGCATAGGTGTGACACACAAGTATAAATCAGCATAAAGAGTGAGTGGGCAGATAGTGTGGTTGGCATGTTCTTGTTGAGCTGAAGCTTCTGTATTGTGCTACGTGTAACCAATGTGCTCCACACCTTGAATTACCTTGACAGTCGGTCCCACTGGCTGTCAAAGTAGGAGGAGACATTGATCAGTGTCTGTGGCATTCACAACTTCTATTACTTAAAATTCTATTGAATTTTATGAATATTAGTAATTGAAATAATAAGGATCATTAATACATTTAAATCAACTTAATTGAATAATTTAAAATAAGCTGTTGTTACCTTTCTGTCCTGTCCTTTTTGCTGGGCTGCCAGCTCTTGCACCTCACATAGGTTCTCTGATCTAATTCACAGACTAAGAGTTGGAAGGTTTGTGGAAGTTGGCTCACCCTATTGGAATCCCAAGAGTCATCTCACAGTGGAATGCAGGTGCTCTCTGACAATAGATCAGCTAAGCAAGTACTAGTAGAACCGGGTATACTTAAATTGGAGGTTTTTAGGTTCTCGATCACAGTAGTGTAGCGGTTAGCTTGATGCTATTACAGCTTGGGGCATTGGAGATCGGTGTTCAGTCTCGGCATCTTATGTAAGGAGTTTGCACGTCCTCACTATGGAATGTGTGGGTTTTCTCCAGGTGCTCCGGATTCCTCCCAGAGTACAGACATACTGATTAGTAGGTTAATTGGTCATTGTAAATTGTCCTGTGATTAGGCTAAGGTTAATCAGGTTTGTTGGGCTGCACTGCTTAAAGGGCTGGAAGTGCTTATTCCATGCTGTATCACAACAGGTAGATAGGAAGAAGTTATGACATAGTTATGACAGTAAGGCAGGGCAATGGGGTTGAGAAGGGAAAGAAGAACAGTTGTAATCGAATGACAGAGCAGACTCAATGGGCCGAATGGCCTAATTCTGCTCCTATATTTTATGGTCTAACTTCCAACACTTCAGAAAAAAATCACCCCAGCAGATCATGGAGAGAAAGTAGTCACAATACAGATTAACAGTGGGTTAAATTCAACAGTTTATATTTTTCTGTTATCATAGATAACTCACATTAATTTAATTATTTTAGTTATACTTTTAAAATAATAAGATGGGTTACTTTTGTTATTAAACAAATATTGATAATGACCAAACTGAACAGCATTTGAAACAGCTTTGACCAAGGCTGGGATGGCCATATTCCCCTAAGTACAAACTGCTCTTACTGATAACAATATTTTCCATATACGTTGCTTACCTATGCTGGATGTTACTTAATGCTTCTATGTTTATCTTTAATGTAGCTGATCTTAAATATGTTCTGTTGAGACTTATATCTTTGTAAGCAATAGTTAACTGTTGTGGACTTGATGTGTATTATGTCAGTTGAGTGCATTTAAAAACAGCAGAGTTTCATTAAGTTGTTCAACTAATACAACTAAAGATAAGACTAACATCTAATAATGATGAGAATGCCATGAATCACAAAATAGAATTAGGTTATTATAATATTATAAAAATAATAAGTCACAGTTGGCTTCACAAAAATAGGGTATTTTATTCCATTTCTTAAGCCTCTTAACATTCCTATTGTTACTTAATGGATGACAAAGTATTTTGAACTTTAGATTTTGACAGCTACCACTGTTTACTGCTACCCTTCTGTTGCACTATCCTTCTCAGCAACATGACCTCAGCTATAAAATCACAGATATTAACACTATCTGCTTAAATAAAAGCTCAGATTATATAGTAGTTTCAACTTGTATCCAAATGGCCAGTTGCTATTTGCTTCAGTTACCAGCCCACATTCCAATTGCTATGAGTAAATTAACATATCTTATGTTGTATATATTAAAAGGGAATAAACTCTAATATACTACTACAGAGCCAATTAAGAATTTCATTTTCCAAGTCTTTACTATAATATTACTGGACCCATTTAATGTCACAGTAAGAATTAACTGATTCATATGTTTCTTCAGAAAGGGAGCAGGAACCTCTGCAGACCAGATGGATTGCACCCCAGGGTTCTGAAAGAGGCAGATGAAGAAATTGTGGAGGCATTAGTAGTTATCTTTCAAGATTCGAGAATGGTTCAGCAGGACTGGAAATTGCAAATATCATCTCACTTTTTCAGAAGGGAAGGAGGCAAAAGACAAGAAATTATATCCCAGGTAGTCTGACCAGTTGTTGGGAAGATACTATGTCCATTATTAAGGATGAGGTTCTGGGGTTGTTGTGTATTTAACATTTCAGTAATATTTGAGTAAAATTTTAAATATATTGCTTAATTAAGCATTCTTTTTTTGTTTACATTATTCACTAGGGGTTATATGTAGAAGTATCTGACTGGGTTATGTCATTATGCCACCACATCATAAGTGTGTGCTTCACTAAAGCAAGAATAGGATAGACACATTTTTTTCCAATTAATTTTATGTTTTGGAGTCACAAAACATAAAAGTGGCAATGAGGTGTTTTTAAAACAAACCTACCTGTTGACGCTCAATGAGATGTTCAAGTTAAAAAAAAAGCACCACATGCCTTCTTCACAGGAGGGAAGAAATGGTTGAGTAAAAAAATCGCAGCATAGGTTTCTTCAGAAAAGGTGGGGGGGGGAGGGGAGGGGAGGGGAGGGGAGGGGGGGGGGGAGGGGAGGGGAGGGGAGGGGAGGGGAGGAGAGGAGAGGAGAGGAGAGGAGAGGAGAGGAGAGGAGAGGAGAGGAGAGGAGAGGAGAGGAGAGGAGAGGAGAGGAGAGGAGAGGAGAGGAGAGGAGAGGAGAGGAGAGGAGAGGAGAGGAGAGGAGAGGGGAGGGGAGGGGAGGGGAGGGGAGGGGAGGGGAGGGGAGGGGAGGGGAGGGGAGGGGAGGGGAGGGGAGGGGAGGGGAGGGGAGGGGAGGGGAGGGGAGGGGATGGGAGGGGAGGAGAGAGAGATTTTAAAAAGGTAGAAAATGGATGAAATTCACAGGTTCATGAACAGTGAGTACCAGGTAATAATAAAAAAGCAGAAATGGCTGGCTACAGTGGAAATATAGATATGTTCATTTGCACAAAAGTTAACTGGAATATGCATGCTGAGTGAATTGAGCAATATTTTGAAGCAATTGAAACAGCCAATGCAAGGCAAGTGCCAATGTTACCAAATGTAATAAGAGGAAAAGCATAGAGTTTCCTTAGAAGATTAACTGCTCCAACCAAACCAGCTGATATGAGCTTTACTGATAAAAGTAATGTGAGAACATTTAGAATCAAAACCGTTATTGATTGCAGAACACTTCAGGTCTCACAAACAGAATCAAAAGGAAAGGGAGTTCACTTCAGCTTATGGCAAAATTGAAGAGATTCTCTCAGCATTGTCAGTTCAGTAATGGGCTTAATGATGCACTGAGAGATTATTTAATTTGTCAAATCTTACAAGGATGGCTTGTAACTGAAGCACAACTCACATTTAAAAGAGCAGTTGAAATTGGTGTATCAATGGAAACAGTGGTCAGAGATGTAGTTGACTTGCAGTCAGAAATGAAAGTGAGTGTGAACAGAATTTCAATGCTAAACAGAAACTTACCTGGCTGAAAAATTGTGTTACTGTTGTAGCATAGGCTCACATACCAGACCAATGCAGGTTTAAAGGTGAAACTTGCAGAAAATGCAAAAAAATTAGATGCATATGAAGAGCATGTTGGGCAAACAAACCTAAATTGACTGCACAGGAAAGAGAAAAAAAAGGCAAGTTGCAGTTCCAAAAGGAACACTAATCTGTATGCTATTGATGAGAAATCTGATAATGCTAAGAGTGCCTCAGAACTGTCTAGTAGTGAATGGAAATGAATTAAAATGGTTTGGCTGTATTTGTCATTCTGTAAAATGAATTTGAATGTCAAAGATACTGAACTGAAGCCTGCAGATATTCAACTAATACTGGAGGTCAGATATCTCATGTGGGATTGACATTCAGAACAGCAACTAACAAGCCACATTGGACTTGTATGTTGTAAAAACAGCAGCTTGGGGGGGGGAGGGGGAACACATTGTAGGGCTGTGATTGGTTGAGACAACTAAACTTGCTTGGAGATGCATCCACAATTTGCATGTTACATCACCAGCAATAGAGTCAGCTGAAAGGAAACTGGATGGTGCCCAGTCATGTTCAAGGATGGCATGGGAAAACTCAAATATATCAAGGGTAAAATGGTATAAAATGAAAATGCCACACCAAAGTTTTACAAAGCCCAACTGGTTCCTTATGCCATTTGTGATAAAGTAGCCAGTGAGTTAGACTGCATGGAGGCTGAAAGAATTCTTTCCATTTGTTAAGTGGAGCCATGAGCAATGCCATTGCTCCCAGTAACCAAGAAGACTGGGTCTGTCAGGATTTGTGGTGATTTTAAGGTCACCAACAACCCAGTACCTAAAGCAGATCAATACTTTTTGCCCAGGATAGAAAATACCTTTACACCCATTTCTGGAGGAAAACACTTCACTTCCCTACAGATGGAGATTGAAGAGGTATCCAAAGAATCCATAGAGGTCTTTATCATTAAAATGGGTGTACTTTTGGAGTAGAATCTGCAGTGCACTTTGGTATATGTGCTGCAAGGCTGCCCAGGCATTCACTGTTACCTGGATGACATCATTGTTACTGTTGGGAATGACAGTGAACATTTCCAAAATCTCAAGACAGTGTTAAAACAATTAGAAGGTTATGGGCTCAGAGCATGATGCAACAAGTGTGAATTCCTTAAACCAAGCATCACTTACTGTGGTCATACCATTGATGCACAAGGGTTACACAAGTGTGCTGAGAAAGTTTAAGCAGTGGTGGATGTTCCAAGGCCAAAAGATATATCACAGTTATAGTGCTTTTTAGGATTTGTCAAATACCATACCAGGGACCTGCCAAACCTGGCTACTGTGCTCCACCCCTTGAACTCGTTACTGCAGGTCAGGAAGAAGTGACAATGGACAAAGCAATATGAGGTGGCTTTACAAAAGGCAAAGGAAATGATGATGTCGGACACTGTATTCACACATTATGATCCACATTGTCCATTGAATCTTGCCTGTGACGCTTCGCCTTATGGTGTAGGAGCAGTCGTGTTACATGTTATGAATGATGGAAATAAACATCCACAGCCTTTGCGTCATGTTCCCTTGCTGCTGCAGAGAAAGATTACGCACAGACTGACAGACAGGCCTTGAGTCTTGTTTGGAGTTTAAAACATTCCAAGCAGTACTTGTATGGGTGAGAGATTACCCTCATCACTGATCACCAACCTGGCAAAGGATCATATGGATTTTGACAGGCCATTCATGGGCACTAATTTCTCAGTAGCTGTGGATGCAGCTACACAGTAGCCAGAAGGGTTCCCAGTAGTCTCCACTATAGCCTCACACACTGTTATATCTTGAGAAGCCTCTTCTCAGAGACTGCTGCTCCAGAACACTTGGTCAGTCACAGTTTGTTGTGGAACAGTTTCAATCATTCTGAAGATTAATGGAATAAGACAGATTACATTGGTACCATGCCACCCAGCTAGAAATGACTTGCTGGTGAGGTTTGTTCAGAGTCAGCAGAACTTACTACACTGACACTGAATCAGAAACTTGCCAATTTCGTCCTTGCATATCACAGTGCAGCACACCCCATAACCAACAACTCACCAGTTCTGCTGTTTCTGGTCTGTCCCTTTGTGCTCCTGCTTGGACCTCCTCAAACCCAAACTGAGGAGGAGTACATAGCTGAGACAAATTGAAGGCTCCTCAAAGAGGGTCAGTCTTTCATTTCTGGATGAGTAGTCCTGGAGAGGGACTACAGAGGTGATCAAAAGTGGGTACTTGGAAAGATTAAGGACAGAACTAGACCACTCTCCTACACAGTGGAGATTGCATCCGATGTTATCTGGAGATGACACATCGATCAGTTGAGGAGAGCAGAGTCAATTGTTGGTAACTTACTGCAGTCTCAGAGTCAACTCCAACAACCACCATGGAGGAGGCCTGAGAACACAAGTTTAATTCATAGCCACAAGCATCAGCTGCCAAGCAGACTCGCCCCACACTCCCTTTTCAGGAAAGATGATTTATTCCATGAGATTAAGAAATCCTCCATGATCTAGTAATTCTTGAAAGGTTATTACTAATGCCTCCACAATCTTTTCAGCCACCTCTTTGTACCTGGGATCTAGTCATCTGGTCCAGGTGACTTATCTACATTCAGACTTTTCAGCTTCACAAGCACCTTCTGCTTATAATAGCAACTACACTCGGCTCTGCCCCTGACACTCTCAAATTGCTGGCATACTGCCAGTGTCTTCCACAGTGAAGACTGAGGCAAAATACTTACCAAGTTCATTTGCCATTTCTTTGTCCCCCCATTTTTACCTCTCCAATATCATTTTCCAGCAGTCCAATATCCTCTCTTGCCCCTATTTTACTCTTTATACATAGTGCCTGTAAAAGTACTACAGTTTTCATGTTTTATTGTTTTACAACATTGAAACACAATGGATTTAATTTGTTTTTTTGAGACACAGAAAAAGACTCTTTCATGTCAAAGTGAAAACAGATCTCTACAAAGTGCTCTAAATTAATTACAAATATAAAACATAAAATAATCGATTGCATAAATATTTACCCTCTTCAAATCAGTATTTAGTAGATGTACATTTGGCAGCAATTACAGCCTTGGCTCTGTGTGGATAGGTCTCTATCAGCTTTGCACATCTGGACAATGCAATTTTTCCCCATTCTTCTTTGCAAAACTGCTCAAGCTTTGTCAGATTGCATGGGGATCATTAATGAACAATTTTTACAAATCCAGCCACAGATTCCCCATTGGATTGAGGTTCAGACTCTGACTTGGCCACTCCAGGATATTAACTTTTTTGTTCTTAAGCTATTCCTGTGTAGCTTTGACTTTAGGCTTGGGGTTATTGTCTTGGTGGAAAATAAACCTTTTTCCAAATCATAGTTCTTTTGCAGGCTGCATTCTTTTTACCCTCTACCTTCACAAGTCTACCAGGGCCTGCTGCAGTGAAGCATACCCACAGCATGATGCAGCCACCACCATCTTCACGGTAGGGATGGGACGTTTTTGATAAGGTGCAGTGTTTGGCTAACACCAAATATAGTGTTTAGTCCGATGGCCAAAAAGCTCAATTTTGTTTTCATCAGACAACAGAACCTTCTTCCAACTGAGTTCAGAGACCCTCACATGCCTTCTGACAAACTCTAGCTGAGATTTCATGGTTTTTTTTTCCAATGGTGGCTTTCCCTTTTCCACTCTTCCATAACTCTGCAACTGGTGAGGCACCCAGGCAGCAGTTGTTGTATGCACAGACTTTCCCATCTCAGCCACTGAAGATGGTAACTCCTCTGTAGGTCTCTTGGTGGCCTCCCTCATTAGTCCCCTTCTTGCACGGTCACTCAGTTTTTGAGGACAGCCTGCTCTGGACAGATTTACAGCTGTACCATATTCCTTCAATTTTTTGATGATTGACTCTACTGTACTCCAAGGGATATTCAGCGACTTGGAAATTTTCATGTATCCATCTCCTGACTTGTGCTTTTTAGTAACCTTTTTGTGGAATTGTTTGGAATGTTCTTTTGTCTTCATGGTGCAGTTTTTGCCAGGATACTGATTCACCTGCAGTTGGAACTTCTAGATACAGATGTATTTTTACTACAATCAATTGAAACGCCTTGACTGCACACAGGTGATCTCCATTTAACTAATTATGTGACTTCGAAAACCAATTGGCTGTACCAGTGATGATTTGGTGTTCTGAAAGGGAGGGAGGGATGATTATTTTGTGTTTTATATTTGTAATTAATTTTGATCACTTTGTAGAGATGTTTCCACTTTGACACAAAAGAATCTTTTTCTGCTGATCTGTGTCAATAAAGACTAATTAAATCCAGGGTGATTCAATGTTGTAAAACAATAAAACATGAAAACTTTTGAGAAAACATTTGGTATCCTCTTTCATATAATTGGATAGCTTACCTTCATATTTCAACTTTTCTCTCTGTTGGTTTTTAAAATCTTCCCAATCTTCTAACCTCTCACTTTATTTTGCTATATTATTTCCATAGCATTCTTCATGTTGTGTCTGTGCACAACTACATATTAATTAAATAAAAGCACACAAGTGGGAGATGGCTTTAACTGGTGTATTCACATGGGGGGGGGGGAAGAGAAGAGAAGAGAAGAGAAGAGAAGAGAAGAGAGAGAGAGAGAGAGAGAGAGAGAGAGAGAAACACTTCCTCCCTCTTAGATTAATGCAACATAAAACTGTCTATGTACAAAACATTCAATTTCCCTTTCATAAACCCATAACCTAAATAAATATGCTTTCACAATAACAGTCCATATCTAACTTCACTGTACTAAAGATTCAGTCTTTTGGGTGGTGCTCTGTTTCTTTCAGGAAAGCACCTCTGGATGTGGAGTAGCATCAGGTTTTGCAGGAGTCTTGACCACGATAACATTTTCATCACACCTCAGGACCTGTGGATTAGCTTCAGATTTGGTAGGTGCATTGTCTCAGACAATGTTCTCGGTTTCTGGTGTCAGGTTGCTGTCAGTGATTTGATCATCACCTAGAAGTAAGTCTGGTGACTGCATTGTGTCTGCCTTGTTCGATGTAAATGACTCGGTGTGTTCTTTGTCTGAGCATCCAGTATCTGGTCTACATGACGTCTCCATGTCTGATCTCCAACATCCACTGTGTACTTCAGTGGTCCAGTTCTTGTAGCTATCCTACCAGATGTCCACTTGTCTTCTTAGTAGTCATGAACTAGAACTTCCTGTCCAATCTCAAAGCACCTTGCTGCCTCACTGGCAACCGGCTGAACTGTTAATTCTGTACTTCCCTCCAGAGGTCTGGTTTCAGGAAGTCTATGTGAGATCTCAGATTCCTTCTCACAAACAGCATTGCAAATGTTTGATTTGTTGTTGCATGTACAGAGTTCTGATACACAAAAAATTTGTTCGTCTTGTGCTGTAGAGAAATGTCCTTGTCCATTGCTTTAATTGACTTCTTGAAAGTTTGGATTAACCTTTCAGCTAATCCATTCACTGCTGGGTGGTGAGGAGCTGACTTGAAATGTTTGATGCATTTTTCTTCATGATGTGTTGGAATTTTTCTGACCTGTATCGTGGTGTGTTGTCACTCACAATTTGTTCTGGTAAGCCAGTTCTGGTGAAGATAGTCCTCAGAACAAAGACGGTCTTTGCTGTCGTTGTTGACTTCATTGTTACCACTTTGAATCAGCATCCAAGCAATCAGGAAACATGAAGTCCATGAATGGCCCAGCAAAGTCAATCAATATGTACTCTTTGCCATGGTGATGACAGCCACTCCCACAGATCTAACAGTGCCTGTGGGGGTACATTTTGAACTTTTTGGCATCCCAAACAGCTCTTGGCCAAGTCTTCAATCTGTTTATCTATTTCTGGCCACCACAGGTATCTTCATCTTGATTGTACCCAGATGTCCATCATGCAGATTTTCTAACACTCTGGTGCGCAATTTAGAGGGAATCCACACATCAGCATACTAACATCAGCATTCTTTGACATACCAACAGTTGTTCTCATCTCGCTGAGAACTAGGGTTACCCTGGGCTGGCCATCCTTGCAAGGTGATTTCATAAACTTTTGACAATATTGGGTCATTCCTCATTTCCCTTTGTAGTTAGGAATTTGTTACCAGCAACTGGTCCACCAATGCAGAGTGGAACACTTCTGCTGGGTCACAGAATGAAAACTTTTCTTCTTCAGTTGCCAACAGTGGAAGATGTGACAAGCTGTCAGTGTTGCTGTGTTGTTTGGTGCCCTTGAACTCTATGTTGTAAGAGTGGACTCCTGGGATTGAAAATGGACACAAGAGGGCAGGTGATCTGTCACTGGTGTAAATTTTTGTCCATAGAGGTCATGGTGGAACCTCTTTATTCCCCATACAAGACAAAAGATCTTTGTCAAAATATGTGTGCAGTTGTGTTCTGCATTAATCAGTGATCTTGAAGCAAATGCGATCGGGCGTTCAGATCCATCTTTCATAATGTGTGACAAAACGGCTCCAATGTCATAAGGGGATGCGTTGCAGGCCAGTCTGATAGGCAGGGATGGGTCATAATGGGTGAGCAGGTCATCTGATGTTATTAGTCTCTTTGTCTCCTTGAATGCTTTTTCACATCTTTCTGACCATTCCCACTTTTCTCCTGTCTGTAACAGTGCGTTCAATGGATGCAGTACAGTAGCAATGTTTGGGCGAAACTGATGGTAGTGGTTTACAAGGTCCAAGTGTGACCTGAGTTGCGACAGATTTTCCACTTTGGGTGCCTGTAGCTCTGCTTCAATAGACAATAGACAATAGGTGCAGAAGTAGACCATTCGGCCCCTCGAGTCTGCACCGCCATTCTGAGATCATGGCTGATCATTCACTATCAATACCCAGTCCCTGCCTTGTCCCCATATCCCTTGATTTCCCTATCCATCAGATATCTATCTAGCTCCTTCTTGAAAGCATCCAGAGAATTGGCCTTCACCATCTTCCGAGGCAGTGAATTCCACACCTCCACAACTCTCTGGGAGAAGTTCTTCCTCAACTCTGTTTTAAATAACTGACCTCTTATTCTCAATCCATGCCCTCTGGTACTGGACTCTCCCAACATCTGGAACATATTTCCTGCCTCAATCCTATCAAATCCTTTAATTATCTTAAACGTTTCAATCAGATCCCCTCTCAATCTCCTCAATTCCAGTGTGTACAAGCCCAATCTCTCCAATCTCTCTGCGTAAGACAGCCCTGCCATCCCAGGAATCAACCTAGTGAATCTACGCTGCACTTCCTCATTTGCCAGAATGTCCTTCCTTAAACCTGGAGACCAAAACTGTACACAGTATTCCAGGTGTGGTCTCACCAGGGCCCTGTACAAATGCAAAAGGACAGTCTTCTCTTGTGACTTACATAAGCCATGCTCGTCAATGACATGTCCACAATGTGAGATTTCTTTCTTGAAAAACTCATATTTGTACGCAGACCTTACTCACCCAGCCTGGCAAGGAATTTACAAAGATTCTGGAGGTGCTCTTCATCATTTTTGCCAGTCATGATGATGTCATCAAGGTAACATTGTTTTCCTGTGATATCTTGGAGCCCTTGGTCCTTGGCTCTTTGCCAAATTGCTGGAGCTGATGTGACGCCAACGATGAGAGAAAATGACTGTAAGAGTCTCTGGTGAGTGTTGATTGTGAGGAACTTCCTGCTTGACTCCTCCATCTCCATTTGCAGATAGGCTTGTGACAAGTCAATATTGGAAAACCCCTCTCTGGCAGGCAAAAGTGCTAAAAAGTGCTATTTGTGGTTGGGGATACTACACAGCATGCAGCAGCAGGTTGATGTTCTCCTTAAAATACCCACATATGCCAATGGCTCTGGCCTTCCCTTTCTTGATCACCAGAACTATGGGCATGGCCCAATTGCTCCACTCAACCTTGGAGAGAATTCCAGATGCCTCCAAGCTCTGAAGTTCAGCATCCACTCTAGGATGTAGTGTGTAAGACACTGGACACATCGTATGAAATCTTGGTGTTGCTGCTTCATCCAGTTCAGTTCTGGGCTTCATGCCTTTGAATTTACCAATCCTCTTCTCAAACACCTTCTCACGAGCATTAAGCAGCTGTGACAGTCTCTGATTAGTGCTACCATTTGAGCCACACTGAGAGCTTTGATTGAGTGCCAGTCTAGTTGGATTTTTCTCAACCATTCACGTCCGAAAAGTGCTGGCCCTCTACATTTCAATACATAAAGCTCTAACTGTTGTGTCTGGCCTCCATACATTACATTATTTTTCAGTTTGCCTTTGGGACACTTCTTCACCTGTGTAGGTCTTTAGTATCACTGAGGTCTCCTCTAATGGTAGCTTAGAAAACAGTTCGTTGTAGTCACTCTCTGGAATTATGAACAAAGCTCACCCTCTATCCAGCTCCATTTTCAGTTTTACTCTAGACACATCTATTGTGATGCAAATGACTTTCTGACCTGCTTCAGTTATACTATGCAGTTCTAGGCATGACACTTCATCTTTGTCAGACTCTATGTTGTCTGATTCTGTTTTTACATTAATTTGTTTTGTGTTTGAGACTTCTACTCAGTTGTGCTTTTTTGTCTGCCTTGCACACTTTCTCTATGTGACCTTGTCTATGACATTTTTCTGCAGACTTTTTCTTTCAAACAACAGTCATTTGCATTCTGGGAGGATTTGCCACATCGATAACATCTTTGGCTTCTTGCACCATTCAGGGACATTTTGTGCATTTCACATTCTAATCTTTTCTGTAGTTCTGCGGCATCCTTTGCTGTAGTCTCTAACGATATTGCAATGGTCAATGCCCGTTCTAAGGTTAGTCTCTTTCAGACACTAGCCCCTTTTGAGCACTTCGCACATGTTGGTTCGGTCCCATCCTCGTCACCCATTTGTAGTGTTTGTGCACAACTATTTATCACTTAAATCAAAGCATGCATGCAGGAGCTGGCTTTAATTGGTGTATTCACAATGAGAGAGAGAGAGAAAACAATGTGCATGCCCAGACAACGGGGCATGTGCAGACAACAGATCAGTACATTGTGCTGGGGGTGGGAGAGGTCATTGCACTAAAAGAAATAGATCCATACATTACAGTTCAAAATTGGCTATCAATGTTATATCAGTAAATCAAAGCTTGGGAAATTCTTCCAAGCATTGATCATCCTCTAAGTCTATTGACACAAAATTAACATACCTGCAAAGTGGAGGGGTTCCATGCAGTTAAAACTGTAATAAAATGCCAGGAAACAAAATGTATTCTGCAAATAAGCAGTGAATTGTAAAGAGTACAACACGGGGGGGGGGGGGGGGGATTAATCAGACGGGCGCTCTGCTTGCTGTAATGTGGGAGTTTGATAGGGTAGACGAGGAGAAACTGTTCCAACTGAAACAGAAATAAGTGGAGCAGAAGTTGGTCACTGAGCTCTTCAAGGCTTTCCCACTATTCCAGATGATCAAGATTGATTATTTATCTCAATGCCACACTCCTGCTCTCCTTAATGCCTCATTCCTCTTTAAATACATTAAATTATGCGGCTATGCGGCCTTGACATTCATTTGTGACAGAAGATTGGCTGACAGGCAGGTGGTAAAGAATGGGAAGAAAGGGGGCCTTTTCTGGTGGCTGCTGGTAGCTATTGGTGTGAGGACAGCTTCTTTTCGCGTTATACAGCATGTCAATGATTTGGATGATGGAATTGATGGCTTTGTAGTCAAGTTTACAGGTGATAGGAAGATAGGTCAACATGTACAAAAGCTGGATGAACTCAGCAGGTTGGGCAGCATCCGTTGAAATGAGCAGTCAATGTTTCGGGCCAAGACCCTTCCAGAAGATAGGTGGAGGGGCAGGTGGTGTTAAGGAAGCAGGGAGTCTGCAGAAGGATTTACACAGATTAAGAGAATGGGCAAAGAAGTGACAGGTGGAATATGACATGGCAAACTGTATGGTCAAGCTTTTTGGTAAAATAAATAAAGGCATTGTTTAAATGGGGAGAAAATTCAGAAATTTGAGGTGCAAAGTCCTCATGCAGGATTCCCTCAAGGTTAAATTTCAGGTTGAGTTGGTGATATGGAAAGCAAATGGCATGTTAGCTTTCATATGAGAAGCGTTTGATGTCTCTGGGCCTGTACTCGCTGGAGTTTAAGTGAATGAAGGGGGATCTCAGTGAAACCTATCAAATATTGAAGGCATAGATTGAATGGACGTAGAGAGGATATTTCCTATAGTGGGGGAGTCTAGGATCAGAGGCATAGCTATTATTTCAGATGCCTAGGCCGAGTATATATCCTTCTCTCATCCACCATGCCTGGCCCTGTCAGAATTTGCAGGTTCAATTAGATTTCCTTTCAGTCTTTTAAATATAGTGGTGTTTCCAAGTGCATGGTGGCCTTGTCCTCTTTGTGCAAGAGGTCAGTGGATTGAACAGTCTATTGGATATCCACGTTTGACACATCTCTGTAATTTAATCAGCATGTGGGCAAAGAACAGAAGAGTGCAGAATAATTCCATTTAATATTCACAGGTCCTCACTGAGACTGAAAGCTTGCTGGATACTTAACAGGGAACTTGTAAAGACCTAGAAATCTGTGGCTTTGACCCCTGCTTCAAATTGCTGATCTTAGCCATTTGGTTGCAATCGATCATTGAAGGAGAGAATCAACCGGTGTTCCTAGTCCAGATCAATTGATCTATAAAAGTTCATATGCAAGTTGATTGGCAACACCTTAGATGTCTGCTCCTTGTCAGGTACTATTCTCACGTTTTAAGTCTGGGCACGCAAACTTAACTATTCGGTTAGGTTTTTTTTTAGCGTGTCACACCAGACAGTCAGCCATTCTTGTCTGGCGCGTGGTATCAGGATTGGTCTCCTTTCGGAGTAACCGGGTCATGTTACAAAACGTTCCTGACTCAACCCTTGTTTTTTTTTACAAGGCCAAGTGGCTAGCTCGATGCTCAACCCGGCACAGATGGAAAGCGTGCTCAGGGGTGGCCCAGCTTGGATTCGAACAGGTTTGCGTTGAGTTCTATGACAGTCAACTCAACAGAGACCAAGTATAGGAACCAGAACCACTCTGCCATTGTGCCACCAGCCAGCCGACCGGTTAGGGTATGAATGGGCAATAGGCAGCCATTGACATGCTCCCAATCAGGAAGAAGACTGCATGCAGATTGAAAGAACAGCTCAATGAACCCAATCATAAACACTCTCAGTGGCCACTTGATCAGGTGTACCTGTACACCTGTTTGTTAATGTAAATATCTAATCAGCCAATCACGTGGTAGCATCTCAATGGATAAAAGCATGCAGACATTGTCAAGAGGTTCAGCTGTTGTTCAGATTTAACATCAGAATGGGGGAAGAAATGTGATCTAAGTGACTTTGACTTTGGTATGATTGTTGGTGCCAGGCAGGGTGGTTTGAGTATCTCAGAAACTGTTGATTTCCTGGGATTTTCATGCACAACATTTCTGAGTTTATGGAGAAGGTGCGAAAAACAAAAAACGTTCAGTGAGCGGCAGTTCTGTGGGTGAAAGTGTCTTGTTAATGACAGAGGTCAGAGGGGAATGGCCAGACTGGTTCAAGCTGACAGAAAGGTAACAGTAAGTTAAACAATCATGAATTACAACAGCAGAACATATCTAAATGCTCAATATGTCAAACCTTGAAGTGGATGTGCTACAGCAGCAGAAGACAACATAGAGTACCATTCCTGTGCCTAATAAAGTGTGTTCTTGCTTTTCAACATCTTGTTATACTCTTATCTTTCAGTAGTTTCATTCTTTAGTCTAATTTATTTCATATCTTTTATAAACATGATGCAAATATTACAGCATACTTCTGAAGGGCAGTGGGTAGACTTTTGAATCAAGTTGCACATTAATATATTTAACATAACTAATGTCCAAAAGAATACTGCATGGTTGGAGTGAGAACTTACCCAATGATAACACTCTAAATGCTTTACAGTATTGGAATTTAACTGTACCAACAGTGTTAAGGATTGTATCTGGGTTTACTTGAAGGCATTTAGAAGAATACTGTGATAGGCATGAATACATTGAAGAGTTCTCCCGGAGCAGCTTCCTCCTTTTTGGGGTGAGTCCAATGCCTGTCCTTTGCATTTTGGCATCTCAAACAAGTAGCTACTGTTCAAGTGTCTGGACATAAGGAGTGGGGACATAGGCTGTAGGTTGAAATTACAAATTTCTTGGTCTTTATTAGATCCTTATTGAGTATTTAGCAGAATAACAGCCACTTAGGATCTAGAAATACATCTTTAAAACATGGAGGACAAGACAGCAAATACAAGGGAAAACCTCTCCAAGGTATAAATTTCTTTGAAATGGAAAGTTACAGCTATTCTTTTATAGAACATAAAAGATTACAGTACAAGACCAAGCCATTCAGCCCACATTGTTGTACTAAACCAACTAAAAAGAAAATCAAAAACATCCAAACACTACGCTCTCCTACCAACACCATGTCCATCTCTCTCCATCTTCTGTACATCCATGTGCCTATACAAGCGTCTCTTAAAAGCCACTAATGTACTTGCCTCTACCATCAGATCAGGCAGTGCATTCCAGGCATCCACCACTCTGAGAAAAATAACTTAACCCTCACTTCCCACTTGAACCTATTCCCTCTCACCTTCAACCCCAGGAAAAAGATACTCTCTGCCCACTCTATCTACACCTCTCATAATCTTATAAACCTCTATCAGATCCCTCCTCAGCATCCGATGCTCCAGAGAAAAGAACCCAAGTTTATCCAGCCGCTCGTATGACACATGCATCCTGGTAAACCACATCTACATCCTCTCCAAGGCCTCAACATCCTTCCAATAGTGGGGTGATCAGAACTGTAGACAATTTTATAAAGTTGCAACATAACTTAACCTTCTGACTTTTGAACTCAATGTCTCAACAAGTAAAAGCAAGCATTCCATAAGCCTTCTTAACCACTTTACTGACCTGTGTAGCCCCTTTCAAGGAGCTATGAATTTGTATGCCAAGATCTCTCTGCTCAACAACACTGTTAAAACAGTGTACTTTTGCCCTTAAAAGGGGACTTTTACCCTCCTGATTGTAACACCTCACATTTATCTGGATTAAACACCACCTGACATCTCTCAGCCATATCCACAACTGGTCTATACCATGCTGTATTCTTTTTTTGTTGTAATTTATTTTTTTATTGAAGTTCATCATCAAACATTTCCATAAGATGTATTTCAGACATTGTACATATATATCATATAATCATATATATCAAAAATCTCCACAAAGTATTTATCTGAGGTATACACTTATAGAAAAGAGTGCAAAGAAAAAAACAAGCAAAAGTAAAGAACTATGATCAGGAGTGATCTTTTTTTACAACATATTCATTGATTTGTGAGAATCAAATCTGGCCTATGAGGCATTATGTAGTTAAACCATTTTCCCAGTATGAATCAAATTGTTCCAGCTTATGATTAACAGATGCTGTTATCTTCTCCATTTTGTAACTGTCCATTTTAATTTCCATCCATGCATTAAAGTTGGGCTCTCCTGTGATAACTATTTCCTAGTAAGAGTCCTTTTACCAGCCACCAACAGTATATTCATTAAATATTTATCTCTTTTCAACCATACTTGAGGGATATATCCAAAATATATGGTCTTACTCTCTAAGGGTATTTCACATTTAAAGATGTCTTGTAGGGCATTGTGTATCCCCCTCCAATAGTCTTTGACAACAGGGCAGTCCCAAAAAATATGGTAATGATTTGCATTTTGATTTCCACAATTTCTCAAGCAAACAGGGAGGTTACTATCATAATGGGATTTCTGAGAGGGTGTAATAAAATATCTTATCAAGTTTTTCCATCTAAACTCCCTCCATTTCTGTGAACTGGTACACTTCCATTGATACTTCCATATTGTTGTCCATTCTTCCTCAGATATAATTATCCCTCCTTCCTTCTCCCATTTTGTTTTAATGTATGAAGTTGAATGTATTTTAAGATTTGACAACCCCTTATACATGCTTGAAATGATTTTACTACCATTACCTGAATTATATGCTTTTCTAAAGAGCTCTATCAAGCATGTACTTGCCTTGGTTACATTTTTAAGCATCTTATTAACATATTGTCGCATCTGTAAATACCGATAAAAATCTTGTTTTTCTCATAAGTGTTTCTCTTTAAGCATTTCAAAACTGAACAGTGTTCCTTCTTTCATTATGTTGCAAAGAACTGTTATTCCTTTAGCTGCCCAGTCCTTCAATCTAGCATCCAATTTATTTGACGTAAAATCCGAGTCATATGCACACCATTTAAGAATTACAATATCTCCCTCTAAATTATATTCTTTTATAGTAGTTTTCCGTATATTTAAGGGTCAATTTCACTCATGGGTTATCAATAGTATTCATGTACCTTTGCAGGTTGTTATCAGCCAAAATTGTTTGTATGGGGATGGGAAGTACCCGCTCCTCAATGTTTTTCCATTGAGCATCATATCAACATATCAACATATGTTGTACCAACATATCACAGCTCTCAACTGTGCTGCAAAATAATAATCTCTAAGAGAATGTAGGCCCCATCCCCCCTTTTCCTTCGCTAATTGCAAAGTTTTGAGATGAACTCTAGGCCTTTTACCCTGCCAAATATACCTTGATAGCATCTTGTTTCATTCAGTGAATTGATTTTGTTTAATCTCTATTGGTAGGGTCTGAAAGATATAACAGTCTGGGAAGTATATTAATTTTAATAGACTCAATCCTTGAACAGAGACTGACAAAAGGAATCAGGTTCCATCTTGCCACATCTTCCTTAATTTTTTTATATAAAGGCTGATAATTACATTCTGATGCCCAAATATTTGAAAGACTCTGTGTGCCAAGCCCAGGGGTATCAACTTTCAATTTCTCTTGGTGGGCTCTAGAAATATGAAAGTAATTGGGTTTTATCTATGTTGATCTTGTATCCTGATAAACCATATTGTTCAAAGGATTGCATCTATTTAGGTAAAGAGTATGTTGGTTGCCCTAGATAGATCAAAATGTCATCCGCATAACAAGCCAATTTATGCTCTGTCCCTTTAATAGTAATTCCCCTGATAACTTCATTGTCTGATGTATTGAGCTAATGGTTCTAGATATAATGCGAAGAGTAGCGGTGACCATGCACAACCCTGTCTTGTGCCCCTCTCTAGGGTAAGACTATTTGATAAATATCCATATAAATATCCATTGATTTTAATCTTGGCAGTAAGATTGTCATATAGTGTCTGTATAGTTTTAATAATTATGTCTTGGAAACCAAATCTATGTAAAACTCTGTAAAGAAAATTCCAATTAACTGAATCAAATGCCTTTTCAGCATCCACGCTTATCACTATTTTGAATTTTTTTTTGTATATGATCCATTATATGAAGTGTCCTTCATATATTGTCTTGTGTCTGGTGTTGTACAAAACCTGTCTGATCATTACATATCAGTATGGGTAGAAATTCCTCTAATCTTTTGGCCATGATGGAGGTAAATAATCTATAATCTACATTAAGAACAGATATTGATCTAAATGACCCGCATTCCATTTTATCCTTGCCTTTTTTCGGTATAGCTGAGATTATCACTTCCTTCCAACTGGGTGGCAATTGTGCCTTTTTTAGAGCCCAGTTCAGTGTGGGGAGTAAAAAAGGAATTAACTCATTTTTAAATTCTTTGTACCACTCTGTCATATATCCATCTGATCCTGGTGACTTCCTTAATTTAAGCCTACAAATTGCAGCTTTTAATTCAACTTCAGTAATGTCAGCAGTCATCGTTCTATTTTGTTCTTTGCTTAAAGTGGGTAACTCTAGAGAATTCAAGAAGGTGTCAATATGGGTTATGCTTCCCCCTAGAACTTTGGAATATAGATATTTGTAAAACACTTCAAAAGCTTCGTGAATTTCACTTAGCTTATTTTTTTAACATTTTCACTCTTGGGTCCCTAATTCTATGAATTGTATTTTCTGCTATCTTTTTTTTCAGTTTCCACACCAGTATTTTCATAGATTTCGATCCACTTTCATAATGTCTCTGTTTCAGAAACATTAAGTTTTTCCTGATTTCTTGCATAGCCAAACTATTAATTTCATTCCTAATTCTTTTAATTTCCCCTAATGTATCCTGTGCCAAATTCAATTTGTGTTTTTTCTCTAGTTCCTTCAGCCTATTTTGTAATTCCTCTAAAGTTTTATTCCTTATTTTTTTCTTATATGAAGATATCGCTATAATTTTCCCTCTTAAGACCGCCTTCAGAGTATCCCATAAAATGGGAGGTGAAACCTCTCCATTATCATTAAATTCTATGTAGAGACCAATTTCTTTTTTAATTTGTTCCTTAAAGTACGGATCATTGAGTTGACTTGAATTTAGTTTCCAAATAGTATTCTTTGGTTGTAGATCAAAATCAACAGATAAATATATAGGTGCATGGTCACTTACATCTATTGTCCCAATTCCACAGGTGTTTATTTTGTCTTTGTCTTTTCCAAATGTTATGAAGTAGTCTATTCTTGTATATACAGAATGCAGAGCAGAATAATCAGTGTAATCCCTTCTGTCAGGGAAAAGGTCCCTCCATATATCAATTAATCCAACATCCTCAAAAAATGTATTAACTTTCTTACGTAAAGATTTTGTTTCATAGGTTTTTCTATTGGAAGAGTCTAAGTTTGGCTGTAATTGTAAATTTAAATCTCCCTCACATATCAGGAGACCTTCTGTTTCTGTTACCATAATATCAGTAATTTTCTGAAAGAAACCAATACCACTTCCCAGAGTGAAGTAGAGTAACTGAATTTCTGTCTATATTCCCCCTTACCAGAATATATCTGCCCTCTTTATCTCCCATTTCAAATACTTTTTCAAAATTTAGCTTACTTGAGATAAGAATGGCAACTCTTCTCCTATGTTCTGATTTATATGAGGAGAAAAACAGATTAGTGAAGCCCATTCTCTTTAGTTTTTTATGCTCATTATCACTTAAATGAGTTTCTTGTAAATATGGGCTTGTTCTTTTTTCATTTTGGATAAAATTCTCTTACGTTTGATTGGATTTAATAGCCCATTGACATTAAAAGAAATTAATTTTACCTTGTCCTTAGCCATCTGTATTTATCTGTCAATGTATCATTGAAATTAGAATAAAACTTAATCGATCTACTCCCTGAACAAATAAGAACCAAGCAACACAAATAACAAAAATGGCAACGAATGTGTGATTCCAAGGCTGAGATCTCTAGTAGATGACCCTGCGTTGAGCTAGAGGAAATGTGTAGCTGTGGGGGATAACCCCCCCTACTTGTGAGTTGAGGGCCCCCATTGCAGTATTCATAAAAGTCAGTGAACAAATCCATTACACAGAAAATATTTCCCTGTGTACTCCTCCTATCTATATATATATATATATATATATATACACAAACACACACACTCACACATATATATATACACATATAATACATATATTACATACATGCACACATATATATATATATATATATATATATATATTCTCATTTCGGTGGGGGAAAAGGAGTAAGTGAGCGAATAAAGAATAACAACTAAGTAATATAAAATCCACATTATAATAAGTATTTCTCGAGAGAGGTATATCACCATCTACTTCTGCTTTCATTTAGCTTCTCAACATTTTTTAAGTTAGCCAAAGCTTATGGCTCTTCTGAAGGGGGTGAAGACTGTCTTTGGGAAACTCCGTCTCTTCCTGATATATTTCTCTTGGCCTCCTCCTGTCTCCTGCCTTCTCGATTCTCGCACAATTTCCCAAGCAGAGCGGGATAATTCCTCAGCCAGGCTTTCCCTCCTTTTGGTCACGCTGATGGGCAACCCTCTCCCCTTCATGTCTGTAGGCACCTCTTCCACTGTCTGGTACAACTGCATCATGTCGTCATAAAACACTCGAAGTTTAGCAGGGTATGAAGCTTGAAATGTAATCTTTTTTTGCTTTAGTACTCGCTTTACTTCAGAGTATTCTTTACGTTTCTGCAGGACCGCGGGGGGGGGGGGGTTAATCTTGGTCAAAATATATTAATTTATCATCTAAAAACACTCTCTTCTTACCCCAGGCCCTTCATAGAATCTCCGCCTTGGTGCTGTACAGAAGGAATTTAATTATTATTGAGCATGGCTTTATCATTGAGCATGGGTAGGTTTCGGAACAAACGCACGATGAGCTCTTTCGACTTCCAGCTCCATAGCCGAGGGAAGATCCAGCACATCCCACAGTAACTTTCCGACAAACTCTGTCATAGACGAGCCCTCTGCTCCTTCAGGAATGTTGTAGATGCTGATATTTTTCCGCCGTGATCTTCCCTCCAGGTCAAACAGTTTACTTTCTTGGTGATTTAATATTTTTATTGTCCTACTTAGTATCCATTCCACATTTTGAAAGCAATCTTCCACCTTCTGAATTCGAGTCCCTGCCACCGATATTTTTTGATTGACGTTGGCAAGCTCTGACTTAATATCACGGAGCTGCTGCTCTATTTTTTTCCGGAACTCCCTTATCTCTTTCAGGATTTCGATCATATTCGCCACTTCGCTTGAACGAGGCCCAGCAGCTGCCTCACTAGCACGCAGTCAGGTAGGAGAGCCGCTCGCTGCACTCCTCTCAGCCGCAGGCTCTGCAGTGTCGCTTTTTTTATTTCCATTCCTTTTCCCCATTCTTGACCCTCTTTCCAGTTCAAATATTTTTCGAAAAATACTATATTTGATGGGTTAACGGGGCTTAATAAGCGTTTTTACAGAGGAGCTCGTGACTTAAGCTGCCATTCTTGACAATGACATCACCAGAAACCCCAGCATGCTGTGTTCTTTGACAGTCTTCTACACTACCCACAACTCTTCCAATCCTGGTATCATCTGCAAGTTCATTAACCCACCAATCTACATTTTCATCCAGGTCATTTTTATACATTACAAACAGCAGTGGTCCCAGTACAGATCTCTGCGGAACTCCACTAATTTCAGACCTCCAGCTCAAATGTCCCTTCAACCACTACACGCTCTCTGTCTTCTCTGTGCAAGCCAATTCTGAATCCAAACAGCCAATTTGCTGCAGATCCCATGCATCATAATCTTCTGGATTAACCTCCCATGAGAGACTTAGTCAAAAGCCTTACTAACATCCATGTAGAAAACCCTCATCAATCTCTCTTATCATCTCATTAAAAAATCAATGAAGTTGGTAAGGCATGACCTGCCATGCACAAAGCTATGCTGGCTCTCCTTAGTTAGGCCATGAGATTCCAAATGCTTATATGTCCAATTCCTCAGAGTTTTCTCCAGCAATTTCCCTACAATGACATGAGACTCACCGGTTTTATAGTTCCTAGGATTTCTCCTTCTTCCCTTTTCAAAGAGAGGTACAACATTAGTCTCTCACCAGTCCTGATGTATTTATACACTCAGTACCGATCTCCTGGTCCTCCATATCCTTTTCCTTACTGAAACAAAGTCCTCATTGTATAATCCACTTACATTCTTTGCATCCAAGTGAGTGTTCTGCTCTTTGTCCTTGTGTGTCCCACCCTCTCCTCAGCTGTCCTCTTGCTCCTGATGCCTTGGGATTCACCTTCATCCTGTTTGCCAAGGACTTTTCATGGCCACTCCTTCTTTTCCTAACTCCCTTCTTTAGTTGTTTTCTGGCTTCTTTATACTCCTCATGTGCTTTGTTTGAGCCTGACCTCCAAAGCTTTACATATTTTTCCTTTTTCTTCTTTACTAAATTTATCTCCTCTCTGGGCATCCAAGGTTCTCTCATCTTTCCTTCCCTTCTTCTCTTTCTTACTAAGAGGAACATTCAGTGCCTATAAAAAGTATTCATCCCTCTTGGAAGTTTCAATGTTTTATTGTTTTGCAAAATTGAACCACAGTGGATTTAATTTGGCTTTTTTGATACTGATCAACAGAAAAAGACACTTTTGTGACAAAGTGAAAACAAATCTCTACAAAGTGATCTAAATTAATTACAAGTATAAAACACAGAATAATTGATTGCATAAGTATTCAACCTCCTTTAAAACGACACACCAAATCATCACTTGTACAGCCAATTGGTTTTAAAAGTCGCATAATTAGTTAAATGGAGACCTGTTTATGGAGACTTGTAAACAGTCAAGGTAATTTAGTTGATTTGACTGAAAATACATCTGTATCTAAAAGGTCCAACTGCTGGTGAGTCAGTAACCTAGCAAAAACTACACTATAAAGACAAAAGAACACTCCAAGCAATGCAATAAAAAGGTTATTGAAAAGCACAAGTCAGGAGATGGATACAAGAAAATCTCCAAGTCACTGAATATCCCTGGAAGTACAGTTAAGTCAATCATCAAGAAACGGAAAGAAAATGGCACAACTGTGAATAAATCAGCCTACAGCAGGCCACCTCAAAAACTGAGTGACCTGCAAGAAGGGGATGAATGAGGGAGGCCTCCAAGAGACCTATTACTACTCTGGAGAAGTAACAAGCTTCAGTGGCTGAGGTGGGAGAGACTGCGCATACAACTGTTGCCCAGGTGCTTCTCCAGTTGCAGCTTTAGGGGGAGACTGGCAAAGAGAAAGTCACTGCTGAAAAAAAAACTCGTATGAAGTCTTGGTTAGAGTTTGCCAGAAGGCTTGTAGGAGACTCTGAAGTCAGCAGGAGGAAGTTTCCATGGTCTGATGAAAACAAAATTGAGCTTTTTGACCATCAGACTAAACACTATGTTTGCTGTAAGCCAAACACCACACAGCATCAAAAACACATCATCTTTACCGTGAAGCATTTTGGTGGCTGCATCATGCTGTGGGGATGCTTCACTACAGCAGGCCCTGGAAGGCTTGTGAAGGTAGAGGGTAAAATGAATGCAGAAAAATATAGGAAAATCCTGGAGAAAAACCTGATGCAGTCTGCTAGAGAACTGTAACTTGGGAGAAGATTTGTTTTCCAGCAAGACAATGACCACAAGCATAAAGCCAAAGCTACACAGGA
Organism: Hypanus sabinus; assembly: GCF_030144855.1. NCBI lineage: Eukaryota > Metazoa > Chordata > Chondrichthyes > Myliobatiformes > Dasyatidae > Hypanus > Hypanus sabinus. The sequence continues at coordinate 143,300,478 of NC_082707.1, read as the reverse complement.
ATCACTTAAGAACAACAAAGTTAATGTCCTGTAGTGACCAAGTCAGAGTCTAGGTCTCAATCCAATTGAGAATTTGTGGCTGGACTTGAAAAGAGCTGTTCACTCACAATCCCCCTGGAATCTGACCGAGCTTGAGCAGTTTTGTAAAGAAGAATGGGGAAAATTGTAGTGTCCAAATATGCAAAATTGACAGAGACCTATCCACACAGACTCAAGACTGTAATTGTTGCCAAAGGAGCATCTACTAAATGTTGACTTAAGGCCATAAGACCATAAAACATAGCAGCAGAATTAGGCCATTCAGTCCATCCAGCCTGCTTTGCTATTTCATCATGGCTGATACCAGATCCCACTCAACCACATACACTTGCCTTCTCACCATATGCTTTGATGCCCTGACCAATCAAGAAACTATCAACTTCCATTTTAAATATACTCACAGACTTGGCCTCCACCACAGTCTGTGGCAAAGCATTCCACAGATTTACTACTCTCTGGCTAAAAAAAAAAATCCTTCTTACCTCTGTTGTAAAAGGTCACCCCTCAATTTTGAGGGTGTGCCCTCAAATTCTGCATACCCCCATCACAGGAAACATCCTCTCCACATCCTCCCTATCTAGTCCTTTCAACATTTGGTAGGTTTTAATGAGATCCCTCTGAATTCTTCCAAATTCCAGTCTGTACAGGCCCAAAGCTCCCAAACGTTCCTTATATGTTAACCCCTTCATTCCTGGAAATTTCCTCATGAATCTCTTCTGGACTCTCTTCAATGACGTGTCCTTCTTGAGATATGGGGCCCAAAACTGCTGGCCTGCCTAGTGTCTTATAAAGCCTCAGCATCATCAGCTTGCTTTCATATTCTATTTCCCTTGGAATAAATGTCAACATTGCATTTGCCTTCTTTACCACAGACTCAACCTATAAATTAACCTTCTGGGACTTGCACGAGGACTCCTAAGTCTCTCTGCACCTCTGATGTTTGAAACTTCTCCCCATTTAGATAATAGTCCACACTATTGTTCCTTTTACCAAAATGCATTATCATACATTTCCCAACACAGTATTCCATCTACCACTTTCTTGCCCATTCTTCCAATTTGTCTAAGTCCTACTGCAATCACATTATTTCCTCAGCACTACCTACCCCTCCACCTATCTTCGTATCATCACAAACTTTGCCACAAAGTCATCAACTCCATTATCTAAATCATTGACAAACAATGTGAAAAGCAACAGTTCCAATACTGACCCCTGAGGAATACCACTAGTCACTGGCAGCCAACCTAAGAAGTCCCCGCCTATTCCCAGTCACTGCCTCTTGCCTGTCAGCCATTCCTCTATCCATGCCAGTTTCTTTCCTATAATGCCATAGGATTTTATCTTGTTAAGCAACCTCATGTGTGGCACCTTATCAAACATCTTCAGAAAATCCAAGTAAGTGACACCCACTGTCTCTCCTTTATCCACCTTGCTTGTTACTTCCTTAAAGAACTCTAACAGATATGTCAGGCAAGATTTCTGTTTACAGAAACCACGTTGACTTTGACTTATTTTATCATTAGTCTCCAAGTACCTCAAAACCTCATCCTTCATAATAGACTCCAACACTTTCCCAACCACAGAGGTTAGGCTAATTGGCCTATAATTTCACTTTATTTGCTTTTCTCCCTTCTTCAACAGTGGAGTGACATTTGCAATCTTCCAGTCTTCTGGGACCATGACAGAATCAAGTGATTATTGAAAGATGATGACCAATGTATCCATTATTTCATTAGCAACCTCTCTCAGGACTTTGGGATGTAGACCATCTGGTCCAGGTGACTTATCCACCTTAAGACCTTTGAGTTTGCCTAGTATGTTTTCCTTTGTAATCGCAACAACACTCACTCTTGCTCTCTGACACTCATGGACCTCTGGCACACTGCTAGTGTTTTCTATGGTGAAGACAGACACAAAGTACCCATTAAGTTCATCTCCCATTTCTTTGTCTCCTATTACTGCCTCACCAGCATCATTTACCAGTGGTCCAATATCAACTCTCACCTGCCTTTTATTCTTTATATAACTGAAAAAAACTTTTGGTATCCTGCTTTATATTATTGACTAGTCTGCCCTCATATTTCATCTTTTCCCTCCTTATAGCTTTTATAGTTGCCTTTTGTTGGATTTTAAAAGCTTCCCAATCATTCAGCTTCCCACTCACTTTATATGCCCTTATATGCTCTTTCCTTGACTTTTATGCTTTTCTTAACTTCCTTAGTCAGCCACGGTTGCCTACACCTGCCATTTGAGAACTTCTTCCCTTGTGGGGCAAACCTATCCTGTGCCTTCTGAACTATTCCCAGAAACTTCAGCCACCTCTGCTCTGCCATCATCCCCGCCAGTTTGCCCTCAAATCCACCTGGGCAAGCTCCTCTCTTATGCCTCTGTAACTCCCTTTATTCCATTGTGATACTGATACATGTGACATATGCGTCTCCCTCTCAAACTGTGTATGAATTCAATCATATTATGATCACCACCTCCTTAGGGTTCCTTTACGTTAAGCTCTCTAATAAAATCTGGGTTACTACACAACACCCAATCTAAGACAGCCTTTCCTCGAATAGGCTCAAGTACAAGCTGCTCTAAAAAGCCATCTTGTAGGCATTCGATAACTTCTCTCCCTTGCGATCTGACACCAACTTAATTTTCCTAATCTCTTTGCATATTGAAGACACTATTATAATTGTGTCATTACCCTTATTACATGCCTTTTCCAGCTCCCTTTGCAATTTTAACTCCACATCTTGGCTACTATTTGGAGGTCTGTATGATTCGGATAATGGTTTGCAATTTCTTATCTCCACTTACAAAGATTCAACATTCTCTGACCCTACGTCACCCCTTTCTGAGGATGTAATTCCATCTCCTACAAGCAGAGCCACTGCTTGTGCCTTCCTGCCTGTTCTTTTGATACAAAGCACATCCTTTGATGTTTAGCTCCCAACTATGGCCTTCTTTCACCTGCTCAGTGATGCCCACAATGTCATACCGACCAGTCTCTAATTGCACCTTAAATTCGTCCACCTTATTCCGAATGCTGCATGCAGTTAAATGCAGCACTTCCAGTCCTACATTCTTCGCTCTTTTGAATGTTGCCTTTGTTCTATCTGTATTTGTACCCATCATTGGCTTGTCCTTCCTTACATTCATGTTACACCCATCATATACTTGTAAACGTGCTGGCTCATCCTCAGCTCCATCATACTGGTTCCTATCCCCCTGCTGTATTAGTTTAAACCACCCCCAACAGCTCTAGTAAATCTGCCTGCAGGAAAATATTGGTCTCCCTTGAATTTAAGTGCAACCCATCCCTTTTGTACAGGTCCTACTTGCCCTAGAAGAGGTCCCAATTATCCAGAAATCTGAATCTCTGCCCCCTGCTCCAATTCTTCAGCCACACAATTATCTGCCACCTCATACTATTCCTACCCTCATTGTTGCATGGAACAAGCAGTAATCCTGAGATTACTACCCTTGAGGTCCTGCTTCTCAACTTCCTTCTTAACTCCCTATATTCTTTTTTCAGGACATCTTCCCTTTTTCTTCCTACGTTGTTGGTACCAATATGTATCATGACTTCTGGTTGCTCACCCTCCCTTTTCAAGATATTGTGTTCACGTCCAGAAACATCTCAGACTCTGGCGCCTGGGAGGCGAACTACCATCCATGTTTCCTTCTTGCATCCACAGAATTGCCCTTCTGTCCCCTTGACTATAACATCCCCTATTGCCATCCTCTTCAGTTCCCTACCCTTCTGAGCCACAGGGCCAGACTTAGAGCCAGAGAAATGGCCACTGTTGCTTCCCCCAGGTAGGTCATTTCCCCCCCACCCCACCCAACAGTATTCAGATGGAGTATTTATTGTTGAGGTGGACAGCCACAGGGGTGCTCTCCTCTAACTGACGTTCTCCCTTCCCTCTCCTGACAGTCACCCATTTATCTGTTTCTTGTAGTCTTGGGATGACTATCTCCCTGTAGATCCTGTCTATCACTGCCTCACTTTCCCTAACAAGCTGCAGCTCCAGTTCCCTTATACTGGAGCCTGCAGGGGGTGAGTACTTATACAATCAATTATTTTGTGCTTTACATTTGTAAGTAATTTAGATCACTTTGTAGAAATCTGTTTTCACTGACATGAAAGAGTCTTTTTCTGTTGATCGTGTCAAAAAAAGCTGAACTAAATCTACTGTGATTCAATGTTGTAAAGCAATAGAACATGAAAACTTCCAAGGGGGTGAATGCTTTTTATAGGCCCTGTACCTTTCCTGTACTCTGTGCAATTGAATTTCAAATGCCCTTTACATATCTGAAGTTCTCTTGCCAGAGAAAAAGTGTTCCAAATTAATGCTTCAAAGTTCCTGCCTTATACCCTCATAATTTGCCCTACTCCAATTTAAAACTTTCCCACAAGGACCATACCTATCCCTAACTATAGCTATCTTGAGAGTTTGAAGTTGTGGTCACTGTTCCCTAACAGTTCACCCACTGAAAGGTCAGTCACCTGGTCAAGCTCATTACCCAACAGCAGGCCCAGTATGGCCACTCCCCTCTTTAGACCATTCTGGATACACATAACAAATTAAGCCCTATCGAAACCCCTTACACTAAGAAGGTCCAGCTTATATTAGGGAAGTTTAAATCCCCCATGTCAAGAACCCTATTTTTTTTTTTACAAACATTTCCTTAATCTGGTTACATATCTGTTCCTCAATATCCCGGTGGCCATTGGGGGTCTGTAGTACAATCCCATCATTGTGATTGCACCCTTCCTATTCCCAAGGTCCAGCCAAATGGACTCAGTGTCTGACCTCTCCAATTTTCTCCGCTGAGTGCAGCTTCATTACCAAAAGTCTAAATTCTCAAGCATCCTATCCAAGGGCACTGTGGGAATACCTTCTCAAAATAACTGCAGCAGTTTGTGGAGGTGGCCCACGTGCACATTAAATGCAATTATAGATGTGCAGTAAATGCCGGCCTTGCTGGTACTGCTAGAAAATGACCAAAGAACCCATCAGGTGTATACAGATTTAAGAAAAATGTTGCTTATCATTAAAATGAAATGAAGTTCAATTGTCAACAACCTGTCTAAAATACCATGCAATTCCATTACTTCACGAGTGAAGCTGTCAATAAAGAAGCGTAATCTTTTGTGTGAAAAAGTCATACATTCAGCCCAATTCAAATAGTGAATACTTCATCTGTATTTTCACTTTCAGTGGTCTTCCTATTTGATTGAATATCTGGTAGTTTGAAATGCTGGAGCACAAGCAACTCTTTTTCATAGACTTCCCTCAATTCACTAAGACTGGAAGAATGCCAGGAGTATGACAAGATTGGATTCAGAACTTACTTGGGATGCCAACAATACATCCAAATTCTTGCAGAGATCACTTCAGGGTAAACATATGCAGCATAAAAATACGTTTTGTGTCTGCTCTTTGAGGAAAGCAGTTTTGAGAGACTACTGTCCAGTAACCTATATCTTCTTTTACATTAAAAATATGTACAACATCCATGTAAACTATTGGAGCAAAGGCTTGGGCTAGATCAGTATTAAACCAATATCTAAGTGTTTCTACTCTCAAATGTTTTTGTACTTTCGTCCCCTCTAATTCTTGAAGGTACTCTGGCTCAGGCTACACTCCTTTTCCACGCTTGCCAGAATCTTTCCAAAATGATCACTTTTCAAGTGAGACTTCACAGAAACCGTTGGCAGACCCTGCCTTTGGAAAGTCAGTCATTCTTAATACAAGTGTACTTTCTATACTGGTTCCTGGATCATGATTAAGATCAGTGATCATGGCTCAGGGGCATTTAGCCAAGTTCCATTAAGTTCAGCTAAATCAACAAAAACAAAAAATTAAGCTACTTCATCTATTTTTTCCTTCTTAATTCTTAAATTATTTTCTCATTCAAACGAAGATAATTTCAATTGACATTAAATTTAAAAATCTCTCACCCTTTAACTCCTGATTTAGTTGAACTCATATTGCAGTGGTAGGTTCTTCACAGCTACATACAAACATATGAATTAGACACGGCAATAGTCCACTCTGCCCCTCAACAAGATCATGGTTGATCTGATCGCATTCCAGTCTACTTGGGGTAGACTTTTTACCCATTGCTTATTGGGAATCCCCCTTCCGTGCCTTACAAATATTTGAGGACTCTACTTTTACTATCCATTGGGGAAGAGAATTTTGAAGGCCATGGGAGTGAAATAAAAGGTGTCCTTTCTCTGACTTAAATGGTAGATCCCTATTTTTTTAAACAGTGATCCCTAGTTTCAGATTCTTCCACAAGGGGAAACTCACTCTCTCCACAACCAACCTGGCAAGATGCCTCAGGATCTTAATTACTGAATAATGAACACAGTGAGGACAAATGGAATTTAAGTGAGAAGTGTAAGTGAATATGATAATTCTTAAGCAAACATTCTGAAATTAATGGCAGACAGAGTGGAAACATGGCAGAAAGAGATGGCAGAAAGAGAGGAGTTGGCCACTTGGCCCTCAGAAACAGGTCTTCCTTTCAATTCAGTCATGGCTGATTTGCTGTCTTGAAACCATATGCCTGGTCTCTCTTTCGTTTGCAAGCATAACCTTTCTTATGAAAGAAGACTGAAACCACACATAATTCTTCAGGCATGCTCTAAGTGTAGCTAGACATCTTTATTCTTGTGCTCAAACCACAACCCCCTCATAATGAAGGCCAACAATTTGCCATCATTGCTCTGGGTTTTCAGCATCTGTAGAATCACTTGTGTTTATGCCTTTCAACTGCCTGCCACATCTGCACATTATCTCTCAGTACAATGACACCCAAATTCCCTTGTACATCAAACCATCAGTACAATGACACCCAAATTCCCTTGTGCATCAAACCATCAGTACAATGACACCCAAATTCCCTTGTACATCAAACCATCAGTACAATGACACCCAAATTCCCTTGTACATCAAACCGTTATCCTTCAAGTAACTATATTCTGATGAATTGCCTGTCTGTCAACCAATTTGTAATTTATGCTAGCATTTTCAAAATTTAATGTAAATTTATTATCAAGGTACATATATATCACCATATTCAACCCCAAGATCAATTTTCTTGTGGGTATATTCAATAAGCCCATAATTAAAAAATAATAACTGGAATAGAATCAATGAACAACTGCACCAACTGGGCGTTCAACCAGTGTGCAAAAGACAACAGTGTAAATACAAAGAGAAAGAAATAGTAACAATAAATGAAGAAGCAATAAATATTAAGGAAATGCTATGAAGGGTCATTGAAAGTGAGTCCATCGGTTGAGGGAACTTTTCAATGATGGGCAGGTGAAGTTGAGTGAAGTTATCCCTCTTGGTCAAGAGCCCGATGGTTGAGAGGTAATAACTGTCTCTAAACCTGGTACTGTGAGTCCTGAAGCTCCTGTACCTTCTTCCTGATGGCAGCAGTGAGAAGAGAGCATGGCCTGGATGGTGGGGGTCCCTGATGATGGATGCTGCTTTCCTGCAATGTTTCATGTAGACGTACTCAATGGTGGGGAGGGCTTGGACTTGGCTGCATTCACTACTTTTGTCAGATTTTCCAGTCAAGGGCATTGGTGTTTCCATACCAGGTATACCATACATCCATAGAAGTTTTTTAAAGTTTTGAATATTATGCCAAATGTATGCAAACTCTTAAGGAAGGATGCTTTCTGACATGCTTTCTTTGTAATTGCACTTACAGGAGAGGTCCTCTGAAATAATAACATCAAGGAACACTGAATGTTGCTGCCCCTCTCCGCCTCTGATCCTCGGATGAGGACAGGCTCATGAACCTTTAGGTTTCTTCCCTAGAAGTCAATAATCAGCTCCTTGGTCTAGCTGACATTGAATAAGAGGTTGTTGTTATGGCACCCCTCAGATTTTCAATCTCCTGATTGATTCATCACCCCCTTTGATTTGGCCTACAATAGATGTGTCGTCAGCAAACTTGAATATGGCATTGGAGCTGTGCTTAGCCACACAATAATTGTAAAGCAAGTAGAGCAGGAGGCTAAGCACCCAGCCTTGTGGAGCACCTGTGCTGATAGAGATTGTGGAGGAGATGTTGTCAATCCGAACTGACTGGGGTCTGCAAGTGAGGAAATCGCGGATTCAATTGCACCAGGAGGTATTGAGGCCAAAGTTGTTAAGTTTATTGATTCACATGGATCAAACCTTCCATGTGAATCAGTGGCACAGTCCTCCTCTTCTTCCTTTCCCACCATACTGGGACCTAAACAGTTTTTGTGATGAAGCTGCCATTCATTTGCACTTGATCCAGTCTAGTGTATTGTACTCGGTGTTCCCAATGTGGTGTCCTCTACACCAGAGAAACCAGATGCTGATTGGGTAATCATGGTGCAACATTCCTATGTTCAGTCTGCAGGGTGACTCGAGCTTCCCAGTGCCTGCCTCTTTAATCCTGCACCCATTCTGACCTATTGGTACGTGGCTTGCAGCATCTTTGAGATGTAGATAGTGTTGTAAGACGGTCAGCATCACCATCTGTAAAGAGTTTGTACAGACTCCCCGTGGACCGCGTGGGTTTCCTCCCATTGTTCGTCCCAAAGATGTGCCAGTTAGAGGGTAACACAAAGTACACTGCTGTGGTCAAATCAACACATACAAACAAGCTGGATGAACTCAGCAGGTCGGGCAGCATCCGTTGAAAGGAGCAGTCAATGTTTCGGGCTGAGACCCTTCGTCAGGATTCAGAAGGTTAATTGCTGATTGTAAATTGGCCTGTGATTAGTGTTACACAGGTGGGTTGCTGGGCGGAAGAGCCTGTTCTGAATTCGATCTCTAAATAAATAACACTGATTTTGCTTGGGAAGAATTTCGTTGGCTACAATACTTTTCTGGAGATTCACAGATTGTGAAGGGATTTTCATAGACAAATGGCATTCTTTTCATGCTTTATATACAATATTATTTCTAACATAGTCCTAGAATTGTACGGTACAGAGCCATCCAACAATTAAAGTACTTTGCCTCACCATGCCCATGACAACTGACATGCTTGTATATACTAATCACACTTGCCTGCTTTAATCCCATATTCCTCTACGTCCTCTTTGGGTGCCTCTTAAATGTTCTTATAGTGCTTCACTTAAACCATCTTCTCTGGCAGCACATTCCAGACACTATCTACTCTGTGTGAATTATTTACCACTCTGATCCTCTTTAAACTTCTCACTTTAACTTTACGCTCTCTAGTTTTAGAAGCCTCTATTGTGGGAAATGGACTCTGCCTATGCCTCTCACAATTTTATACACCTCTATTAGGTCATCCTGCAGCCTCTTGTGATGCAGGGAAAACTGACCCTGCTTATCTAATTACTCCTTGTATCTCAAGCTCTTCAATATCTTGGCCATTTGAAAGACAGAGGAAAAGCTAATTATTTTGTCTGTTCTCCAGCCCCAGGATAGTGGTTGATAGTAGTTTCATCGTTAGCTCATAAAAGTGGTTCAAGCAGAATATGAATTTTAATGAAGTGGCTTGAGAAATACGTAGAAACATGCAGTCAAATAATAACAGAAACATCTTGATTCAAATTTTTCCACTGGGAATGCACTTCCTGGTGTTGTTGGAAGTAAAAACTCCAGTGCAGTTTGAAAGACTGCTGTTTGCTGCATTAGGAGGGGAGATTCAGCATGGACCAGCTGGGCCATGGGCCTGCTTCTGTGCTGTAGTGTTCTATGTCTCTATGTGAAGCTTCAGAAGGATGAGTTAGCATCGACTGATTGGCCTTGTTCACTCTTAATGACCTTGTGATTTTGGGAATATTGAAATCAGTAGGTTTAAATTTGCAGTTATATTTTTCTATAATTAATAAATGGATATTCACTTTCCAGGGGCCTATCGTTAAACCCAGCTTTCTAGCACAGCTGCATGACCTTTCCAAAGGGTCAGAGTTGTTGGCAGTAAACTTCTAACAAATATTCTTAGCTCAGCTTTTTGTTGCAAACAATATCTTGTCCCCTGTTCTTAATGTACATAGAACATGGCACAAGAACAGGCCTTTTTATAGTGAGGATATCTGTAAATATCTATATTGGATAGGATTTCAAATCAGCTTTGATTTTAGGGCTTTGCAGGGAGGGAGCCTGTTATGTTTTGTAACCTCAAAATATTAAACTAATTCAATGGAAGACATGGGAGTCCGAAAATGCTAGCCTATCAACGAGGTATGCAAGTATATATATATACACACACACACACACACAGACACACGTGTATACACACAAGATCGGGGTATCGGGGTCACCAACCTTTTTTGCACTGCGGACCAGTTTAATATTGACAATATTCTTGTGGACCGGCCGATGGGAGGTGGGGAGGTGTGGAGGTGTTAAACATGACTGGAATACAGCGATCCTCGAAGGAGGTTCCTTGTGTCCAGTCTATTCCGCAATTTAGTTTATGTGGCTATCAGCACTTGCTTCTGTCCTGCTTGCTCACGTTTTTTCTGCTCAAGAAACTCAATGGGTTTGTCTTTAAGCGCAGGGTGCTTGGACTCAAGGTACCGAAACAGTTTTGAGGGCTTCATTGCCTCATTAGACAGCCTCTGGGCCCGAACTCCAGCCTCCCCCCCGCCCACTGCCAGACACCATGGTCAGGGGCAGCTGGTTGTGGGTGGGGTGAGAGGACAAGGTCAGGGCCGGAGGTCCCCGTGCTGGGGGCGCGGCGGTCGCAGTCCAGAGAGAGTGACTGACTGAGCGTGGAGTGCGACAGGGTGCGCACCCGCCTCCTCGTAGGTAGGTAGGATCTATCGGCTGACAAAGGTTTGTCTCGAGGGATGACTTTCAGTAGATCACAGCGAGGTAGCTACTTACGAAACCCTGAGCCCGAATTAGGTCATCTGCAAATATTTTAGCACCGGGTTCCCCACAAACATTTGGTGTACTAAACAGGTTCAGAGGTGGCACCCAACTGTCCATGCTCCCGGCCAGTGGCAACGGCACTTCTCGCCGGCCGGGTTACCCGAGGCCAACCAGTGATCCCTGGCGTGAGAGTATCACTGCACTTAGGCGACTGATGACCTTGCGTACGTTCAAGTTCAACCGTGGGTGTGACAGGGAATGAGGAAAGGTGCAGCTGACTCATATCATTTCATATTGTTTCCTCACGGTCTGGTAGCACATGCTTTCCAGCCCAGTACTGATCCGTGGCCCGGTGGTTGGGGACCACTGCACAAGATCACTCAATTATTATTGAAATATCAAACACACACTTCTCTCAGCTTAGCTACAAACTAAAGCCCAATTGAGAATGTATCTCAATTGTACACAGTATACTATCCAATACAACTACTATATAAGGACATCCACAGCATAGCAAGTTTTAAATTGTCCCATTCAGGCCTGAAGATTTAATCGCTGTGAAGGCTTTCTTACTCTTGTGGGATAACGTCTTTCCTGTCGAGGAGGATCACTCTGCTTGGCAGGTGAAACCTGTGGTTTTGAAACTATCTCAGGTTCTGAGGCCTCCTCTGTGGTGATTGTAGGAGTTGACTCTGGGACTGCAGCAAGTGGCTCTGACAGCTCTGGACACTTTCCTTCTCCTTCATTTTGTGCATCTTGCTCTTTGGAAGGTGCATTTAGTTCATGGGCGTATTTTCATATTATTCCTTCTGCTGCTCCCCGTATGATCAGATCACACTCATCTGGGTTTCCACATCAACATTATCTAACAAATCCTCAGTTTTAGTATCTCCATTGACTCCTTTCTTTTTTACCTCCCATTCATCCAGCTGGACGTTGGTCTTTGCATCTTTTACAAGCAGCTTTTTGTCTCCCACTTGAATTTGTTCATGCAATAACCTTAATGCATGGAGAGTAGACTTTGGTTCTTTATACTCACAAAAGAGGAATACTTGTAAGCTTCCTGAAGCTCTTTTTATGCTCTTCCAGCTTAAAACCAAGCCACATTTCGCAATAAACCGCCTGGTAAACATATCAGAATATTTCTCAGATACATTACCTGGTGTAGTCAGACCACTTCTGAGCAGCATGGTCCTTCCCTGGTCCAACATGCTTTCCAACCAGGGGCACAGAGGATGGCATCAACACCTACTTGCCCTCTGTTGGGAATGGCGCACAGCATGGAGACAGTTGCAGCATCATCCAGCACCTTTTAAAAATCACTTTCAGCTGGCTTCATTGCAGGGAATGTGGCATGCAAATTGTGGATGGATTTCCAGTCAAGTTGTAATTGACTCAGCCTCTCACATCCCCACAAAGCTGGTCCTCCTGTTTTTACAACATACATGCTCAATGTGGCTTGTTGGTTGTTGTATTTCACTGTTACGGATGTCTTTTTATGAAACCTGAAGCTTTCTGCAAACAATAATGACTTCAGTTCTACATGTTCCTGCACATTTTGACAATATCAACTAAGTTAATTTCTGATGGTTTGGTTGGAGCAGTCAAACTTCAAAGCAAACTGTATTCCTTCAAACCTAATGCACGCAGCAAAATTGGTGCTTGTTTCTCATTGGCTATTTCATTTGCTTCAAAATATTGTTGCATGAGTTTAGTATGTATATTCCATTTATCTTTAGTCTAATAACATGTGCCAGTTTTTTCTGATGTAGCCAGCCTTTTCTGCTTTGTTTATGATCGTTATTACCTGGTACTCACCCCTTATGAACTTGAGAATTCCTCCGAGTCCTGCGTTATTTTCTAAACTCAATTGTGTCTCCCCTTCTGAGAACATGTGCTGCATGTTAAAAACTTGATGTTCATTGCTGCATTTTTCTGAGTTCAGATATCTTACTGTCTTTCTACAGGTCAGTAGCCGTCTCATGTTCATTTTAATAAATACACTGCATCACCAATGTTTTGTTTTGTAACTTCAAAACATTAAACTAATACAAAGGAAGACTCGAGAGTCCGGGAATGCGGGTCTAATTTTGTGTTTACTTTAAGTGATGAGTGCATGTATCATATGCTATCACGATGACATATGCAATTCATGTTTTTAACATATATAACCTATAATGAATTATTTAAACAAATAAGAATACTTAATCAACCAATACAAGATTACTCAAATGTTATTGAACTATTAAATACACAACAGAACCCAATACCATCGCAAAACAAAACCAGTGAACCAAGGACCATTCTGTACTTCCAGATGCAGGTGTCCAGAAAAGATGAGAAAACACATTTTCACAGAAGGACAGAGATGTTCCCCCAGTTTCCTGGCTAATTTTCACTTCACTATCACCATTACTAAAATGGAATTTTTGTACACTGCTGCTTATGGCACCTTGCTGAATATTTCAACCCTTATAATATACTTCTTTGGTTGTGCCTTGGGATGCCCTGAGGTTATAATGTTCCCTTATGACTGCCAGTTCTACCTCCTTCTGGTGGTGGCTGTCAATCTTAGCCATTTCTGATTCTCTCCAGCACTCCCTTCATATAGTATTTTCTTTGCATTTGTTACTTTTTCCCATTTCGATGAGTGAATTATTGTTAATCATTTAGCAATAGTATTATTAAGTAGTCATGTTTCTTAGTTTTATTTGCATGCACAAGGAAAGATGAGATATTTGGGATTAACAGAGCAGAGACAGCCACAAACGATGAGATTACTTAAGAATCAACATTTTTCATTTTCTTTTAAAATTCACTTTAAATAAACTTTAAAATTTAAACTTTAAACTTTCTTTTAAAGTTCAATTTCATGTTATTTCTTTAAGAGCAATGAGGGGAATTATTTAAAAGTGCATATAATACTAAAGCAGCTACATTGAAGGACACATTCAGCCGAGTTATACAAAGTCTGAAGCAACATCTATAGAGGAGGAGTAATTCGCTTGGGCTATTCTAATTTCAATTATACAAATCAGTTAAGCTTTCTGCACCATCTGTCTCAGCACTTCCCCCACTGCTCTCATAATAATGATTGTTTAACAAGAAACTTAAGATAGAATTAAGTGCAAATTATTACAACTGGTATTGTTACTTTTCCCCACAAATGTATTGGCAAGGTTACTTTATGTTATGGAAGTTTTTGCACTGAGGATTCCTAATTAGTAATTAGGAGTTAGAAAAGGTTTTCAAGTGCTGAAGTGATAGAATGTTCACACATAGTCTCTGTTGCCAGTAAGTTTAGAATTATTCTTCCTAGCCCATGGACACTCAAACCAACTACATCGTTCCTTGGGCCAGACCAGTAGAAACCTACGGATCCAGGAGAGGAACACTTCCACATTCCACTGTGCAAAAACCCAATTAACCACCTTGGTAGACAGCAGTTTTCTTAAAAATATTGACCAAATACTGACTGCATGATGATGTCTACTACCATAGTTAAATATATCCTAAGTACTTGAATAAATTGTTGTTTATCAATGAACATCCTAAGTACTTGAATACATTGTTGTTTATCAATGAATGTCTTTGTTAGTTTCATGAAAAAACTTTCAATACTGGTAGCTGATATTTTTAAGTTTGGTCTCTAATTTGTTTATGAGTTCACATGTAACCTGACCTTCTTCCCTCAGTGAAGAACCTAGTCCATTTGGTCTACTCTGGTGTTGCATTCTGAAAATGGGAGTAGACACCTGAGCAAATTTATTGGGATTATTTTTAAATATTTTGATTACTGCTCAATGCAAACCAATACAATCACTGAACAAAAGAACTTTTGAGAGAAGTCATGATTTAAATTGAAGTTGATCTGAATTTGATTATATTATATAAATTATTTTGTATCATTTCCAAGCAGTTTAATTGACCAATTTAATTGGGTAAGAAAAATACTTTCACCCACCTAAAGTCAGTAGATAGATTCCAATGGCTGTTTTTCCAGGTTCGGACACCTCTCTGTCTCTCAACACTGAGTTGTTAGACCAAAGCCAGCTACTGTTCTGGATTACAGACTCTTCCATTTCACTCCTCACTGATCTTTCACACAGCACACTGCTGACTGTTGAGGTTAATATACCTGTCACATATGTCCCTGCTCCTGCCCTAGATCTGCCTGTCACTCAGAGAGTTATGCAGGCAAATCTACTTGTCTGTCAGTAATTTGTTGGTGTGGTTATAAACAAGAAGTGAATAAATATACAAGGACATGGAATCCAACACTCTCAAATATGCATTGAAAAAGCTGTTGGCAGGACAAGAAACTAATGCCCAAACACAAGATCATTGATCTAATTGTGTACCTTTGATGTGTTTATCTTATTGTCCACTAAAGTCCTTTTTGGAAGTTTACAAAAATAATATTCAAAATTTCAATCTTAATCCTTTGGATGTGGGGGGGGGGGGAGATTTAAAGTGAGGAGTATCTTTATTTCTGGAGTTTGTACACATGCTTCACTACATCAATTAATCAAAGAATCAAGAATCATTACTTGCAGAAATGCCCAGGACTGGTGGACAACAGATACCACGTACAAAGGTTCGTCAGAACATCATAGATTTAGTAGCAGTTTTTAACATGCTCTACTCATTAAGACTGGTTTCAACTTTCTTTCTAGAAATAAGTTGGCTTCAAACTTTGCACTGGAATTCTCCATGTATGTGAAGGAAAGTTTTGACACATCTGAAGTCTTAAACAAGGTAACTGGCTGTCTTCCACAAAAGTAATTTGAAATGTCATTAGGAGAATAGTAAATTATCTAATATTTCTAATTTTCTAATTGATACTATAAATATGCATTTGGACATGTTTAGAACTTTTGGCATCCACATATAAAAAGCAGATGGTGCACTCTCAGATGTTCAAAGGTTACCCCTGAATAACTGAGTATCTATGAGTTTTTACAATGCACACAGACTCAAGGCTTCCATTTATCAGCTTGCAGCATTACACCCTGCAGGGGTGTTCACGCGTCCTGCCCCATTCGTGAGCATAATAATAGTACACAAGTGATATTCAAAAATGCATTTTTCAGATGAGGACCATTTTCTTCCCCCTTTCCTTGCCATCCCTCCACATCTTTCACCAACAGCAACTTCTTCCTCATCAAAGGTCCGAAAAAATGTCCTCTGTGCCATTTTCAAACTTGCTTAAAACTCTTCATTTAGATCACCGGTAAATGTGAAGAGCATCACTTATGCAGGTCCCAGGAGATTTTGTATGTAATGTAGCAAGTCCATCTGGTAATTTCTTGGTCACCTTTACCAATTCCACTCTTATAATTACAGATTTTGTTTAACCAAATAAGCCAGTTCCCTACCTAGTGTGTTTCCTGCTTATTAATCCAGGGTTTGGAATACTAGACCAATAACAAAGCTAGTGTGAACACGAGTTCTTGATATTGATACTATTTTCTGAGAAATCAGTCTATTGCCCCTTCTCTGGGTAAAAAGAAGACAAGAGAAGGTGAGGCAGGCAAGGTGAGACAAAATTCTCATGAAAGAGTGTAACAAGAGTAAAAGTGTGGCTAGAGAGAGAATAGATACTCTTAAACATCGGCATGGCTATCTGTGGGTGGAACCAAAGGAAGTGGTGAGATGTTTAATGAATAATTCTCTTCAGTTTGTACTGTGGAGAAAATGATAGAAGCTGAGGGAATGGGAGACTAATGATAAAATAAGTCAAAGTCAGCATGGTTTCTGTAAAGGGAAATCTTGCCTGACAAAGCTGGTGGAATTCTTTGAGGAAGTAACAAGCAGATTGGACAAAGGAGAGGCAATGAATGCCTTAGATTGTCAGAAGGCATTTGATAAACTGTTTTATTTGCTTAAGAAGATAAAATCATATGGTGTTACAGGAAATATACTGGCATGAATAGAGGAATGGCTGACAGGCAGGAGGCAGCGAATGGGAATAAAAGGGGCTTTTCTGATTGGTTGCCAGTGACTAGTAGTGTTCCTCAGGGGTTAGTATTGGGACCGCTACTTTTCACATTGTCAGTGATTTAAATAATGGAATTGATGGCTTTGTGGCAAAGCTTGCAAATGATATGAAGATAGTTGGAGGGGTAGGTAGTGCTGAGGAAGTAATGTGATTGACTTAGACAAATTAGAAGAATGGGCAAAAAATGGTAGATGGAATACTGTGTTGGGAAATGTATGATAATGCATTTTGGTTAAAGGAACAATAGTGTGGACTATTATCTAAACGGGGAGAAAATTCAAACATCAGAGGTGCAAATAGACTTAGGAGTCCATGTGCAAGACTCCCAGAAGGTTGAGTCTGTGGTAAAGAAGGTAAATGAAATGTTAGCATTTATTGCAAAGGGAGCAGAATATAAAAGAAGGAGATAATGCTGATGCTTAATAAGACACTAGTCAGGCTGCATTTGGAATATTGTCAACAGTTTAGGGCCCCTTATCTCATGTATTGTCATTGGACAGAGTCCAGAGGAGGTTCATGAGGATGATTCCAGGAATGAAGGGGTTAAGATAAGTGGAACGTCTGGCAGCTTTGGGCCTGTACTCACTGGAATTTAGAAGAATGCAGGGGGATCTCATTGAAACCTACTGAACATTGAAAGGACTAGATAAGGTGGATGTGGAGAGGATGTTTCCTCTGGTGGGGATATCCAGGTCTGGAAGTGAATGTACATTATAAAGCATAATTAGCATGATACCAAGATAGGGTGGTGTTGTAGATAATGTAAAAGGTTATGAACAATTACAAGGGGATCTTGATCAGCTAAGTAGGTGGACTCAGGATTAACAAATAGGTTTCGATACAGATAAATATGATGCATTGCATTTTGGGAAGTCAAACCAGGGTAGGATTTATACAATGAATGTTGGGGCCTTGGGGAGTGTTATGGAACAGAGAGACCTAGGAGTGCAAATGCATAGCTTGCTAAAAGTGCCATCATAGGTAGATAGGGTGGTGGAAAAGCCATTTGGCATGCTGCCCTTTATCAGTCATGATATTGAGTATCAGTGTTGGGAAATAATGTTGCAGTTATATTAGACAATAATGAGGCAGCTCCTGGAATATTGTGTACAGTTTTGGTCACTCTGCCGTAGGAAATATTATTAAACTGGAAAGAATTCCCTGGAATTGAATGCCTGAGCAACAAGAGGTTGCATAGACTAGGAATTCCCTGGAATGTAGGCAATTGAGAGTTGACCTATAGAGGGGCATTAACAGGGTGAAAGCACATCGCCTTTTTCTCAAGGATTTCGGTGCTAAAACAAGACAGCATAGGCTTAAGAGGCGAGAGATTTACAAGCAACATCAGGGGCAGCTTCTTCATGCAAAGCATGGAGAGTATTTGGAATGAGCTGCCAGAAGCAGCGGTTGAGGCTGGCACATTCACAACAGTTAAACACCATCTACATAAGTACATGGATAGGAGAGACTTAAGAGGGCCACGGGCTAAATAACTAGCTCACTGGGCAACAAAGTTAGCATGGATGAATTGGGCCAAAGGGCCTGTTTCCCTGCTGTATGACTCTATGACTCCAAGTCATTTACCTTGAAAATATTATTGTTTTAAGCCTGTTTTTCTTTGAAATTGACTTGCTTGTTAGTTGATATCATCTCACCAGATGTCATAAATTCAAGCCTCATACCCTTTATAAAACCATTCCTTCTGTATTGCTTGAATTTCCATAGAATTAAACTCACCAATCAACTTCAAGCGACTTACCATCTTGAAAATCATGCCACCTAATAAACTAGCAATCGTATTACATTTTAAGCAGCTTTAGTTTGGCTTATCAGCTAAAATTAAGCAATACTCTCAGTGTTGTTAAGCAGGTGTTCTTCCCAGATACAAGTTTGCTGTAAACCTCGATCACTTTTGAAAGCAACATCCAATTTCAGATCTCTCCTTTTTTACTTACTAGCATCTATATTGAAACGATCTACAAAGAATCTGCAAATTTGTTACAAGGGGAATTGAGTACAAGAGCAAGGATGTCCTTTTGCATTTGTACAGGGCCCTGGTGAGACCACACCTGGAATATTGTGTACAGTTTTGGTCTCCAGGTTTAAGGAAGGACATTCTGGCAATTGAGGAAGTGCAGCGTAGATTCACTAGGTTGATTCCTGGGATGGCAGGGCTGTCTTACGCAGAGAGATTGGGCTTGTACACACTGGAATTGAGGAGATTGAGAGGGGATCTGATTGAAACGTTTAAGATAATTAAAGGATTTGATAGGATTCAGGCAGGAAATATGTTCCAGATGTTGGGAGAGTCCAGTACCAGAGGGCATGAATTGAGAGTAAGAGGTCAGTTATTTAAAACAGAGTTGAGGAAGAGCTTCTTCTCCCAGAGAGTTGTGGAGGTGTGGAATGCACTGCCTCGGAAGACGGTGGAGGCCAATTCTCTGGATGCTTTCAAGAAGGAGCTAGATAGATATCTGATGGACAGGGGAATCAAGGGATATGGGGACAAGGCAGGGACTGGGTATTGATAGTGAATGATCAGCCATGATCTCAGAATTGCGGTGCAGACTTGAGGGGCCGAATGGTCTCCTTCTGCACCTATTGTCTATTGTCTATCTATAAATCTTCTGCCTGCTTTATTCTCCATTGAACGATGAAATCCCTGTGAGGAGAACCGATGAACTTATTCGTCATATTTGTCTCTTACTCACTTTTAACTGGTGTTCATGTCTCTTGCAAGGGACCCTTCCTATTCCTATTTCACCATCTCTGTCACATCTGCTCTGGAAATGCCTTCTTTCACATCAATGGTCTGATGCATCTTGTTCCCTTAATTGTGGTTTTCCCTCCACTCAAGTTGAGACGATCTCAAACAACCTTCTTCCATTTTCCATGCTCTGTCC
This sequence comes from Hypanus sabinus, assembly GCF_030144855.1. Classification (NCBI taxonomy): domain Eukaryota; kingdom Metazoa; phylum Chordata; class Chondrichthyes; order Myliobatiformes; family Dasyatidae; genus Hypanus; species Hypanus sabinus. Next base: position 143,280,676 of record NC_082707.1, on the reverse strand, counting down.
TCACCACCTCTTCTTCCACCAAGAACGACATTAGGATTCCACTTGTCTCTACCGAGGCAGAGCTTCTTTGTTCACAATGCAGTGGCCATCCTGGTTAACCACTGACCTTTTAAACCATAGAACTCTGAGTTTAAGTATTCAAAAGAGTTTGCAAATATATTCTCTAAAGCTGTATCTCTATAGGCTAGTGTTCCCTTCCATTTTATCTATCCCACTTGTTCAGCCTCCTACACTACTTCAATGAAGTTCAATATAAACTTAACAAATAATATCTCAGTTCTGACAGTCACATTATAGCTATCTAGACTTGACACCGAGTTCAAAAGTTTGAAATATTTAGCCATTCCAAACTTGCTTTTTACATTTCCAGTGTTGCTTTATATTCTCCCTTAAAGTAATTTCAGTTTACATTTACCTCCTGCTTACAGCTCCCCCAAACAAAGCTTTTCAGTTGACATTGCTTGTCTCAGTCGGGCTATCCTGTCCTCCATCCTATCACAAAAAATTCCTTTTGTACTCTCCTCTTCTCTCCACTTTTTCTAATTATTTTATTTCTAATTTTCCTGCTTCTGATTATCAATCCAAAACATAAACTCTGATTCTCTCTCCGGAATGTTGCCTTGCCTGTTAGGTATCATTGTCTTATTTACTTTAATCCACCAGAAAAAAAGTGGCAGGGGAAGTGTGATAAAAGTTGCAATGTTACTGGAATGAACTGCAACCTGATGCAAAAGTTCGTATATGTCAATATTAAGTTCTTCAGAATAACAAATATAAAATCTTCTATTCAAAGTGTAAGAATTCTCAATCACCACACTCGCTTATACAAACTCAATGAACTCTGCCTCCATTGAGAAAAGACCAAATGGGCTGACAATTTAAGCCAATATATATTGTGTATATATCTCCATTCCATTGACATGAATGAGAATTGGCAATTGTCTGTACAACAGAAGCTATTTTGGCATTTAAAACAATGCTGAGTTTTCAGCACAGGCCAAGGTTGAGCTCTGGCAGGATTTATAAACATTTCATCCAAATGAGCTACTTCTATAGCACAATTAAAACTATTCAAGGTTATATATGTGCATTTAGTGAAATTATCCTTGCAGCCTCTGCTTAATAATCTTACAGTCCATGATATTGAGCAGTTTCCCCTCAAATTAGCTTATAGAAATTTGAAAACTATTGACTACTTGAAGCATAGAATCTCTGAGGTTAAGTATTTTGGATGTTAATAAATGTATTTTCAGAAGTCCCTCATATATACACAAAGGCTAATGTCATTATAAACAAAACATTTGATCTCACTGCTTTATGCTACACATATTATTGCAGAGCTATTCATTTATCATTGTCAATTTTTCTATGAAGAAATATGAAGTATGTTGAATTTTGTTATTGTCCAAAATCAATGATTCCATGATCTGTCTGCAATTGTTTCCATATAGATTGGTGTTTCTGTAAGTGACCTTTTTTCGTGCTTTTCCATATGAGGAATGGCATTCTTTCCACTTTGCCACCAGAAGAATATCCACATTGGCAGCAACATATACAAGGGATTACTGTGACTATGATCAAAGTCACTGGAGGGACACTGAAGCTGGATACACATTAGTCTTTATTCATCACAACAAGCAGGCATTCTACTGAGAGACCCTCTCAGTAGAGTCTCACAAACCTAAAAGTGCATCAAATTTTTATACCCTTGAAATCAAAAGTAACAGGAGGTGATTCAATACAATTTCAATAATTACAATGCCATCATTTACTTCAAAATTTTGGGTTGCCAATGCTTCTTTGAATTACTTCTGAAATTTTAAACACCCCTGTTGGGATCAACTAATTGACACAAATATTCTAAAAGCTTCTGAGGACTGAGAGCTAGATGCCCAAGGTTAGTGCCTGTATGAGTTGACTCTGTGGGTACACAATAGATCAGCTGTTCATTGCAACTATAGCTGTTGGATATGCTGTGACATCAGCCTGGTCAGCCAGCCTGAACTTAAGTCACACTGGTGCAAATAGCTTTGCCATGTTGCCTGCTTTGATGCAAGCCAATTAATATAATCCCATTGTCTTAATATTTAGCTGATCTATATGCAGACATCTCACGGTCACCATTTTGCAAAACATATCTCTTAGTCTATGGGCTAGCCTGTGCTCCACAGACAGTCGAGAGGTGTGCTTTTAACTTCAAATTATTGCTTGCAATTTACAATCACATTAAAGACTGAAGACTGATTCTTGTTTGAATTAATATCTGCTATATTCACACAACTCCAGAATACTCAACAGAATGTTAAAGTCTTTCAACACAAGGCACATATCTTTGAACATAAAAGGACATGAAACCTTTTTAACAGAATTAGAATCAAATTTATTATCATTGACATATTTTGTGAAATATATATATCTCTGCATCTATATATCTAAACACACACACAAGATCAGAACCATGAACACATTCTCCCTACCCATTATCAGATACCCAGCCACAACAGTGTGCTGGCCAAGGATTGAACTGGAAACTGTTGGCATCAAGACCCAGAAACTACTAACAACACATGGAGGATTCCACCTAAAGTCCAATGTCAAACATCTGTACACCCACTGGGATAAAGGAGGACAGGGACTTGGAAGTGTCAAGGCCACAGTTCTGGAAGAAAATGAAACATTCATGAGTATTTCAGGAAGATGGCCCCTAATTACGATCTGCTAAGAGAATACCTCAGACAGCAGGCAGGGGACATGGAAATAGAAGTGGGTGAAGCAGAGCCAGGGGATCAGAGCCCATGGCAGGAGAAGCCACTGTGCAGGATGTTTCATTGCCAGATATCAGAGGAGGCTGACATCAGAAAGTCCTACCAAGGGCTGAGGGACAGCACAGAGGCACTACTCATGGCTGCACAAGAACAGGTGCTGAGCACAAGAGCAATAGAAGCAGGCGTCTATCACACCAGACAAGATCCATGATGCACACTGTGCAAGGAAAGTGCTGAAACCTTCCAGCACTTAGTAGCAGGGTGCAAGATGCGGCTAGGGACAGCATAGACTGAAGGGCACAACCACATTGCAGGAATTGTCTACAGGAACTTCTGTGCTGAATATATATTGGGCATTCCCAAGTCCAAATGGGAAACACCCAAGAAGGTATTGGAGAATGACAGAGTTAAGATCCTGTGGGACTTCCAAATACAGACTGATGAGCAGGCTGATGGTCAGCCATCCATAGTAGTATTAAACAAGGAACAGAAGAAAGCAATAGTAATAGATGTAGCAATCTGGAATGACAGTAATATCAGGAAGAAAAGAATATGAGAAGCTGGAGAAATAACAGGGTTTGAAAGAACAGATAGAAAGGATGTGGAAGGTTAAAGTCAGAGTAATCCCAGAGGCAATAGGAGCACTTGGAGCTGTGACACCTGGACTGGGAGAGTGGCTCCATCAAATCCCGGGAACAACATCTGAAATCTTGGGCCAGAACAGCTCACTACTAGGAACGGTGAGGATACTGCGCCGAACCCTCAAGCTCCCAGGGCTCTGGTACAGGACCTGAGATTAAGGGAAACATATACATCACCCACAAGGGATGAGAAAAAAAATATATAACTTAAATCAATAGTGCAAAAAGAGAGCAAAATTTGTGAGGCAGTGTTCATGGGTTCATTGTCCATTTAAAAAGCTGATGGCGGAGGGGAAGAAGATGTTCCTATAACATTGAGTGTGTGTTTTCAGGCTCCTGTACCACTTTCTTAGTAGCAGTGAGAAGAGGTCATGTCCTGGATGAGGGGACCCTTAATGATAGATACCATCCTTTTAAGGCATTGCTTTTGAAGGTGCCCTTGATGCTGGGGAGGCTAGTATTCAAGTTAGAGCTGGCTGAGTTTACAATGCTCTACAACATTTTCCAATCTGGTGCTGTGGTGCCTCCATACCAAATGGTGATGTAACCAGCTAGAATGCTCTCCACGGTATCCTGTAGAAACTTGCTAATCTTTGATCACATACCAAATCTCCTCAAACTCCTAATGAAATATAGCTGCTGGTATGCCTTCTTCATATTGATACTCAGACACCTGAAACTGCTCACCCTTTCCACTACTGACCCAACAATGAGGGTCCCCTTGACTTCCCTATTTTGAAGTTCACGATCTATTCTTTGGTCTTACTGATGTTGTGTGCTAGGGTGTTGTTGCGACAGCACTCAAATTGCTGATCTATCTCACTGCTATATGATTCCTTGTCACCATCTGAGATTCTGCTAACAATAGCTGTAATTGGGGAATTTATAGATAGCATTTGTGCTGTGCCTGGCCACGCAGTTACGGTTGTAGAGAGAGCAGAGCAGCAGGCTTGAGATGCGTCAGTGTTGATTGTCAGCAAGGTGGAGATCTTAATTCTGATCCACAATGATGGATGACTCCCAATGAGAAAGTCAAGGATCCAGTTGCAGGTCCAGGTTTTGAAGTTTATTGATTAATACTGAGGGAAGATGGCATTATGAATGTCTTAATCCACTTTCAGAGCAGCCTAATTCAAGTGAAAGTTTGCTGCACTTGAACTCTATCTATCCTATTTTGTTTCTGCCTCACCTGTTCCCAGGATTCCTAAGCCTCTATTGCATCTGTTTCCAGGATGAAGTTTTCCTTTCCAGAAAGAGCTGTTCGCCTTCTTCAAAGAATGGGGCTCCCTTCCTCCACCATCGATGCTGCCCTTACCTGCATCTGCTCCATTTCCTGGACATTCACCCTCAACCCATAATCCTGCTGCCTTATCAGGGATAGAGTTCCACTTGTCATCAGCACACGAGTTTCTGCATCCAGCACATCAGTCTCCGTAACTTCCATCATCTTCAATGGGATGCTACTAGCAAACATATTTTTACCTCCCCCTACTCTGTTTTTCGTCTCTCTCCACTAATCTCCTTCTTGGCACTAATCCCTGAAAGCAGGGGTGGTGCTACATGAGCTTACTTACCTCCATTCAGGGCCCCAAACAGTCCTTCCAGGTGAGGTAACACTTCTCCTGCAAATCTGGTGGGGTCATCTACTGTATCCAATGCTCTGGATGTGGCCTTTCCTACGCTGGTGAGACCTAACATAGGTTGGGGATCGCTTTGTTGAGCACCCCACTCCACTCCATCATATCAAGCATGATTTGCCAGTGGCCAACCATTTTGATTCCAATCCCCACTCCAGTCCCAATATGTTGGTTCATGGCCTCCCCTACTGCCATGATGAGGCCACTCAGGTTGGAGAAGCAATACTTCATATTCGATCAAGGTAGCCTCATGTCTCATGGTATGACATCAGTTTTTCTATTTTCCAGCAATTTTTCTCCCTCCTCCTTCCCTCTTTTTTCCACTCCCCACTCTGGCTTCCTCCTTACTTCCTCTCTTCACCTGCCTATCAGCTCTCCCTGATGACCTCCTCCTTGCCTTTTTCCCATGGTCCACTCTCCCCTCTTATCAGATTCCTTCTTTAGCCCCCTTTCCCCAATCACCTTCTAGCTTCTTACTTCATCTCCCCCTCGCATCCACCTAGCTTCACCTATCACCTTCCAGCTTGTTCTCATTCCCCTCCCCCCACCTTCTTACCACTTCCTTTCCAGTCCTGAAGAAGGGTCTCAGCCTGAAATACTGATTGTTTATTCTTTTCCATTGATGCTGCCTAACCTGCTGAGTTCCTCCAGTATTGTGTACGTATTAAATATATTAATATTTTTGCATCAATTAGAATGAATTGGGACTCTGACCAGAAGGACAAATAAAGTAAAACATTGTAAAGCTTACATGTGGAAAGTTGGAGGGGTCCATGTATAAAACAATCAACTCTCCTTGAACACTGCCTACCTGCCTGAACCCAACTGCTTGGCTTTTCATATTCTCATTGGGCTTTTTCAGCTCAGTGCCCACTGCAGTCAACTTTTGCTACTTCAGTCTGGCCTACTGCTGTCTTACTTCATTTTTTAAAATTTGACATGGTTTTGTTACTCCACCATGAACTTCAAAACCAATTTCAGAGCACTGACTTGCTGCAAAATCCATGCAAGCAAATTCATGCAAGTTCAATCTACCAGAGAAGGACACTTCCAGATCGTCAGGGTCCTGTTTTACACAGCTGAGACTGAACTTTAAAAGAAAATGATTTTGCAGCTCTAACTTGCCAGCTTCATTTTATAAACAACTGACACTCACCTGAATTTTAATGCCAATGGGTAGTACCGGAGCAGAACAGAATTAACCTAAAGTGGAATATTTGATGCTAATGAAAATGTTATAAAATTAAAAATGCATTGTGGCTCTTTTTAATGCATCATAATTATATATTTAAAACTATAGTTGTTCACTAATATTGCACTCTAATATTTTATGCAAATTCCCAATGTTTCAATAAAATAGCACATTTGTTTGAGTGTTATGAAAACCGTATTCTGGTTATTATCTGATGAAACTGAAAAAAACCCCAACAGATACTTAACTACTACCTCTTCACTTACTCACCCCAAAGGCAAAATACTTGCTTTTGCACAATTCTGCTTCCTATAGAGAGAAGCGCTATGTACAATGGGACATTTTCTAGAATAACTCAGTTTATAAGCAATCCTTAAATATCCTTGATGTATCAAAATTTTAAACACCACAAGCAATGATAAAATGATTAGCTAATTGGAGTGACCAGTTTCTATTCTTGTGTGCTTTCATAGCATGTCCTTCAGAAATAGTGAATTCGCTTAGGTGCCTTCTCCAGATCTTGTCACGAAACTTGTCTCATCCTATTGGGCAATAATTGAAAATGTACCATCAATCCCCAGGTTGAGACTCATATACATACTTCCAGCAGCGCTTAATGTGGTGATGGCTGGAAGTCTTCCAAAACAGCTGGGCCTCTGCCTCGGAGCAGTTAAAGGTTGGGAAAATGAATAATGTGGAGATACGGGATCCAGGACACTACCAATTTTAAACCTGGTAAGTAAATAGGATGCAAGTTGAAGATTTACAATTATGTTTCTCAAATATATGATGAAATCAAGATAACTGGCTATGCTTTTGTTTGAGAATGATTGCCTTTCGATGGGTACAGCTGAGCACACTGGAATATTGCAAACATTTAAATGTTTAGTTTCACTAAGATCTTGTTTGGACTTTGATGGAAAAATTATAAAATCACCAAAGTACATCTCTATATCTCTGACATTTATGCTGAAAATGTCACAGAAGGTAAAGTCTTGGAAGCTCTGAAGATCACAACTTCATTTGGGTTCTAAACTCAGGAACAGTCAGACTGAAGGTAAAATAGTTGGAAACAGAAACATGGTTTTCAAAATCAAACTAATGATTTCAGAAGATTTATTCAATTTTCAAACATTAGAAATATAATTCAATTAAAGTTTGCATAAACTTGAACTGATTCAAACCAGCAGCTAAATCCTATAAGAATGGCAGTTATCTACAACAAATGCAACCGTAAGTTTTATGAATTTTCAAGCAAATGAGCCTTCTTGCCTTTCATTAGCTATTTGTTTAAAATTATGTGGGAGATATATTTTGCATTATGTTTAACAATGTGAATACAAAATCTAGGAATATATTTGAGAACAAAATTGGTTTAGAACAAATGACAAATTGAGTCAGAAGTGTTTGAAAGTTCACCAAAGATAGCAATTGTGAAAATATATTTGAATTCACCAAGCTTTCTATGTCACTATAATTTCCTTCAATTTATACCTGTGACCTCCGGTCCTTGGCTCCTGCAACAGGAACAGCCTTCCACTGCCCACTTCTTCATTTCATCTATTTTTGTTTAATCGTCTTTCAACCTTTTCTTTTTTAAGGAAAACAGACCCAACCTAATTTTATCCTTGAATCCGTAGTTCCTCAAACCCAGGAACCATTTTTATATGACTTTTCTGGACCCTCTTTAATTCTTCCTGATAACATGGTGACCAGAACTGAACACAATATTCCATTTGAAGGTATTTTATAAAGGTTCAGCATTACTTCCCGGTTTTCATACTCTTATACTGCTGATAAAGGCCAGAATTTTGTATATCCTGCCGCAGTTCATTGATCTTTGCACACATACCATCAAGTCCCTTTGTTCCTGCATGCCCTTTGCATGTTATTCACCTGCACATTCCACCAGTCTGTCTGGATAACTGCCGCATCCTTTTTGCAGTTCACAACACTGACAAGTTTTATGTTGTTCTGAAGTTCAGAACTTATTGGTTGGTAATCAAAAAAAAAAGGCCGTAGCACTAATCTCTAGGAAAACCACTATTTTCCTGCATTATCCTCAGAAATTCAAACAAAACATTCCATCAAAACTGTTCAAAAGAAATAATTCTCCCTTAGTGAACATATCTAGCTTGTCTTATTTAATTTATTTTTTTCCTGATTATTTTTAACCATATCCTTGCTCAATCTTTCCAAAAGCTTCCCCACTAAGGAGATTGCTCTATAATTGCTGGGGCTACACTCAGTTGAAAGAGGGAGTAATATTCCTCTCCAATTCTTGGGCACCACCCCATTATCCACAGAGCATTATAAAATTATAGTCAGTGCCCCGGCAATGTTCTCTTGCCTTGCCCTCGAAATCCTAGGATACATCCCATTTAGTACTATTTTAATTTTCACTGACTTTTCTGATGCATTTGTGTAAGTAGCAAGTATCCACTATTTCAACCAACTCCCTCCCCACCACTTCTTGGGAAGCACACCCACACCACTCATTAATACCTCAGTATTCATCTTTGAAGTGGATAAGGCTCCCATGTCATTTTAGTCCAGAATTTCTATGAAAATAATGATGGATTTGAAGATAAATAACCTGGTTAAGATCCTTTGCTGGGAAACCACAAGATCACGTAATGAGGCTAACACAAATGAATTGGCTTCCAATGGAAAAAATTGCACCTGAAGAAGAGGACAGGAAACAAATTTAAAACTTAGAAACACAAAATTGTTGAATGCAATATTAAGTTCCAAAGGCTGCACATGCCTGAATGGAACTTGAAATGGCGTTCCTTGAGCTTTGTAGAAGCCAAATGACATTGCACATAATGAATGTAGGGTGGAGAATATAAGTGACATGATATAATTAAAGTGTTCTATAAAATGGTCTCCAAATATACCTTCGCTTTTTCCAATGAAGAAAAGACCACAACGTGACCAACAAATTTAAAGCATTATAATGAAAGAAATGTACATGATTTACTGGTTTAACTGGAAAGATTTTGGGATCACTGGATGGTGCAGAGTGGCATAGTGTTGCATCACCTGTAAGAGCATGGAAAAGTGCTGTGCAAGGGGAAGAGGTCAGTGGATTTGGATGAGCAAACTAGGGAGTGAATTTATCATATTTGTGTACTCCTAATGTATATCAGAAAAATTATGCATTTTGCAGATAACAAACTATCATTTACAATTGAAAAGGTAATAATGCAACCAGTACAAAGTGAGCGTAGTTTTAATAAAGTATCTAACAAAATAATTCAGAAATTTATAGATAATTCACATTAAATAATACAGAATTTACAATATTCTAATGCCCTGTAGCTCTAATAAAACGGTTGTGTTGAAAATTTCTGTCTTCCTGCTTTTTATGTAACCATGTGATTATTTATATTATTGAGATTAGTAATGATGCGGGCAGAGCCCTATTGATCTTTATTGACTATCTTGGTGCTATAAATATTTTAACTCATTAAAAGGATTGTTCACCAACAAAAGTTTGTCAATAATATTTCTCCACTTAAAGAGTTTGAGCAAATCAGACAATGGAATAGCAGGTGCCTGATCACTTTAATTCACAAAAAGCAATCTTTTTTTTCCTTCTGCACTTTTATTGTAGACTCCCAAATTAACAAAATATTATTGTAATCATGAAAATGATCTATTTCCCAGGTTACAACTGTTGTTAAAATTACTTGCTCTGAATGCAAGGAATTTAGCACACCAGTGACTCATGTCATATACAGTGCCTATAAAAAGTATTCACCCCCCCCCCCCCGTAAGTTTTCATGTTTTATTGCTTTACAACACTTAATCACAGTGGATTTAATTTGGCTTTTTTTGACACTGATCAACAGAAAAAGACACTTCCATGTGAAAGTGATCTACACTGATTGCAAATATAAAACACAACATAATCGACTGCGAAAGTATTCACCCCCTTTACTAAGACACACAAAATCATCACTGGTGCAGTCATTGTGTTTCAATTGATTTAAGTAAAAATGCAACTGAATCTGGAAGGTCCAACTGCTGGCGAGTCAGTATCCTGGCAAATCAAACAAGCTGAAGACAAAAGAACACTCAAAAGCAACTCCACGAAAAGGTTATTGAAAAGTACAAGTCAGGAGATGGATACACGAAAATTTCCAAGTCACTGAAAATTCGTTGGAGTACAGTTATGTCAATCATCAAGAAATGGAAAGAATATGGCACAGCTATAAATCTGCCTAGAGCAGGCTGTCCTCAAAAACTGAGTGACTGTGCAAGGAGGGGACTAGTGAGGGAGGTCACCAAGAGACATCTGACAACTCTGGAGGATTTACAAGATTCAGTGACTGAGATATGAGAGACTGCACATACAACAACTGTTGACCGGGTGCTTCACCAGTTGCAGCTTTATGGGAGAGTGGCAAAGGGAAATCCACTGTTGAAAAAAAAACTCCAAGAAATCTCGGTTAGAGTTTGCCAGAAGGCATGTGGGAGACTCTGAAGTCAGCCGGAAGAAGATTCTATGGTCTGCTGAAACCAAAATTGAGCCTTTTAGCCATCAGACTAAACACTATGTTCAGCCTAAGTCAAACACTGCACATTATCAAAAGCTCACCATCCCTACTGTGAAGCATGGTGGCGGCTGCATCATGTTATGTGGATGCTTCACGCAGCAGGCCCTGGAAAGCTTGTGAAAGTAGAGGGAAAATGAATGAAGCAAAATCCTGGAGGCAAATCTGATGTATCTGCAAGAGAACTATGACTTGGGAGAAGATTAGTTTTCCAGCAAGACGATGAGCCAAGTGAAAAGCTACATAGTAAAGGATTAAAAACAACAAAGTTAATGTCCTAGAGTGGCCAAGTCAGAGTCCAGACCTCAATCCAATTGAGAATTTGTGCCTGGACTTGAAAAGGACTGTTCACTCATAAATCCTTTTTCAATCTTTTTATTAATATCAAAATAGTGGATATACATAGCACTGCTAAACAATTGTTGGGATTACATTGTTAACAGATAACCTATATAATTATATATTCAGTTAATACAAAGATAATAAACCTCCCAAAAAAGTTCAATACAAATTTAGAGTTCATAAAAAAAGGATTAACATATCCAAAAAGAAAAAATATACATACCCCCCCCTCAAAAAAAAACTAACCAATAATAACCTAACAGAAAAAAACTAAGAAAAGAACATGGGCTGTTTATAGTATCAAAAAAAAACAGGACCATTAGTGTCACCAGCTCTGAACCTCCCTACATATACTGACACAAGAATAGGTTTGGAAAGAGCTCAAATCACATCATATGAAAGTGTTGAATAAAAGGCCTCCAGGTCTGATCAAATTTAATAGAAGGATCGTATATAACACTTCTGATTTTTTCTAAGTTTAAACATAACATAGCTTGAGAGAACCAATGAAATGTGTTGGGAGGATTAATCTCCTTCCAATTCAGCAAAATCAATCTTTTAGCCATTAATGTGAGAAATGCAATCATCCGACGCGCTGAAGAGGTTAAATGATGTGGTTCCATCGTTGGTAACCCAAAAATTGCTGTAATAGGATGAGGTTGTACATCAATATTCAAGACAGTTGAAATAATATCAAAGATATCTTTCCAATATTTTTTCAAAGCGGAACATGACCAAAACATATGAGTTAAAGAAGCAGTCTTAAGAGTGACATCTGTCACATACTGGACTTATATGAGAATAATAACGAGCTAATTTATCCATAGACATATGGGCCCTATGAATTACTTTGAACTGTATCAACGAATGTTTAGCACATATAGAGGATGAGTTAACTAATAAATCCTCATAAATTAACTCATAAACATAAATCCTATGCAATCTGACGAAGTTTGTGCAGTTTTGTAAAGAAGAATGAAGAAATATTGCAGTGTCCAGATGTGCACAGCGGATACAGATCTATCCACACAGACTCAAGGCTGTAATTGCTGCCAAAGGTGCATCTGCTAATACTGACTTGAAGGGGGTTAGTAATTATTCAATCAATTATTGTTTAATAATTATACTAAATTTAGACCAATTTGTAGAAATTTGTTTTAACTTTGACACAAAAGAGTCAAAAAAAGTCAACTTAATCCACTGCGATTTAATGCTGTAAAACAATAAAACATGAAAACGTTTGAGGGAAAGGGGTGAATACTTTTTATAGGCACCGTCACTGGATGAATTTTGTTGCCACTGTTCAACTCCTGGGAATCATGAACCAAGGCACCGTCCTGCTCAGGTATACCTGAGCTGAGACACAGGACCTATGTTACCAGTGCTGCTAAACCATGATTCAGGCAGCAGGTTCTGGACAGTGGCTTGGCCTCGCTAATGCAGAGCTGAGCTCCAGTTCCTGAAATGATGTTTATAGCTTTTCACAGCTGGCAAAAGCTGGGGGCAAATTTAGGTGGGAATAGACCTATACTGGTTGTAAACATTGTTAACACCCTTTCAGATTTTAAAACTGAACTATAATTATTAAAATGATTTAAGGAATATCGTTGTGCAGACATTGAACTAAAATAAGTAAGTAAATTACTTATTGAACTCAATGGAGCCTCGGACCTTGAGCTGGGTATAAACTGAGGCAGGATCCGAGGTGAAATTCCCATGTCTGGAAAATCTCAGGAAGACAGAAATGTATGAGCAGAATCCAGCAGTAGATTTGGTTACCTTAGTTTCAATATCTGAATGCTTGCAGTTCTAATTGGAATCACTGGTAAAAGTCAGTATGATCTTCTCTAATCCTGTCCTCATATACACAGCTTGGAAGGAATATCAATATCCAATGTTTTTAGTTCACAACCTGTCTCCCAATTAGGATTGCCACTAGAAAAGCAGTCTTCCAGAATAAATATATATCTGTACAATGTGGCCATGTGCCCAGTTGTAACAGTAGCTTGCTTATTACTAAATTGAGGTTCTCATGGAGAAGGCAGAGATCTTACAGTAAATTCTAATAGAGCAAACCTTTCATTAACCTTGATGTTAGACAACAAGCCACTGAATTTTCTTTCATTGGAGACAGGAAATAGATTTTGGTGCCAGATACAGGTCTGCCATTCTGGTTTACAACATTCAGTTGAACTCTAGGAAAATTTGATTTCCTAAAGCTGATGGAAGAACATTCATTGGGTAATAAACAGCACTATTACCATAGTTAAAGATTTATGATTTTCACTAGAAATGTCAAGGCACACCATCAAACAAACATAGCATTTCTCATAAGATGCTCCTCAAATTATCACACATAAACTCACAACATTTTTTATCAAAAAGGATAATATTAATTTAAATTTAGTTTCTGGAAATTTATCCAGGTATAAAGATTTTTAAGGAACCTGCCCTACTGAAATAATATTTCTTCAAAATATATGCTGATATATTGCAGAATCACAAACAAGAGAAAATCTGCAGATGCTGGAAATCTAAGCAACACACTCAAAATGCTGGAGGAACTCAACAGGCCAGGTAGCATCTATGGAAAAAAAATACAGTCCTCATTTCAGGTTGAAACCCTTCATCAAGATCACCTTTGTTGTCCTGCAGTGGCTTCTACATTGAATTTCAAAAGCTTGCTTGTGTCTTACCTCTGTCACTTACAGCTACACAGAGCGTTTGAGATCATCTTGTTCTTCCCAATGTGGACTTGTTGACTTTATTTTTTAAAATTGTTTTTCCCGGCCTAACTTTGCATGTTTGCACTAGGAATTCTCTTTTCACCATTCTCTTCTCATTGGAGATGCTTTTAAAAATCTACCACTTTGATCAAGCTTTTGGTTATACATCTTGAAAGTTCGTTATGATTTGGGGATAAATTTGAAAACATTCCAGCTTCACGTGGTAGAGTATTTGCTCTGAAAATTACAAATTATTTAAAAATATTCCTGAATTTCAGAGCCATTCAGAAGTATTGAAAACTCTTGATAGATGTCAAGACTGGTGAAGGTGATAAAACTACCAGTGAAAGATGTAGAGGAATTTTGTGGGCTGATTTTGATCTGCTTTACACTCATAATCTATTTGTGTCCTTTAAGGGCCATGCAGCATATAGGGCAATACAACTTCTCTCTAGGACTTTCTTGGACAGCAAGCTCAGTGTATAGATCCCAAGTTTTGAAAGTTAAATATCAACATAATAAATAGGATTAGGAACACTGTCACCCAGCTCAAGTCTTCTCTGCCATTCAACATGACCATTGCCAATCTTCTACATACCTACCATTTTCTGGTACTAACTTCACATTCCTTGATTTCCTTAATGCCCAGAAATATATTAATCTCTGTTTTGAATAAACACAATGATTGAGCTTCATAGAGCTTTATGGGGTAGAAAATTCTAAAGATTCACAAACTGGGTGAAGAAATGCTCCTTCATCTCAGTCATAAATAGCTCACTCTTTATTCTCAAACCATACCCACATGTCCTATTCTCTTCAGCCATGGGAAACATCTTCCCTTCACCTAGCCTGCCAAGCATTTCAGAACAGTCCTCCAGATGTATCTCACCATGGTTCTTTACATTTGCAATGGAACATCCTTACTTCTGCAATCAAGATCTTGTAATAAAAGCTAACATTTATCTGACCTCTCAATTGCTCACTGCATTGCATATTGGCCTTGTCATTTGTGACAAGCAGACCTTAATCCCTCTGAACTACCCTGTCACTCAATATTTAACAAATACTTCTTTCTGTAACGTGCAGTGGATGACCTCACACCTCAATATTATGTGCCATCTGCAATGTTGTTGCACTCCTCAGCTTGTCAACATCCCCTTGGAGCTTTTATATCCTTCATTATATTTGCATTCCCAAATATTTTACTAACATCAAGCTTGGAAGTATGGCATTTGGTCTCCTCAGCCAAAACTTTGAAATGGATTGTTAACATTTTGTGATGAAACACTGGTCCCTGTAATTCTTCACTCATCACAACCTCCCAACTTGAGGTGGTTCTGTATATTCTCATTCATTCTATTTGATAACCAATTCTCAGTCCATATCAGTACATTACTCTGAACTTTGTGTGCTATAGCTTGCAATTATGAGGCCCCACACAGCAAGATATGGGTAATTATTTTCCTGTTGTGATACTTCTGCACTTTTCCAAAGTAGAAATAAGGTAAAGTTTCATATTTTTGTTTCTCCAAGAAAATATGAGCTAGCTTTCAAGTGTTAATGCATTGTTAAATATGATAGATATTGTTATTTCACGTTTAGAACTGTGACATGAAGTCATTATTGTGAATACCACTTGCAGTGGAATGAAAATATGAAACTCATTTGGAAGAAGAGATAATAAGCAGTCTCACAGCAAAAAGCTACAGCTGGATTTCAGATGAGCACTAAGGTGTAGCTACTGGTCCTTAGAACAAACTGAGTTTTTAAAAAGCAAAATAAGAATATCGATATTGGAAATTTGATAACAATCAACGAAACAGCCAGCAGGTTACATAGTACTGTGGCAAGATAAACAGCTCATGTTTCAGGCTCTGATGGAAGGTCATTGACTTGAAACAGTACACATTGGAAGCAGAGCAGTAGCAGCCTGAGATAGTGTTGTAGGCCCAAACATCTTGGGTTGCTTAATCACTTATTTTTCTTTACATTGCAAGATTATAAGTAAGAATTGATGAAAGTATTCTTCAGTTTTATTTGCAAAGCCTTAAATAACCTGGGCAACACCCAGCCTTGCGCTGATTATTGGCAAAGATGTGTCACACAAGTGGATGTAATGCCTACCTCCAAAAAGTCTAACTACACTCCTATAAGTAATGTCATTGTCATCATCAAATCCCCTATCGACATGATGGGAATGATAACTGAATGCAAACACAAGTAGGCTAGCCACAAATACTGTGTTTACAAGGGTCAACCAGAAGCCACGGTTTCTAAAAATACATTTTAACGGAAAGCCATATAGTTCTTTAAGTCTGCTCTGCCTTTTCATAACTATTTCAAACCAAAAATTCCTACATACCTCTATACATCTGATTCTTGCTGAGGTCAACAACCAATCATTCAAACGTGACTGAATGATGAGAACTGGAGCAAGAAGCTAACTGCCCTATTTCTTATGCAGTTATGTTAATTATTCTAAAATGGCTATTATAACAAACCATTTATCTCCATTTGAGGCTCTTGGACATCAGTCCACATTTATATAATATAAAGTCCAGCTTTATAAAATCACTTGTGGGCGAGTGTGTCCCCACAAAATCATTTGGAGTTTTTCCCAACCAGAAGCTGTGGATGATCCAAGAGGGATCTGCTAAGGACCAGATCAATGGTGTTCATCTCCAAAATGCAATCTCACATGCAAAGTGACAATTCCAAACTGATGCACCATCAATAACTCTCTGAGACGTGAGGTGAGATATCGGCTTTTATTGACTGGAAGAAAGAACAAGCAGCAATGCTACATCCTGGAGACTGAGGGCAGGGCTCAGGCCTCAGTCACCTTTATACCGGGGTCTGTGGGAGTGTGGGAGGAGCCACAGGAGCAGTCAGCTGGGGGGGGGGGGGGGGGGCGTGTCCAGACAGGTATATGTAGTTCACCACACAACTAAACATGAATCATAGAATGCTCAACAGCTATGGCAGGGCTTGAACTCTATCACATCCTACAAGGGAAATCCAAGTGACATAATGTGACAACAAAGTTTTGCTCCCAGATGAGCTTAATGTCTTTTATGCTTGCTTTGATTGACAAAATATGGAGGCACTTTCATCAACTCCTATGGCCCTGTGATTTCTGTCTCTCAGGCTGATGTGAGCGTCATTTAAGAGGGTGAAGCCATGGAAAGCATCTGGCACAGACAGCGTACCTGTCCAAGTACTGAAGACCTGTGCTAAACAACTGGCTGGAGTGGGCACTAATATTATTAATCTCTTGCTTTGGCAGTCTGAGGTACCCGCCTGCTTCAAGCAGGTTTCAATTACACTAGTGCCCAAGAAAAACTTGGTAACATGTCTCAGCGACTACTGTCCAGTAGCACTTACATCCATGGAGTGCTTTGAGAGGTTGGGGATGAAACACATCAATTTCTCCTGTGAAGTGACTTGGATCTGCTCCGAATTGCCTGACATCTTAATAGATCAACAGGTGATGTGTTTCATTGGTTCTGTACTCAACACTGGAACACCTGGAGAGTGAAGATGCATACATCAGAATGCTGTTCATTGACTACAGCTAGGCATTCAACACTATCACACCCTCAAAACTAATCAATAAGATCCAACACCGAGGCCTCAGTACCTCTTTTGTGCAACTGGATACTTGATTTCCTCACCAGCAGACCCAAATCCGTTCTGATTGGCAGCAACATCTCCTCCACATGCACCATCAGCCCAGGTGCACCACAAGGCTGTGTACTTAGCCCCTTGCTCTACTCACTTTATACTTATTACTATGAGGCTAAGTACAGTTCCAATGCCATATTTAAATTTGTTGATGAGAGTAATGTTGTTGGCCGAATCTAAAGTGGTGACAAATCATCTAGGAGAAGGATTGAAAATCTGCCCAAATGGTGCCAAAACAACAACAATTTCTCACTCAATGTCAGCAAAACCAAAGAACTGATTAAGTACTACAGGTGGAGGAAATTGGAGGTCCATGAGCCAGTCCTTACCAGGGGATCAAGGTCGGGGAGGGTCAGCAACTTGAAATTCCTCAGCATTATCAATTCAGAGGATCTTTTCTGGGTCCAGCATGAAAATGTCATTACAAAGAAGGCATAGCAGTACCTCTGTTTTCTTAGACGTTTGTGAAGATTCGGCATGACATTTAAAATTTGACAAATATGTATAGATGTGCAGTGGGGAGTATATAGACTGGTTGCAACATGGCCTGGTATGGAATGGAAAAGCCTACAAAAAGTAGTGGATCAGCCCAGTCCTCCAGAGGAAAACTGGCTTCTGGTATACCTACAAGGAGTGCTGTTGCAGGAAAGTGGCGCCCATCAAGGCCACTCTCTCTTCTCACTGCTGCCACCCAGGAGGAGGTATAGTGCCTTAGGTCCCACACCACCAGTTTCAGAAAAAAACATCAGGTTCTTGAACTAGGCTGGGTAACTTCACTTACCCCAACACTGAAATGATCCCACAACCTATGAATTCACTTTCAAGGACTCTACCACTCCTGTTCTCAATATTATATATCATTGTATTTATTTCTTATTTTGTTTTTCCTTTTTTGTATTTGCCTAATTTGTTCTCTTTTGCACATCGGTTGTTTCTCCATCTTTTTGTGTAGTTTTTAATTGATTTTGTGTTTCTTTGCATTTATTGTGAAAGCCCACAAAAATGAATCTCAGGGTAGAATATGATGATATGTACTGTATGGACTTTGAGAATAAATTCACTTTGAACTTCAAAGAATGTTTTTGTTATTCAAACAAAATTTCACCAATTTTAGACCTCTTCCAATTGCTTTACTCTGATTTGACCTTATTCAGTGATATACCATGGCCAATATTCTCACTTAGTTCATCTTTAAACAAACTGCCGCACTGCATACAACATTGATTTTCTAAATTTATAATTTGTCTTCCACTTTTTAAAAAGACGGTAACAAAAGCCTCCACCTCCAGCCCATGTTATCACTACAACAGGGCCGTGGGTCCTTCCCGTTTTAAGTATACACTAAAGATGATTTCAACAGAACAGTTCTTCTCCCCACCTCACCATCACAGGGTATTAGTGCTAGTGGATGTATCATGTAATCAAAATTTCAAGTGAAGGAAGTTTAATACTGGGCTCTACTTACAGGACACTACTGTGAGAGTGCATTCATCATATGGATAGTTAGATTCCCCACAATCTTACCAGCACCTTCAAGGCACAAGCCAGGAACTTGTTGGAATATACCACCTATCATTAAATAAGTGGAAATCAAACTCTTTTACAGTATTTAAAGGAACTTCACAGTAATGTTATCAAATAGTAACAGACGCTGAGTGAGGCAGAATAGCAGATGACTGATAATCTTGTATAAAATTTTAAGGAGCATCATTTTGAAAGAAACTAGAGGTTGGATTGAGAAGCAGAGAATTCCAGAACTCCTATATTTGGCCACTGTAGGTACAATGACCAGGGATGATCAAGATCTCAAAACTGGAAAAAATCTAGAGAGCCTGGAGAATTGTAAAAGTGGTGCAGGCTGAACTGGTACAGAGGGTGAGAGCATGCAGCCCTTGAAAACAAGAATGAGACGAGATTTTGAAAAAAATTGAGACACTCCTTAACAGGGAGGACAGGGGAGACAAAGATTTTCCATACAGTGTCATAAAGAGAATTGGAGGACTCAAAAGTGCTTAAGTTTGATGCCAGCCAGAATAAAACAGTCTCCTGGTCTGGCATCCTATCTAATACCACAAGCCTTCAGCTTCTCAATTATCTGTGCATTTTCCAATAAAACATTCATAGCTACAATTCTCAAAACTACCTTAATAGTTCTTCCCAAATTTCCCACCACTCAGGTCAATAAGAATGAACAGAAAACCCACTTCCTCCAAATCACACACCATTTCATGGAAATGTAATCACTATTGTCCAGGTTAAAGTCCTGGATCTCCCTAATGAAAAACATCACTCAAGGATGAACTCCAGTAGTTCAAAAAGGTGGCTCTCCACCATCTTCACAAGACAATTTGGGAGTCAGCAATGCCTGTATTCCACAAATAAATACATAAAACAAGTCAATTTCTGTAAAGAATTTGGCTCTGTGAAGTAATAAATTCAATAAATACAACATACTAAAATTGAATAGTGCTTTTTGATCAGCAATGATAAAAAATTGGTTTAATCCAAAATTAAAAAAAAATATCCATTCCTTACCTTTTAATTCCAAAGTAACCTTTAACTATTTTTCATAAAGTTCTACATTTAAATGCAATGGACATTTTAGACAGTCTTTGGATGAGAATGTCACAATTATCTAATAATCAGGCCAGAAAAGCAGTACCCAATGTTTTCACTAGGAAGTGCTAATTACTTGGATCACAAAGGGCAAGGAAACAAAGACAGAAATACTACGTGGATCCCTGGATTCCTAAGCAATTTGAAAGTTTTGGTATCTAGGGCACAATGCACAGCAACTCTGTCCTGGGATATATTGATTTAGTTTCCCTGGCTTCCCCTGTATTATATTTTACTTTTTGAGAGAGCAATTCGCCATCTAGTGGGAAAAAAGCACTACCAGATACAAACTGATCTTAAAATAGATGGTTTCAGGTTTAACCTGTTTCAATTAAAGACCATTGAGAATGTGACATTTTGAGCAAGGAAGTGAAATGCCGAAGACAAGATCCACCTCTCAATTACATACATCTTCTAGGCTGCATTTAAAATAAATACATCATATGCCATAATTGGGAGAAGAGATAGCAAAATTAAAACAATAAATACAAATCACTGAAATTCCAAGTACGTTTATTATCAAAGTTTGTATACCATATACAACCTTGAAATTCATCTTCTTGCAGGCAGCCACAAAACAAAGAAACACAATAGAATTCATGAAAACCCCCAGCCCACAAAGACCAGCTTACATCCAATGTGTGAAAAATAAAGAAAAAATTGTGCAATCAATAATAAAAAAAAAGCAAACCCACAATAGACAGAATGTGAACTGTTGAGGCCCTATAAGTAATTCCACAGCCACGGAGTTAGTTCAGTGCTGAAGCTGCTCCAGGAGGCTGATGCTGCAAGCCATAGCCGTGGAGTCATGGACAGTGCTGAGGCGAATGCCGATAGCCTCAGGATGCAGCTGCAGAGTCAGTTGAGCACTGAAGTGGATAAAACATCCCAGAGTAGTGAGCTAAGCTGAACACTGGTTTATCTTTTGCTCTCGGCCTTGACAAATTAATCTTTTTAATCTGGCTCGGTGCTTAAATAGCCAAACATCAGTTCATTATCTGCTCTCAGGCCCAAGCCTTGTTGCTTCAGTCCGGCCCCAAGTATGCTCCAGCAATGGCCATCGTGTCCTAATCTGTATTTTCGAGAGTCCAGTTTGCTGAATATTTCAGGATACCACAAAAATGCCAGGTCGTGCAGACAGCTCAAAAGCAGACTTCCCAGTGGGAAATTACAGGCTGCAGATTGCAGTGATCATAGTTCCGAAAAAGCATATTTGGTAGAGTTGTTAGTAGTTTTGCATGCTGCCTGCAAGGCACCTCCATGTCTCACCATCTTCGCAAGAAATATAGTATTAATTGGAATTACTGACTCTAAAGATTTCTGTTTTCAAATTTATTTCAACTATTTGAACAATTACATGATATACAGTTTGGTATTAAAATGACAGGAATCACATCCAATTGCATCAAGAATTATCAAATAAGCATAAGTAATAATGTAAATAAAGTATGGCATGACACTGCTGTATTAAAATTTGCCTCCCGTGTTTTCCCCACCTTTCAATGAAGATGCACAGAACAATGGTGGTCTTAACTCTGAGATCCAAGTTGTGATAGCTGAACAGAAAAATAATTTCAGTTAGATAACGGAAGTAGAGACATGGTAAGAACATCTTCAGGCAAACCTAGGAATGAATGACCAATCTAATGAAGAATGGTGCTTGCTGAATAGCAGAAGTGGCAAGTTAGAACACAGTAGTAAACCATTAAGCATTACAGACACTACCTGAACTCCGCAACTCAATGACACTGCTGAAACTGGTGAATAATTGGGCTACTCCTGGAAGGATATTTTATGGACATTCTCAGCCTCAGTCATACCTGGACTTAGCACAAATATGAGGCAAAGTTGAAATATTTGCTGCTTCTTAGATAAAGGCACTTTGAATGATATCCGCCCGCTTGTAAGGATATCAAGGACCAGTGTCCATGCAATTCAGTTTGTTTTTCTTGTGACATTACAACATAGGCAGGGCATGGCTTAAGAGTCCAGGTAAACCACTCAGTTTTGACACTTAAGGACTGTACACCAGAAACGCATTTTTCAAGCAGTTCCTCGGAATCAAGGATGACTTGCTTCTGTTCCAGTTCTGAAAGTTCTGAGGTGGTTAGTGAGGCCACTGGAGGTCCTGCAGACTCTGCCACAAGACCTGAGTTTCTCTCGAAGGAGAGCAGGCTTGTAATAAAGTGAATCTAGGCAAGTGAGAGAGTGGGAGAGTGGGAATTATGTATGAAGTAGGAAGGTGATGTGGAAGTTACCAAGGGTTGAAGAAAATGGAATCCCATAGGAGAGAAGAGTGGACCATAGAATAATGGGAAAGAGGAGAGGAGGGAAACAGGAGGGAAGAATTTGTGGGTTGTAGGCTGATTGTGAGGGCTGGGGTGGTGAAAAAGAATAAGTATAGGAGCCGGTGGGATAAGGGAAATCATAGGGGGCAGAGGGGAATGGTTACCAGAAGTTAGAGAAATTGATGTTTATGCCATGAGGTGGGAGACTCCCAAGGCAGAATGAGGGTTTATTCCTCTAATCTGCACTTAGCATTGATTTGTCAATAGAGGAGACCGTAGACAGATATCTTGATGTGGAATTAAAATAGATGGCCACCAGGAAATCCTGGCTCTTATGGCGTTATGAAGAAATCCCTCAATTTGTGTTGGGTCTCACTGATGCACTGGATGTTGCAACAGATGTAATAAATGTTACCAATGGTTTCGCAAGTGAAGTGCCGCCTCAATGTTGGGCATCCTGAATGTTTGTGAGGGAGGAGGTGTAGGGGTAGATGCAGAATTAGGGTGTTTCTCCAGAAATTTGAGTTGTGCTCTAGATTTCCAGTGTCAGTAGTCCCTTTCATAAGTCTTAAAAATTTCTGACAATTTGTTCTGACAAGTTTGTTCTGCTTGTTGGGACAACTGTACTTGGGGCCCTGAACAGTATGTGGGACTTGCTCTGTGACATTATTTTGGCCATTCATCTCTAGCTTAAGATTTCTATTTCACTGCAAAGTTTGAAGTTGTTTTCTTGCTTCAGACATTGCCTAGTTATGATGCAGCCATATCAAGCTTAGGCTTATATACCTAGCTCCAAGATATCATACTGTGATGATAATATGTAGTGGACAGTGAGAAAGCTTGGAGTGGGTATTGGACCAGCTGGAAAAATGGGGTGAAAAATGGTAGATGGAATTTAATGCAGACAAGTGTGGGGTGTTGCACCTTGGGAGGACCAATCAGAGCAGGCCTTACACAGTGATCTGCAGGGGACTGAAAGGGATCAGGGAATACAGGTCAAAAATTCCTTAAAAAATAGGGTCGTTAAGAAAGCTCTTGCCACATTGGCCTTCATAGATGAAAGAACTGCGAACAGGAGTTAGGATGTTATGTTGAAGTTGTGTACAACGTTGATGAGGCCTAACTTGGAAGTATTATGTGCAATTTTGGTCACCTACCTACAGGAAAAATGTAAATAAGATTGAAAGATCACAGAGAAAATTTACAAGGATGTTGCCATGACTGGAGGACCTGATTAATAAATTAAGATAAAGTAGGTTAGAACTTTAATCCCTAAAAAGTAGGGATACAAAATTATGAGGGGTATAGACAGGGTAAATGCAAACAGACTTTTGCCACTGAGGTCATGGGCTAAGGGTGAAAGGTGAAATGTTTAAGAGGAACATGAGGGAGAACTTCTTCACTCAGAGTGGTGAGAGTGTGGATCTACCTGCCAGCGTAAGTGGTGGATGTGATTTCGATTTCATTGTTTAAGATGTATGGATGTAAGAGGTATGGAGGGCTGTGGTCTGGGTACAGGTCGATGGGAGCAGGCAGTTTAAATGGCTAGGCTTGGACTGGAAGGGCCGAAGGGCCAGTCTCTGTGCTGTAGTTTTCTATGACTTCATACGATCAACTAATTGCAACAAGAGAATGCAAACTTCTCACTGTCCATCAACAGTACACCATTGGAGGAGCAATTTTAACCAGACGCTTTAAATATAAATTAATTAGCTTGGAACGCATCTTATGTCACTATGCATAAATACTGAGGCCACAAGTCACTGCTGCTAGCTTTGCCTCAGAATCAGATTAATATGTATTAATCATACAGATACTGCTCTTTTAATCACTACCACATGTAAATAAAAATACTGTACCTGCTTCAGGAATTGACTAGCATTGAAGAGCTCACTGCAGCCATATAATACATGTTTACCTGGTTTACTCTGAATAAAAATAAAAGGAATGAATTTATTCTTGAGTATAATACATACAGTGACATCTGAATTGAGGTCATGACTTGAGAATCAATAAAGAAAATCAGTTAAAATTATTGTATGGACACAATAATGACCTTATTCTTTTGACAAGTATTCAGAATTCTTTTTTTTACATATCTTGCCCAGCAATACTGTACGATCAAAACAAAATCTCTTTGCTTCTATACATAACTAGTTGTTGCTGCCTCATGCGTTGCCACATAACTTAATAAAGACCATATATCCCTAAAGGTGTTAAAGCTTTGGCTGATACCATGAATGATGTGGGCAAATGGGTGCTGAGTTCACACGAGACTTTATTGGTAGCACAACACTGAGAAACATGGTGCAGCAAATCATCGTGAAGTCAGACCCCACTATCATCATTCCCAACACTCCCTTTTATGCTCCCAGGCACCTTAATTTCACCTAGACTCCAGAATTTGTCACCCTGTATTGCTATGTAGTCATGTCAAGTATCACCCTTAAATAAAGTTTAAATGATGGAGGAATGGTGCAGCTGGCTCACAATTTTATCGTAACCAGTCAAGGATAACAAAAATTGCAGTGCCTCAAAATAATGTGAAATGAATTAATGAACATTCTGCCATAATTCCAATGCCAGAACATTTTCCCCCGAGTAATATTAATACATATTTAAAATTTAAATTGATTGCAAGTTTTAAATGTTTAAATACGGTTCATTTTATTTTCTGGGATAAGAGGGTTAAAGGAATTCTACCGACATGACAGTCACACAGCATTGGAAACCAACCAGTAAGGCCAAAGAGAACATGCTGATCACCAGACACCTAACATTCTTCAAAGTGTAGAACAATGCTGGGGGTGGGTGGGTGGTGATTTTAGGTAAAATCTTTAGAGGTTATGACAGGATAGATGTTGAGATTATTCCACAAATGAGGGGATATAATTTCAAGATCAGGGGATGGCAATTTAAGTGTAATATGTCAGAACTCCTCACAGAGGCAGTGAAACTGGCATTTTCCATCCTGGAGGATTGTTGATGCTTGGTGATTGGGGTTATTTAAATTTTCCAAAGGTCAGGGAATTGGTGGCTGTGGGGCAAATAAGCCATGATCATACTGAATGCCAGGGATAGTTTTTGGACCATTCCAGCTCATATTATTTTATATAATCATGGGTATTTATGTTCATCTCCTCCCTCACCTATTTCACCTCTTTTCTATTTAATTTTTTTAAAGATTACTTTCTAACCAATTAGATCCATCTCCTGTTTTTAAGTTGTAAATCTTTTATTTACCTTCCTTCTTCTTTCTCAGGAAATCAATATTGAAGAATGGATTCCAACTTTGCTTTCCATGATTGTTTAGATCAACTGATACTTAAATTAAATTTATGTTCTTAAATGGATTGTCACGCAGGTTTACAATCACCTTTAAACAAGCAAACAATTAATGTCTCTTCCTTCATCTAATACTGCAAAGGGAAAAATATCTAAAAATATTTAACTAAGACTATAAGACATAGGAGTAGAATCAGGCTATTAAGTCTGCCTTGCCAGTTTATCGTGTCTGATCCATTTTCCATCTTAGCCTCTGTCTTGGCCTCCACGGCTGCTTGTGGCAGTGAATTCCACAGATTCATCACCCTCTGGATAAAGAAATTCCTCTTCTTTTCTGTTTTAAATAGATGTCCCTCTATTCCGAGGCTGTGCTCTCTGGTGCTTGCCTCCCACATTATAGGAAGCATCCCCTTCACATGCACTCTATCTATCAATATGCAATAGGTTTCATTGAGATCATCTCACATTCTTCTAAATTCCATTGCATACAGGCCCAGAGTCATCAAACACTTCTCATACAATAACCCAGGGGTGGGCAAACTTTTTGACTTGAGGGCCACAAAGGGTTCTAAAATTTGACAGGGGGGCCGGACCAGGAGCAGATGGACGAGTGTTTTGGTAATACACCTCATAAGAGAAAATAAAATATCATGGAATATGTAGAAAACATGTGCTTTAATTTCAATTGAAAATGAACAAATGCATTACAACAAAATATCTGTCTTTGAAGTCCCATGGTATTTAGCTATTTATTGAAATGTCTTTTAAAACACTGAAAATTAAATGAATAAAATACAGCTTTTTTTAATAGTAACAGTTATTATTTTAAAGCACTGAAAATTCTGTTATCCTTCAAGATATTATCATTATCACTCTCCTCCTGACTGTCTTTATTTCAAAAACGGTAGGAGATGCAGGTCTACTTGTCCTGCTCCTTCTTATTCAATTGTCCCCTGTGCCAAAACTCAACAACGACCCGCACAATGACAGAACAGTGAGAGCGCGCCAATATGCGGAGCTCTGTGCTCGCAAATCCCCGCAGGCTATCTCCCTTAGCCGGAACGCTGGCTAATTGTGAGCCGGTTTGGATGTGCCAGGAAATGGGTCGCCACAAGGTCACAAAGTAAAGCGCAAATGTGGAGTAATACGCTGCACCTCAACAAAGGTCAATGTATATAGAGTGCGTCATCTATTGGGAAAACGCCAGAATTGCGGGGAAAAAACGTTAATAAGATTAATATAATTTCATCAAGTTCTGCGGGCCGGATTAAAAAGCTTAACGGGCCGCATATGGCCCGCGGGCCGTAGTTTGCCCATGCCTGCAATAACCCTTTAATTCTCAGAATCATTCTCATGAACCTCCTCTGAACCCTCTCCAAGGTCAGCACATCCTTTCTTAGATAAGTGACCCAAAACTGCTCACAACACTCCATGTGAGGCCTCACTGGTGTGTTATACAGCCTCAATATTATATTACTGATTTTATATTCTATTCCTCTCAAAATTAATGCTAACATTGCATTTGCTCTCCTCACCACTGACTCAACTAGCAAATTAATCTTTAGGGAATCCTGTACGAGGATTTCCAAGTCCCTTTGCACCTCAGGTTTTTGAATTTTCTCCCTATTCAGAAAATAGTCTGCACTTTTATTTTTTCCAGCAAAGTGCATGACCATACACTTCCCCACACTGTATTCCATCTGCCACTTCTTTGCCCATTCTCCTAATCTGTCCAAGACCTTTAGCAGCCTCCCTGTTTCCACAACACTACTTGTAGCCAAACAGGAAAGGCTCCGTTTATTTCCACTCTTTGCATCTTACCAATCAGCCAATCTTCTACCCATGCTAGTATCTTTCCCGCAACACCATGGGCTCTTAACATATGTAGCACCATGTCAAAGGCCTTTTGAAAATCCAAGTACACAACACTGATTCAAAGAATTCCAACAGATTTGTCAGACAAGATTTTCCCTTAAGGAAACCATACTGACTATGGCCTGTTTTGTCATATGCCTCCAAATACCACGAAACCTCATCTTTAACAATTGACTCCAACATCTTCCCAAACACTAAGGTCAGGCTAACTGGCCTACAATTTCCTTTCTTCTGCCTCCCCCCCTTCTTGAAGAATGGAGTGACATTTGCAATGTTCCAGTCCTCCAGAACTATGCCAAAATCTAGTGATTCTTGAAATATCACTGCTAATGCCTCCACAATCTCTTCAGCCACCTCCTTCAGAACCCTGGCATGTACACCATTTGGTCCAGGTAACTTAACTACCTTCAGACCTTTCAGCTTCCCAAGCACCTTCTACCTAGTGATAGCAACTGCACTCACTTCTGCCCCGACACATTCAAACAATTGGCATACTGCTAGGGTCTTTCATTGTGATGCAAAATATTTATTTAGATCATCTACTATTTTCTTGTCCCTAATTACTACCTCTCTACTGTCATTATCCAGCAGGCCTTTAGTTAGAACTCTTTATATACTTGAAAGAAACTTTTGGTATCCTCTTTGATATTATTGGTTAGCTTACCAACATGTTTCATATTTTCCCTCTTCAAGGCTTTTTTAGTTGCTGTCTGTTGGTTTTTAAAATTGTGCCGATCTTCTTTCCACTAATTCTTGCTTAATGCTAATTAGTTTTGCATTGATGTACTCTTGTTTTGTAATCATGGCTCAAATGAAGCTGGTGTCCACATATGTCATGTCTCAAAGTTTTTAAAGTATAATCTGTCCCATATACCTTTAATTAGATAGTCCTGAAGATTTCCCTTCGTATATTATCATCCTTGGATTCATCCTAGACCACTTCCATCTAAGTGCCTCATTTACATGTTGCAACTTATTGGTGGCACAGGATAAGGGGAATATTAAAACAAAATCAAAAGTAGTGCTTTCAAAACACTAAAGAAAATGAGCACTAATTATAATGACAGGACACATGAGACGTCAAGCATTGTGAATACCATTCCACTAACTTATTTAACTGAGTCTATGACTCCATTAAGTGGCGTCAAGCAGAGGTTAGTCAAAAGAAGGGAAGAAATGAATGAATCTTGTATAAATTTTCATCAACTGGACTATTCAGATTACACTGCAGACTAGCCTTTAACTGGCTAGTTTTATTGATGTAATCCATATTGCTTAGCTAAAATCCAATAAAAAAGGTATTAAATTTCCTCAGAAATTATTGTTGTATTATTTGCTCACTGTCCCAGGAACATTTATGTCAAAAATAACAGTTTTATTATCAGCCACAAGCAGATTTCTTAAAATTCTAATACATTAATGCCTCAGGGTAAGCTACATGTTGCTTACAAATACAGCCTTCTTGATATCAGTCGCAACAAATTGAAATTCTATTTCATTTTTCTACATCTGAAGACCTACTATTGAAATATGATCTAATCCATTCTCTCCAGAAAAAAATGCGTCAACTGGTGAGACTTGACTTTAATGCGAAATGCTTTTTTTTAAAACAACGAATGTATCTGGAAATCATAGCTCAACTTGATCAATTTTATGTTTTCATTTTTAGGTGTTATGGGTATTATTGGTGACTTCAGAATTTAGTTTCTATACTTTAGTGCCCTTAAAAAGGGAGTGATGAATCAGTCCTTGATTTGCTATAATGCCCCCTACACCCAGTGACGGTAGACCAACAATGTGGTTGGGCAGGGAGTTCCTGGTCTTACAGTAGACTTGGTGATGATGAAGGTAGAATGATGTATTTCTGAGTCAGGATGGTGTGCAACATGGAGGAGAATTTGCAGGTGGTGGTGTACCCTCACGCTTGCTGTTGCTCTCCCATTCAATGGTGAACTTTGCCAGCTTGGGTATTGTTCTCAGAGTAATATATGCAGTGCTTTTGATGATGAAGTTGAACTACATTGTGAGAAATGGTGGATGTTTAGGTAGGTGAGTAAGATGCCAGTCAAACAATAGGGTCTTTTAAGAGACTCTTTAGATAGGTACATGGAGCTTAGAAAAACAGAGGGCTATGTGGTAGGGAAATTCTAGGCAGTTTCTGAGTAGGTTACGTGCTCAGCACAACATTGTGGGCTGAAAGGCCTGTAATGTGCTATAGAATTCTATGTTTCTATGTTTCAGACTGACTGTTTCTTTTCGATGGTGTTCAACTTCAATCACTCAGGCCATGGAGAGTACAGTAACAAAGGCAATGGCCTACAAAATGAACAAACCCAAATTCTCTTTTGGACTATTTAGTCCTTTTTACCTCACATGAAATTTTAAATCCATTTTTTTTATGTTTTGCAAATTCCCTCTTAAGTTTCAGTATAGTACAGAAGATGCACAGCACAATTTCAGAACGAGCATCCCACAAGATCTATGACAGTCTACGGCCCACACAAATTGAAATGATGGGTGCTTTTGATGAGTTATTTCCATTTAGATATTCAACTCTATTCCAGTATATATTTTGCATGTTACTAATGTGGGATTAATAAATATATTGATTTCATAAGTCTGATTTACTCTTCCAAGCAATATGCAGTTTGAGGTTTATTTTTCCATTTGAGTAGATATTTAACTGTCTCTTCATTCTCCAAAGGACCATTAGCATTTCAAAGATATTCGCTCTTTGCTCACAATGCACCCTTAATTACTTTATGTAAGTACATATTAAATATTCCCTTACCTTTGTGTAGTCAACAAGGTTTTGATATTCAATATAATTTCCACCACCAACAACAAAGGCAATGGCCTAGAAAATAAACAAATTTAAATTCTCATCTAGACTTTAACACAACACTTACCGAAATGTTAGTCTCATTTGCCCTACGTAAAATTTTTAGTGGATTTCTTTTGAAGATCACGGTTAATGAAGACTGACAAGATTATACAATTATCAAAAACAAGAAGGGAAAGAAATGCCTCAGAGGATGAGCAAGTAAAGAGAGACTAGGCTGTTCTAATGAAAGATCTCTTACCACCTACATGGTCTGGTTTGCTGCGTATTTGAAGCATGTATTTGTTTCTATTTTAGATTTCCAGAGTCTATGTTTTTTTTAAAAAAAAGTTTTCATTCACTTGGTGAATTCACTGTAATTTCTCTTCCAGGAATTCCTAAACTGATGTTCTCCTCTGCTGTCAAATGGGAATTCCTTCATTTGCTCTTTCCTCATTCACCTTCTCTGATGTCCCTTTCTTCATTATGTGCCAAAACAATTCTAATGGAAGTTCTTTGACTTGAAACATTAACCTGGTTTTGCTTTCCAAAGTTGCAGCGTGAGTATTTCCAGAATTTTCTGTTTTTATTTTATGCCAATATTTAAATATAAAATGTGAAAAATATTTTGGATTACATTACAATTAGTAGCAACAATTGCACCCAATTTCTTTGCTTCAGTTACAAGAAGAATAAAATTCAATTACTCAAAGCTGGATAAACCTGCCTAATCTTACAACTATATAGAATCATATAATTCTTGTATTATGCTAATAGGGATTGCATAATGTTAAATTACTTTCTTTGCTACAAGAATTATTTTTCTTAAAGCTTACCATAAAAGACAGAATTTATTGTTGCAAACTGAATTGATCAATGCCTCCCTCCTAGTTTTAGTAATCAGAATTGGCATAGAATATATTTATTAAGTTTAAAGATGTACATACAGTTAAGATTATGAAATGCATAAACTAACAATTATGATTTCCTAATGAATTTTTGTTAACATCTCCCAGTCAATGTTTATTTTTATTCTGATTTCCGTAAGACCATAAGATATAGGAGCAGAATTAGGCCATTTGGCCCATTATGTTATGTAATGATCCTGCTTTCCTCTCAGCCCCAATCTCTTGCCTTCTCTTTCCTTGCCAAGTCCTCCGGATGTTCAGATTTAGCCCCAAAAGATCATTTAATGGTTGATTACTTAAACAGAAAATAGTGACAGGCAATATGATGATGGTGACTAATAAAGACCTGTTTTTACCCAGCATTTATATGCATGGATTTTACTGCAGGTAAATGGACTATCACCTACAGCTGCAACCATGCTGACATATACCCCCTCCTCACTCACAAATGCTATGGTTAATGGCAGAATTTTAGAACTTCCTTGCGGAGTTTAATGAACGATACAGAGGTTTGCAACTAGGAGATTCTGATCTTGTGCTTGGGCAGTGCTTTTGTCCACAATGCTACTTGGGAATTTTGATGCCAATTATAGAGAGTGATCATTCTTTGAAATATAAAGCAGTAAAATGGTTGGTCTATTATTTGATTTCTTAATCAGATTTCCCTTTTCTTTAACACTGAAGTTTGTTGATGTATTGTGATTAAAAGTGTCAGAGAAAGCTGCACACAGACTAATTCTCAGAAAATGCATAAACACAAATTAATCAATAATCCCAGATCAAGGATAGTGGATGTGAAGGACTTTTTAGCAAGCAATGTCAAAGGAGCTATTTTATCTCCCCGGCTACATAAAGCTGCTTAAAGGATTTTTATTTCAAACTCTTTGCAAAAGCTTTCTTTATTTGAAATAGACATTAAAAATATGCAATGTGAAACACAACAATTATATTTAATTAAATCTGATACAGAAGGTCTTAAACACAATTTTAGCCTCCTGGAAAAAAGGTTGTGTTTACAGTTGTTTTTGAATTACTAGAATCCATTCATGATATATCATATTATTGCAAAGGTTAGATGTATATATTTAGGAGAACTTGTTTCATCAGGATATATTTAAAAAGGACAGAAGAATAAAAAATACAATAAATTAATACAAGCTTATGGTGTAGGTAATATTTAATGATCTGCTCACTCAGCAAATCAGAAATCAGGCAATGAGGCCAATAATCCTAAAAGTATTGGACAATAATTATAAATGTTTTCCTTTCGCAAAAGGCACATTTGACAGATATTGGCACTTATATGATTCAGACCTCAGCCTGTCTTCCATTTCTCCATACGTTTAAGTTGAGCTGCAGGATCGTGGGCAGAACATCTGATTGTCTGCTCACTCAGCCCAACTGTGAAATGTTGAGGAGAAGCTTTAGATTCCAATGGAAAAACAGTGACTGTAATTAAATGCTTTTTTAAAATTTCACTTTATTTTTCATTGTTTTAAGGTGTTTTCCTCAAAAAATATAAAAACATTTTCTTTTTAAACTGTTTGAATCTATTTGAATAGTTTTTAATGGCTCTGATTATCAGAAATATTTTTAAACAGTTCAAATGCTGTGAGCATTTTCTTCTTTTTTGTAATTTTTTTTATTGAAGTTCATCATCAAACGAACATTTCCATAAGATGTATTTCAGACATTGTACATATATATCATATATATCACAAATCTCCACGAAGTATTTATGTGAGGTATACACTTACAGAAAAGAGTGGAAAGAAAAAACAAGCAAAAGGAAAGAACTATGTACAAGTAGGGAGTGATTTTTTTTTACAACATACTCATTGATTTGTGAGAATAAAATCAGGCCTATGAGGCATTATGTAGTTAAACCATTTTTCCCAGTATGAATCAAATTGTTCCAGCTTATGATTAACAGATGCTGTTATCTTCTCCATTTTGTAACTGCCCATTGTAATTTCCATCCATGCATTTAAAGTTGGGCTCTCCTGTGATAACCATTTCCTAGTAAGAGTCTTTTTACCAGCCACCATCAGTATATTCATTAAATATTTATCTCTTTTCAATCATTCTTGAGGGATATATCCAAAATATACGGTCTTACTCTCTAAGGGTATTTCACATTTAAAGATTTCTTGTAGGGCATTGTGTATCCCCCTCCAATAGTCTTTGATAACAGGGCAGTCCCAAAAAATATGGTAATGATTTGTATTTCGATTTCCACAATTTCTCAAGCAAACAGGGAGGTTACTATCATAATGGGATTTCTGAGAGGGTGTAATAAAATATCTTATCAAGTTTTTCCATCCAAACTCCCTCCATTTCTGTGAACTGGTACACTTCCACTGATATCTCCATATTATTGTCCATTCTTCCTCAGATATAATTATCCCTCCTTCCTTCTCCCATTTTGTTTTAATGTATGAAGTTGAATGTGTTTTAAAATTTGAAAACCCTTAAACATGCTTGAAATGATTCTACTACCGTTATCTGAATTATATGCTTTTCTAAATAGCTCTATCAAGCATGTACTTGCCTTGGTTACATTTCTAAGTGTCTTATTAACATATTGTCACATCTGTAAATACCAATAAAAATATCGTTTTTCTAATAAGTGTTTCTCTTTAAGCATTTCAACACTGAACAGTGTTCCTGCTTTCATTATGTTGCAAAGAACAGTAATTCCTTTAGCTGTCCAGTCCTTAAATCTAGCATCCAATTTATTCGGTGTAAAATCCGAGTTACATGCACACCATTTAAGAATTGCAGTATCTCCCTGTAGATTATATTCTTTTATAGTAGTTTTCCATATTTTGAGAGTCAATTTCACCCATCGGTTCTCAATAGTATTTATGTACCTTTGCAGGTTGTTGTCAGCCAAATTTGCTTGTATGGGGATGGGAAGTACCAGCTCCTCAATGTTTTTCCATTGAGCGTCATATGATGGGTTGCACCAACATATCACAGCTCTCAACTGTGCTGCAAAATAATAATCTCTAAGAGAAGATAGGCCCCATCCCCCCTTTTCCTTTGCTAATTGCAAAGTTTTGAGACGAACTCTAGGCCTTTTACCCTGACAAATATACCTTGATAACATCTTGTTCCATTCATTGAA
Organism: Hypanus sabinus; assembly: GCF_030144855.1. Classification (NCBI taxonomy): domain Eukaryota; kingdom Metazoa; phylum Chordata; class Chondrichthyes; order Myliobatiformes; family Dasyatidae; genus Hypanus; species Hypanus sabinus. Next base: position 143,246,204 of record NC_082707.1, on the reverse strand, counting down.
TTGATTTTGATTAATCTCTATTGGTAGGATCTGAAAGAGATATAACAGTCTGGGCAGTATATTCATTTTAACAGACTCAATCCTTGAAGAGAGACTGAAAAAAGGAATTTGGTTCCATCTCACCATATCTTCCTTGATTTTTTTTTATATAAAGGCTGATAATTACATTCTGATAATTTAGCCAAATCTTTTGGCATAATGATGCCCATATATTTGAAAAATCCTGTTTGCCATGCCCAGGGATATCTACTTTCAATTTCTCTTGGTGGGCTGTAGTAACTTGAAAGTAATTGGGTTTTATCTATGTTGATCTTGTATCCTGATAATTGACCATATTGTTCAAAGGATTGCATCAATTTTGGTAAAGAGTATGTTGGTTGCCCTATTCTATTACGTTTGATTGGATTTTAATAGCCCATCGACATTAAAAGAAATGAATTTTACTTTGTCCTTAGCCATCTGTATTTATGTGTCAATGTATCATTGGAATTAGCAGAACTTAATCGATCTACTCTCTGAACAAATAAGAACCAAGAAACACAAATAATAACAAAAATGGCAATGAATGTGTGATTCCAAGGTGTGTATGTATATATATACACACACACACACATATATACACACACACACACACACACACATATATATTCTCATTTTGGTGGAGAAAAAGGAGTAAGTGAGCGAATACAGAATAACGACTAAGTAATATAAAATCCACATTATAATAAGTATTTCTCAAAATAGGTATATTACCATCTACTTTTGCTCCCATTTAGCTTCTCAACATTTTTAAAGTTAGCCAAACCTTATGGCTCTTCTGGAGGGTGTGAGGGCTGTCTTTGGAAAACTCCCGGTCTCTTCCTGATATACTTCTCTCGGCCTCCTCCCGTCTCCTGCCTTCTTGATTCTCGCACTATTTCCAAGCGGAGTGGGATAATTCCTCTGCCAGGCTTTCCCTCGGTTTGATCATGCTGACGGGCAACCCTCTGGCCTTCATGTCTGTAGTCGCCTCTTCCACTGTCTGATACAGTTGGATCCCATCTTGACAAAACACTCGAAGTTTAGCATGGTATGGAGTTTGAAATCTAATCCTTTCTTGTTTCAGTATTCGCTTTACTTCAGAGTATTCTTTACGTTTCTGTAGGACCACGGGGGGGGGGGGGGAGTAATCTCGGTTGAAATATATTAATTTATTGTCTAAAAACACCTTTTTACCCCAGGTCCTTCGTAGAATCTCCGCCTTGGTACTGTATCGAAGGAATTTAATTATTATTGTGCGTGGCTTATCTGCTCTATCTCAGGTAGGCTTCAGGATGATCACACGATACGCTCTCTCAATTTCCAGCTCCATAGTCGAGGGAAGGTCCAGCGTGTCCTGCAGCAACTTTCCGACAAACTCTGTCACAGACAAGCCCTCCGCTCCTTCAGGAACGTTGTATATTCTGATTATTTTCCGCCGTGATCTTCCCTCCAGGTCAAGAAGTTTACCTTCTTGTTGATTTAATATTTTTTATCGTCTTACTTAGTACCCGTTCCACGTTTTGAATGTGAAGTCCCACCTTTTCAATTCGAGTCTCTGCCACTGCTATTTTTTTGATTGACGTTGGCGAGCTCTGACTTAATATCATGTAGCTGCTGTTTTATATCTTTCTAGAACTCTCTTATCTCTTTCAAAATTTTGATCATATTCGCCGCTTCGCCTGAACGAGGTTCATCGTCAGCCTCGCTAGCACGCAGTCGGGTAGGCGAGCCGCTCACTGCACTTCTCTCGTCCACAGGCTCCGCAGTGTCAATTTTTTAATTTCCATTCCTTTGCCCCATTCTTGCCCTTCTTATCAGTTCAAATACTGTCGACAAATACTATATTTGATTTGTTAATGGAGCTTAATACGTATTTTTCCGGAGGAGCTAGTGACTTAAGCTGCCATTCTTGACGATGACGTCACCGGAACCGCTGTGAGCATTTTCAAGAGTTACACTGAGGATACTGTCCCTTGATAGGTGTGTGATGGGTCAGTTCGTCTAGTCCTCTACATCCTAAAAAAAATGTGCAGGTGAACAGACAGCATGGGTGACAAATCTTTGCAGTGGATCAAGTCAAGGATGACCCAGGCCAATTTATTAACTTTCTTTAGTTCATGTCTATTTCCCTGTAGCGTGCATTAACACAAGCCTGGTGGACATGAAAGCTATAGGTGAAACTTTGTCAATTTATCAACAGACCAAAAACAAAAGAGTAGGTAACAGTGAACATCCCTCATGTCCAACTAGTGCTTGAGTTTGTCACAACAGTTCAAATATTGGGAAACATTGGGAAGCAGCAGGAAAATCTTAAACATACCTCCAATATTTTATTTTGATCCAAGGGTTAAAATGCAAGTCTGCTTTTTTTCATCAACTCAATGTCCTAAAGAGGGATAAGCTTTACTGTGGCTCTCAGACATTTTGAAACAATCAGATTTCTGACTATAGTATACTTTATCCACTGATTTGTTTCTCCAGGATTGCCTGAAATTCCAATGCAGCTTGGTTATTTCCAGCATCCAACTTTCCAAGTTCCACAGACATTCATTTTTGACCCGCTCTGCTTCATATTAGTTTCCCTTTCAATAGTACTGTCATACAATCCATATGCATTATCACAACTACATCTTCATTGTTGCCCTTTACTGTCCCTTTAAAATGTTAGATTGCAAATCTGATATTCATTCAGGGCTGAGGTAGAACATGACCAGGTTTAGCAAAACAATGGTTCTTACTACCAATTTCTCATTGATCTCACACTGATCAGGGCTGAAATGCAGTATTGTATTTTGCTTTGAGCTGAGTCTTAAGTCTGAGATTCTATTCAGCACCAACACAACCTACTAAGAATTGGCAATACTGTATCTGCATACTTTGATCTCATTACTATAGTCACAGGAACTCACAATACGTGGAACTGATTTCCCCAGGTATCCCTTGTTAGCCTTTTAAACCTTCATAAGCTATTTCTGGAAGTCCCTCTCCTTCAAAAGTTTCTATCACAATTCTTTCATTCATCTCTGGCAGCCTTGGCTTGAGATGATTCAAAGAGTGAATAAATTTTCAAGTGTTGAAAGCTCCTTGCAGCTCTATAGTTATCACACATAATCCAACTGATCAAATATTACAAACTATTTACTATTTCATTCTGGTATTCTGAAATTCAATGGATTTCATCATGTGCAGCTTCGAAGCACTCATTTTAATCACTGGCATAAGGAGATAAACAATATTGGGGATGGGACATGAAAATGAATACAGGTTCAGGAAAATCTGTAAAAGATTTGACAATTGCAGACATCAGAATTCAAAACTTGGACCTAGGACACAATAGGAAATTAGTAAGAATTCAATTCTAGAGGTGCTTAAGCATTAAGAATTGTTGACAAAGGGAATGTAAGTGACTGAAGCTGTCATCTTGGTGGCATTATCATTGCGTAACTACTTTAAAGACAATAGTTTGTAAGCCTACAGTCATACTAAAATTAAATTAAAAAACCACATATTTTCTGTAGAAAATTAAAGATGGGAAGATGAACTAGCTGTGTTGCTGGAATTATTTCCTCTAATCTGCTTATTTATAACCTTCTTACAGCACAATGCACAAAGAACAGAAAATTTACATCAGATAAACAGGGAAGAGAATTAATGACATCAGAGAAAGCACAATGGATGGAATTAAAAACTTCTTAAAGCATAGGACACAAGTATTAAATTTCTATAAAGTTTTTGGTTTAACTGCAGTGCAAGATTGATATTAAACTATTTCCCCCTCATTTATGAAGGTTTTTCATCTAAATATTGTAATTTATTTTATTCACAGATACAGCACGGAACAGGCACTTCAGACCACACTGCTCAGCAATCCACCGATTTAACCCTAGCCTAATCATAGGACAATTTACAATGACTAATTAACCATGTGTGGTCCCAGTACTCAAGGAGGGCCAACCAAAAGTCTTGAATGACTACTGTCCAGTGGCCCTGACCTCAAACATCATGAAGACCCTAGAGAGGTTGGTCCTGGCTCACCTCCGACCCCTGCTCAGATCAGCCCTCAATCACCTGCAGTTTGCCTACACATTGGAATCTATGTTGCTTTCATCTACCTGCTGAACAGAGCCTACTCCCATTTGGATAAACAGCCAGGATTGTAGTTTTTGATTTCTCAAATGCCTTCAATACCCTACAGACCTCAATGCTGGGGGAGAAGCTCCAATCAACGCAGGTTGGCACCTCCATTATATTCTATATAATGAACTACCTGACTGGCAGACGACAGTTTGAGCAGCTTCAGAGCTGTGGGTCAGACACAGTGCGAAGCAGCACTGGGGCCCCATAGGGAACTGTATTGGCTCCCTTCCTGTTTACCCTATATACCCTTGGACTTCAGAAACAACACCAAGTCATGACATCTGCAAAAATTCTCTGCTGACTCAGTAATGGTTGGGTGTATAAAAGGAGGATGGGAGGATGAATAGAGGGCCCTGGTGGAGGACTTTGTCAAATAGTGCGAGCTGAACCAATTGCAGCTCAGCATCAGTAAGACAAAGGAGATGGTGATGGATTTTAGGAAGACTAAGCCTGCACTTCTCCCTATTACTAATAATGGTGAGGATGTGGATGTGATGTGGACCTACAGTACAAGTCCCTGGATGACAGACTTGAGTGGAGCACCACAGAGGCAGTGTACAAGGATCGGAGATGCCTCTACTTTCTGAGGAGACTGAATTCCTTTGGAGTATGCAGGTCTCTCCTTCACATGTTGTTGCCAGTACAATCTTCTATGTGGTGGTGTGCTGGGGCAATGGTATCAACACAGGAGATGCCAACAGGAGGCTGTGGTAGAACAAAGGACCCTCTGGAAAATGCTAGCAATTCTGGACAATGTTTCTCATTCTCTGCATGCCACCTTAGCTGAAAAGAGGAGCACTTTCAGTAATAGACTAAGATAACTGCGCTGCTCCAAAGAGCACTATATGAGGTCATTCTTTCCCTCGGCCATTACGCTTTATGATGAGTCAACCTACAGCCAGGGAAGTGACGACCTTCTCCTGTTAGATTATTTGAGGTAACTTATTATTTATTCTTTCTTACTTCTCTTCTAATATTTGTATATTTATGCACTTGTAATGCTACTGTGACACTGTAATTTCCATTGGGATCAATAAAGTATCTATCTTAACCTCCCAACTATACTGTCTTTTGACTGTGGAAGGAAACTGAAGCACCGTAGGAAACGTGCGCGCACGCGTGCGCAAACACACACACACACACACACGAAGGGACGTACAAACTTGGTTACAGGGAATGCTGGAATTGAATTCTGATGTCTCATGCTTTAATAACATTGCATGAGCCACTACAGTACCATGGCGCCCAAATAACTTAAACAAATTCAATTATTTGCACTACTTCAGAAAAGTCTTTGCTGAACTTTCTGAAGTCCATTTATCTAACTTTAGGGATCTATATAAATACTGTGCACTGGGTCAAATTAGCCATTCGAGTTTCCACATATCTTGTACTTGGTAGCACAGTTCTCCTGGGTGCTCAGGCCCTCACCTACATTCCAAAAATCTGTTGGTTAGTAGGACTAACGAACGACCATAAACAGATTACCTGATGTAGGCTGTGGTAGGAAAATCAGGGAGGAGTTGAGGGGCATGTTACAGAAAGGAGGCTACCGGGAAAGTGGAATTAATAGGTTGGCTGTGAGTGCCAGCATTGTTTTGAAGGACTGATCAGCCTCCTTCAAAGTCATGTTTCCATTATATTAGGTACCTCCCGCACAAAATAAAGTGTCCACTGAATGTATGTTCATGGTCTTCTGCTACTGTAGCCCATCTACTTCAAGGTTTGACATTTTGTGCATTTAGAATGTTCTTCCACACACCACTGTTGCAACACATGGTATTTGTGTTGCTGTCACCTTCCTGTCAGCTTGAACCAGTCTGGCCATTCTCCCCTGATTTCTCTCATTAACAAGGTGTTTACAATCACTGAACTGTCTCTCACTGGATGTCTTTTGTTTATAACATCATTCTCTGTAAACTCTAGAGACTATTATACATGAACACCCCAAGATATCAGCAGTTTCTGTAATACTCAAACCACCTTGCCTGCCACCAATCATTCCAGAGTCAGCCACTTGGATCACATTTCTTGCCCATTCTGGTGTTTGGTTTGAACAACAACTAAACTTCTTGACAATGTCTGCAAGCTTCTATGCATTGAGATTAACCAATTAGATATTTACATTAACCAGGTGTACAGGTGTACCTAGTAAAGTGGCCACTCAGAGTATATGACTCATGAGTGCCAGTGAGAGGCAGAAGCTCAATAGAAGTTGTGGATCAGATGGGAGGTATCTGACTGTCCATTCTGCTATTCAATCTCAAGTACAACTCGATATGCTGAAGACAGGGGCAAGCATCACAGCACATCCAGCTTTCACATTTATAACAGAATGGGGCAAACCTCATTCATTTGAGTGGAGTCTGTGATGGTATGGTTATCATTTCAGAGGATCAGTTCTGAGTCCAGCATGTAAATGCCATTAGAAAAAAGGCATAGCAGCACCTCCACTTTCTTCGAAGTTTGCGCGCATTTGGCATGTCATCTAAAATTTGACAAACTTCTATAGATGTGTGGTGGAGAGTATACTGACTGGTTGCATCATGGCCTGGTATGGAAATACCAATGCCCTTGAACAAAAAAGGCTACAAAAAGTAGTGGACACAGGTTAATCCATCACAGCTAAACTCTTTTCCACATTGAGCACATTTACAAGGAACACTGTAGCAGGAAAGCCGCATCCATCATCAAGGACACCCACCATCCAGGCCATGCTCTCTTCTTACTACTGTCTTCAAGAAGGAGGTACAGGAGCTTCAAGTGCCACACCACCAGGTTCAGGGACAGCTATTACCCCTCAACCATCAGGTTCTTGAACTAGAGGGAATAACTTCAGTCACCCCAACAGTGAACTGAGTCCACAACCTATGAAGTCACTCTTAAGGACTGTAAAACTCATGTTCTCAATATTTATTGCTTATCTATTTATCTTTTCTTTTTGTATTTGCACAGTGTGTTGTCTCTTGCACATCGGTCGTCCATCTCTGTTGTGTGCAGTTTTTCATTGATTCCTATTGAGTTTTTTTTCCTATTTACTCTGAATGCCGACAAGAAAATGAATCTTAAGGCTGTATATGGTGACATATATAAGCATTGATAGTAAGTTTACTTTGAACTTTTGAAAAAACAGTAAAGTTCTTGATGCATTTAACTTTAATGTATTTACTTATTTAAATATTTTGAATATTAGTTCATTTTATTAAATATATACAAATGATTTTTAGAAGAATTTGCAGTTGGAAAATTGGCAAAATCTCTCAGGCATTCTAGAGCAAGGCCTCAGAACACGTTGCCTGGAAGCTGCTCTCAGCCCACTTCACTTCATGGGATTGGTCAGGGATGTTGAGAGTGACCAGTTTGTGTGCCTCCATCATGCCATATTGTGAGTGTAAAGGACCACTGCAGGACATCTGGATAGCAGGCAGATTGATAATAATTCAACTACTGTTGTGAATATTATTGTATTGAAATGTTCATACTGAAGCTGCACTTTGCTGGATATACTTTGTTGCTGTCAGGAGAATTAAACAGATGGAATGGCCTTTCTAAGTTACATATAAATCAGAACAAAACTATTGGAAAACATTGGCTAATCACCTCCTCAGAAAAATAAGAGCAAAATAATCGCATCAAAAAACATTGCTGAAGAAACTGGGGTTCTATTGTGATGCTAGATATTTGAGGTCAGATAAAATTAGAGATTACTTCAGAAAAAAAACACCTTAAAGTTAATACATTCACAGATTGAGACAACTGGGCTCCAATGCAAACTGAATCAACAATATCAAGCAGCAGTAAATCAAGGCAACTGGACTTGCTGCGTTGGTCTAGAAGGTGATTTGCTATTCATCCAAGAGGCTTCTTCAGTTCTAATCCATTGTGGGTAGTTTCCCAATTTATAAACTCTGCATTTTTTAAAGGATGTCCTCCTATGATGGGCCATCCATTTGTGAAATGGTTGTTTTGTCTCGCTGATATACAGGTCTTCTGTAGAAGATCCCAGAGTCATTGATTCAGGTAGGTGGATAACACTTGGGTCAAAGATCAAAATCTATGAGGTGCAAGCCTTCACAGAATACATCAACTCGGTGGATAATAACATCGAATTTACAAGATTGGCCCTTTTTAAGGCTGTACAGTACTTATAAAAGAAAATGGACATCTAGATATTGTTTACAGAAAGCCAACCCACAGAGATCAATACCTACAGTTTGACTCTCATCACCCATTAGAACACAAGTTGGGGGTTATGAGAACACTGCATCAGCATGCTGAGAATGTGCCTGCCAACATTACGACGGAAGACAAGAAACACAAGTAAAGTACTTGAGAGAAGCCTTGAAAGCTTGTGGCTACCCTGAGTGGTCCTTCAAGATAGCAACAGAAAAACAGAAGGGACATCAGCCTAACAGACAGAGGTAAGGAGCAAAGCAGACAGAAAAACATAGTCATCCCATATGTAGCTGGAGTTTCAGAGAAACTTGGAAGAATTTTCAACAAACACCCAATCCCTGTGTTTTTCAAACCTACAAACACACTCAGACAGAAACTCGTCCACCCCAAGTATCCTACACACAAACATAAACAGAGCAATATTGTATATGCTATCCAGTGCAATGAGAACTGTACATCGGCAAGACAAAGCAACCACTTCATAAATGGATAGCCCAACGTAGGAGGGCTAACACCTTAGGTTAAGACTCAAAGACAAAGGACATTCCTTTGATGATAACAATATGCACATTTTGGATAGATAGTTTGAAAGAGGGGTTAAAGAGGCCATCTTTGTCAAATTGGAAAACCCATCCCTAAACAGAGGGGATAGGGTATGACACCACCTATCAGCTACTTATAATGTCGTCCTAACATCTTTACCCCAGCATCTCCACAACAGTTCACAGCTCCATTCATGCAAAGACTAATACCCCTCTCATTACCTTTACGACTTTTAACGACCCTCACGTAACTGCTCTACCTTTGTACAACTCACAGACTTTATAAGCCTACCATGGATTAGAACTGAAGAAGCCTCTTGGATGAGTGGCAGAATATCTTCTAGACAAGCAACACAGCAAGTCCAGCTGCCTTGATTTACTACTGCTTGATATGCAATGATCTGGATGACTGAGAGCCTTCATAGACTTAATCAACAATAAATATGAGAATAAAATAAACATAACCAGCTGTGTTTTGAAACATTTAGTCAGCACTTAATGACAGCAGAAAAAATACATATGTTACTTATTGATTTATTTTAGACACATGAATATATCCCAACTATATTTCTTTGTAGCTACAAATGTCATTTCACTAAATTCATCATTGGATATGACTTTCCACTTGCAAGTCCAAATTTAATATTTTCAATGTGGTCCCAGTAGCAGTTGCAACTATCTGGATATCCTCAGTATTTGTGTCAGATTTCATTAAGATGATCTGCAAAAGTAGTTGAATGCTTCCAAACTATGAGAACTTACCTCTTGGAATGGGTTTTTGTTTCTTGGAACAGAGCTGCAAAGCAAGTGCAGATCATACAAAGTTATTGACTGAAAAGCTATACAGCTAACTGCAATACCTACACATCAATGGAAAACAATTACTCTGAAGATGTATTCTAATCTAATATATTAGATTAAAATGAAGCTTCATCTCTATCTTCTGTGGATTTATTGACTGTAAAACTAACAGATGATGGTTGATTCAAGCATAATCAGGAGCGATAAAGCAACAAAATCTATTTCATGGAGATATATTTGTTTCTTACTTAATGAGTGGCAAAAATTAAGCTCTTATTTCATAATTCAGAAATGTTATTCATAAATTGATGTATATTTAGGTAGTCCAATGTTCAGAAGCTCCATGAAATGCATTAATTTTTCCCTCAATTTTAGGATGTTCAGACAATCTGTACATCATCCAAATAAAGGTTAAAATTTAAGTGCATTTCCAAATTTAGTTTGATAAACGTAACTGTAATTGACACTTGATTTTCTAAATCCACCTATTCATGCGTATATTATGCAATGCAAAAGATGGTGCTCATAATCTGTTCCAGAATTAGGATGGATGCACATTTTATATTGAAACTGATTTGCCAATGACCAAAATAAAGCAACTACACTGTAACTGATGTGTTTTATGAATTTAATAATCACTAAACTCATTTAGCCCCATTCTGTGTTCTCACTTTAGAACAGTTGAAGGATGATGGATTTAATATATTAAAAATATTTCAAATATGATCATCAATATTTAAGCTCATACAAAAAGAGCTTGAAAATATAAATCTGCTTCTTCTAATGCATTTTTAAAATTTTCATGAGGCATAATTCTAAAAATTGCGATTTTTTTGGTGCATTATTTCATTTTTGATGTGTGATGTATGCTCAAGAATTTTAAATCAGCATATTATTTAAAATGTTTTATAACCATTAGTTATTATGGATCTTTGAGATCACTGGGCTATTATCTTAATTTCTCTGTGTTTTGTACTATGTTTGTACCATGCTCCAAAAAACAGTGATTATTCATATTTGGAAATGATCTCAAATAAGACTGAGATTAATTTCTGTGAATAGCTTTAGCAAGTTAAAAAAAAAGCTACTTAGAATGGCTGATACTGTTCCCTGATTTTTCTTGGACTTGTCAGGCAGTGATGATTATGTCTCCTGTACCGCTGAATAGATGGAATTTATACTGTGATTTAAGGAGCAGCTCCTTGGTCAATGGGAGGTGGAAGTTGAGGAGGATCAATGTTTCTACGATCCTAAACATGACCTTGCGACAGACAGCAGGGAGTCCTCTCACTAGATGCCACTGTCAGACACCTCTTTTGTGGATTACAGCATCTCTGAGGCAAACTGAAATTCCCACCAACTCCTGGGACTTTCTGGCTCATGACTACTCAAAATGTAGAACAATATCGGGAGTGATATTGAAAACACTGAAGCCATATGTCCAGCAGAGAAGGACATCTCACAAACTGCCCACCTGACTGAATTAATAATCACCACTTGCCTGAGAGTGAAACTGTGTACACTTTCCATATTGGCCCTCATTGGCCCTACTGCTCTACTCTCTCATAACCATGACTGAGTGGCTAGTCATACCTTAGAACATACCAAGCTAGATTGGAGGTAAATAAGTCTCAATCTGAAGAATTGCCTACAAAGCAATAACCCACAGGTCTTTAGCATTTTCCTGAAATACCCGTCACTGCAATTTATCAACCGCTGCAATAGGTCTACACGGATGGAATTTCACTGGCTCTCCACTCAGTCTTGGACATCTTGGACTACAGCAATACCTACTTCAGGCTGATGACTATTGATTATGACTCAGTGTTCAACATCATTATCTCCTCTGTACTAATTGACAAGCTTCAAAACCTGGGCTGTTGTACTGCTCTGCACCTGGATCATGGACTTCCTCATGGGAAACTACAATCAGTGCGATTCAGACGCAACATCTTCTCCTCACTGAATCAACACCAAACATGCTGCTTAGCCCACTGATCTACTCTCTCTACAACCACGACTCTGAGGCAAGGTATTGTTATGTAACGCGCTGTAAGGGTTCACTGCTAATGTAATGGTTGTTTGTAACGTTCACTGCTGAAGTAACCGTTTCTCTGTAGCAGCAATGTTTGGGTTATGGCTGGAGATAACAGGACTGTGGATGCATGTCAGCCAATCAGGATTTTGTTGCCCTGTCTTGTGCTTCTGGAAGCAGTTGATTTTGTGTGCTTTTGCCAGAGGGAGAGAGAGAGAGCGATGAAGAGAGAAGACGTGAATGGAGAGATCTGATAGACCGCTGGATGGGGTGGACTTGGAACGGGGGTCTGAAGGTTGGTGACGCTCGGAGGAGACTGATGGTGGAAGAAGGACTGCTGAGCGACCTCCAACTTTGTGCACAGACTGTTTAATATGATTTGGGCCCTTTTTCTTTTATATTTTTTTTCCCTACTAACCATATAGTCAAAGTAAGAGTTATAAAACTTAATAGTTTAATTGCGTATTGTGTACTGTTTGTTATTTCGGGGTACTGATTTGTAACAGGTTACACATCGCACAACATCCACCCAAACGAGATCTTTTAAGTTTGGCTGGGCAGGGGGTTGTTACCCCCGATATTAAGTCGCTAGGCGAAGCGAGTGTTACAGTTAAAAACACCATCTATAAATTTGCTGATGACACAACTGCTGTTGGCAGAAGCTCAAATGGTAATGAGGAGGTGAAAAGTAGTGAGCTAGATTGGATGGATGAGTAACAACCTTGCACTCAAAGTCATTAAAACCAAGGAATTGATTGAGGACTTCAGGAAGGAGAAGTCAAGGTTAACACAGACCAGTACTATTCAGGGGATCTGCACTAGAAGGAATGGGCAATTTCAAGAAGGCATATCAGGGGTCATATTTCATTAGGAGTTTGCGGAAATTTGGTATGTCACCAAAGACTTGAGCAAAATTCTTCAGATGTACGTTCAAACTGGCTAGCTCACCATCTGGTATGACTGCGTAGGAAAAGCTGCAGAAGGGTGCAAACTCAGCTAGCTTCATTATAGACACTAGCCTCCTCAGCATTGAGGACATCTTCAAAAGGCGATGCTTCAAAAAGGCAACATCCATCATTATTGTTCAAAGTAAATTTATTATTGAAACACTACTGTATATGTCACCATATACAACCCTGAGATTAAATTTCTTGAGGGCAATCACAGTAAATGCAAAGAACCACAATAGAATCAATGAGAGATCGCACACAAGATGAACAACCAATGTACAAACAACAAATAAAAAAAGAAAAAAAAAGGAATAAATAAATAAATAAATAAATAAATAAGCAATAGATGAACAAAAGATGAAGGGATCTTGAAAGTGAGTCCATAGGTTGTGAGAACAGTTCAGTGTTGGGGTGACTGGTTATCTCCTCAGGTTCAAGATCCTGATGGTTGAAGGCAAATAACTGTTCCTGAACCTGGTGGTGTTGGTTCTGAGGCTCCTGTACCTCCTTCCTGATGACAGCATTGAGAGGAGAGCTTGGCCTCGATGTTGGGGGTCTTTGATGATGGACACTGCTTTCCTACGACAGCATTCCATGTAGATGTGTTCAGTGGTCAGGAAGGGTTTAGCTGTGATGGAATGCGCCGTATCCACTACTCTTTGTAGGCTCATCCATGCAAGGACATTGTTTCCATGCCAGGCCATGATGTAACTTTCCATTGTGCATCTATCTAAGTTTGTCAAATTTTAAATGTCATGCTGAATCTTCACAAACTTCAAAGAAAGTACAGGCGCTGCCATATTTTCTTTGTGACCAGCACTTACATGCTGGATCCAGGTCAGATCCTCTGAAATGATTAACACAGAGGAATTTAAAGTTGATGACCCCCTCCATCTCTGATACCCCAAGGACTGGTTTAAGGACTCTTGCCCCTCGCAGTCAATAATCAGCTCCTTGGTCTTGCTGACATTGAGTGTGAGGTTGTTGCTACGGCATCATTCTGCCAGATTTTCCATGTCTTTCCTCAGCACCTTTCACTTGGCCAACAACAGTGGTGTCATCAGCAAACTTAAATATGGCATTGGAGCTGTGCTTTGTCTTGCCGTCATAAGTATGAAGTGGGTAGGGGGCTAAGCACACATATTTGCGGTGCATCTGTGCTGATGGTGATTGTGGAGGAGACGTTGTCAATCCGAATTGATTGGGGTCTGCAAGTGAGAAAATTAAGGATCCAGTTGTACAAGGAGGTACAGATGCCCAGGTCTTGCAGATTACTGATTAATTTTGAGTGTGGATAGGTAGGTAGGCCTCTGTTAGTCTCATTAGACCATGGATTTGCGCCTTGGAATTGCACAAGCCTGGGCAAGGTTTTTTTTAAATGGAAGACCGGCAGTTGCCCAAGTTCCACTTGGCTGATGTTGTCCAAGGGAAGGGCATTAGGACCCCTACAGCTTGGCACCGATGTCGTCGCAGATCAATGTGTGGTTAAGCGCCTTGCTCAAGGACACACATGCAGCCTCAGCCAAGGCTCGAACTAGTGACCTTCAGATCACTAGACCAATGCCTTAACCACTTGGCCATGTACCAACACAGTTTTGAGAGTATGACAGTAGTGAATGCTGAACTGTCATCAATGAAGAGCATCCTGGACAATGTAGATACATACAACAGATGTTCCAAGGTTGAGTCAAGAGCCAATATGATGGCATCTGTTCACCGGTTGTGATGGTAGGCAAATTGGAGTGAATCCTGGTCACTCCTCAGGTGTGAGTTGATATTTTCATCACCAACCTCTCAAAGCTCTTTATCACAGTGGATTAAGTGTTACTGAATGATAGTCACAGGTAGTTTACCACGTTCTTCTTAGGTACTGGTACAGGTGAAGCCTGCTTGAAGCAGGTGGGTAATTTAGACTGCTGGAGTGAAAGTTTAAAGATCTTAGTGAACACTCCAGCCATTTAACCAGCACAGGAATTTAGTGCTTGGCCAGGTACCCTGTCTGGGCTGGATGCTTTCCATAAGTTTACCCTCCTGAAGGATGCAGCCTCAGAGACTGAAATCACAGGGTCGTCAGGGGGCAATATGAGTTTGTGAAGGTGCCTTCAAGTTTTAATGGTTTAAAGCATGGAGCTCATCTGGGAGTGAAAGTTTGTTGTCACTTACGATACTTAGTTTCACTTTGTAGGAGGTGATAGAGCTCCCATCACCCAGGACATGTCCTCTTCTTATTGCTATAATCAGGGAGGAGGTACTGGAGCTTGACGATGCACACTCAAAGCTTCTTCCTTTCCACTGTCAGATTTCTGAATGGACAAGAACTAACCCATGAACACTACCTCACTATTTTCACTACAAGACCATAAAACATAGGAGCAGTATTAGGCCATTTGGCCAATCAGGTCTGCTCCACCATTCCATCATGGCTGACACATACCAACTGCTACATCATCAATCCTATTACTCCTGTACCAATCTCCTTGCCAAATTAGTTTAAACCCTCCCCGACAGCTCTAGCAAATGTGACCACTAGGACATTAGTTGCTGTAGGATTCACTAGATTCAGGATCCGGAAATCTGAAAATCTGCACCCTGCTACCAATTTCTCATCCATGCATTCATCTGCCAAATCATCCTACTGCTACCCTTATTGGAGAATGGCACAGGCAGCAATCCCGAGCTTACTACCCTGGAGGTCCTGCTTTTCAGCTTTCTTCCTAACTCCCTACATTCTCTTTTCAGGACCTTTTTTGTTTTCCTACCTCGGTTATTGGTACTAATATGCACCACAACTTCCAGCTGCTCGTTCTCCCTCATTAGAATACTATGAACCTGATATGAGATATCTCTGACCCTGGCACCTGAGAGGCAATATACCATCTGGGTATCTCTTTCACATCCTACTTAGTACTTATTTAATATTTATTTTGATATCTCAAGAAGGTGGATCATGAAGGACTCTCACAATCCAGGAAATGCCTTCTTCGCATTACTCCAGACTGAGGAGGTACACGTGTCTAAAGATGCATACTCAGTGCTTAAGGAACACATACTTTCCCTCTGTCATCAGATTTCTGAACAGTCCATGAACCCATTAACACCACCTCACCATTTTGCACTATTTAATTTATCTATATTCTTATTCTAACTAACAGTGATTTTAAATGTGTTGGACGGTACTGCTGCTGCAAAATAACTAATTTCATAATACGTCAGTAATATTACAACTTCTTCTGAATCTGCTTCCTTGAAGGAAGCTAAAGTAGTGGATTATCTAGTTTCATCCTACTGACACTTTACAACCAAAAAGGTGCAAACCACTACTGCTTCAGCAGGCAGGTTAGAGAGGGAATAATGAATTAATTCTCTATTGTTATCAATCAATTTAAAGATACACTGATGCTATTAGTTCTCTTGCTGCTGATTTGTCCAAGGTCAGCTGGATTTGGAATCATTTTCAATGGTTTACTCAGTACTACGTCATATGGTTTACTCATCTGCCAATTCATTTGGCTCACCGCCACTCAAAATGAACACTTAGTTTGTTATCCAAGAATGAAGAATTTCAAGTACACTATAAAATAAGTTAATTTTGTAACTTATTTAAATTTAGTCCCCATGTACTAGAATGATGACGATTTGTTGAAGAAGCTCATAGATTATGCCAGGGATACAGTGGATGGCATCAAGCCTCAAAAATAATTTTGTTAATCTCAATTACTGTGTTGGGAAACCATTTGTTCACAGGTAACAAAGCATTTTTCTTTAAAAAATGTATTTTACTAACAATAGGAACAAATATTTCATGATATTATAATTTATTATTTTGTTACTAATCTTTCAAGTCTTGAAATTACACTCTGCTAAATGGAAAAAGTACATATTATACAAGCAGCCAATTTTCAAAATATTGTAAATTACTACATTTACATAACTGCTTTGCAGCTTTTATTTCCTAAATTTCCTCTGCAAGAATTCTTTTAACTGGCAAAATCCAACAATTCCCTTAAACTTTACAAATTGCTTCTCAAAATGTAACCTAAATGAAGTATTTAATGAATTGTACAGAACCTACCTCTCACTGCCACGAAGCATTTTTGGATCAAAGTATCTGTAATCATCAGTTTCCTATAGAAAAAAAGAGGTTTTTAATTCTAGGGTACAACATTTCCTAAGGCATTTCTGTAAAATTGTGGGACATTGAGCCTTCTGACAAGAAAAAAATGTTTATTGATATGTTCTTAAATTTGTTAACTGAAATTTTATGTTGCATGAACTAATTTTTGAGCACATCTTCACCTTTGGTTATATTTGCACTTTCCCACTATTTAAGAAGCAGATTTTCTGCAAACCTAGAATTTCAAAGATGCATGAGATCAGCATGAAGAAAGAAATTGTATCATGTCACCAGCCACGGAAGCACAATATGCACCCTGTTGGCATTTAGATGTTTAATTCATTTCACAGATGGAGGACTAATGAATCATCACTAAAATAATTCATTACTTTCTCAGAAAGATGTTCTTAGCCACATAATGTGCCAACAGTTGAAGCATTAATCTAAAGTCTGTTTCAATTGTTATTTAACTCAACAAGTTTCACTTAACTAGGCATATAATACCCAAAATGAAATGCACAAAAATATATATATAATACACACTCACATACACATACATACCTGGCCACGTGGTGTGCTGACAACAACCTGGCCCTTATACACCCAGAAGACCAAGCAGATCATTGTAGTCTTCAGGCGTGCTAGCAGCCACACTCATATCCCCATCTACATCAACGGAGCTGTAGTGGGGCATGTATCAAGCTTGAAATTCCTTGGTATCCACATTTTCCAAGGATCTCACCTGGTCCCTGAACTCCTTTATCCTGATCAAAAAGGCAGAATAGTGCCTTTACTTCCTGCGGAGCATCAACATAGTTCACCTTTGTCCCAGGATACTGACAGACTTTTACAGCTGTACCATTGAGAGCATACTCACCAACTGCATCTCAGTGTGGTTTTAGTACTTTTGGTAGACATTATAAGATAGATGTGTTCGCAGGCAAGTAAAAGAGACCTAATAAAATACCTAACTAAGGTTTAAGAATGGAGACATATTGTGCAAAGATAGGGAGAATGACGGAGCAAAAGTTCGGAGCAGCTAAACAATCACCATCTTACCAGAAGTCCTGCATCTCAGTGTGGTATGGCAATTGTCCCGTATCAGACCACAAAGCGCTCCGGCATGTGGTGAAAACTGCCCAGCAGATTTTTGGCACCCAATTGCCCACCATTGAGAAAATCCACCACAAATGCTGCCTGGGCAGGGCAAAAAGCATTATCAAGGATGCATCTCACCCTTACCATGGACTTTTTACTCTCCTCCTATCCAGTAGGTGCTACAGGAGCCTCCGCTCCTGCACCAGCAGGCACAGGAAGAGCTTCTTCCCTGAGTTTGTGACCCGGCTGAACCTCGCATCATAGCACTAAGCTGTATTGCATCCATATTGTACTGTCTCAGTAGTTTTATATTTGTGTGCTGTAGCACTTAACTTTTTATTTGCAGTTATTTTGTAAATATAACCATATAACAATTACAGCATGGAAACAGGCCATCTCGGCCCTTTTGGTCTGTGCTGAACACTTACTCTCACCTAGTCCCACAGACCTGCACTCAGCCCATAACCCTCCATTCCTTTCCTGAACATATACCTATCCAATTTTACTTCAAATGACAATACCGAACCTGCCTTTCCCACTTCTCCTGGAAACTCGTTCCACACAGCTACCACTCTCTGAGTAAAGAAATTTCCCCTTGTGTTACCCTTAAACTTTTGCCCCCAACTCTCAACTCATGTCCTCTAGTTTGAATCTCCCCTACTCTCAATGGAAAAAGCCTATCTACGTCAAATCTATCTATCCCCCTCATAAATTTAAATACCTCTATCAAGACCCCCCTCAACCTTCTATGCTCCAAAGAATAAAGACCTAACTTGTTCTTCAACCTTTTCCCTGTAACTTAGGTGCTGAAACCCAGGTAACATTCTAGTAAATCTTCTCTGTACTCTCTCTATTTTGTTGATATCTTACCTATAATTTGGTGACCAGAACTGTACACAATACTCCAAATTCGGCCTTACCAATGCCTTGTACAATTTTAACATTACATCCCAACTCCTATACTCAATGCTCTGATTTACAATGGCCAGCACACCAAAAGCTTTCTTCACCACCCTATCCACATGAGATTCCACCTTCAGGGAACTATGCACCACTATTCCTAGATCACTCTGTTCTACTGTATTCTTCAATGCCCTACCATTTACTATGCATGTCCTATTTTGATTATTCCTACCAAAATGTAGCACCTCACACTTATCAGCATTCAACTCCACCTGCCATCGTTCAGCCCACTCTTCTAATTGGCCTAAATCTCTCTGCAAGCTTTGAAAACCTACTTCATTATCCACAATGCCACCTACCTTAGTATCATCTGCATACTTACCAATCCAATTTACCACCCCATCATCCAGATCATTAATGTAAATGACACACAACATTGGACCCAGTACAGATCCCTGAAGCACACCACTAGTCACTGGCCTCCAACCTGACAAACAGTTATCCACCACTACTCTCTGGCATCTCCCATCCAGCCACTGTTGAATCCATTTTACTACTTCAAAATTAATACTTAACGATTGAACCTTCCTAACTAACCTTCCATGCGGAACCTTGTCAAAGGCCTTACTGAAGTCCATATAGACAACATCCACTGCTTTACCCTCGTCAACTTTCCTCGTAACCTCTTCAAAAAATTCAATAAGATTTGTCAAACATGACCTTCCACACACAAATCCACGCTGACTGTTCCTAATCAGACTCTGTCTATCCAGATAATGTATACCATCTCTAAGAATACTTTCCATTAATTTACCCACCACTGACATCAAACTGACAGGCCTATAATTGCTAGGTTTACTCTTAGAACCCTTTTTAAACAATGGAACCACATGAGCAATACACCAATCTTCTGGCACCATCCCCATTTCTAATGACATTTGAAATATTTCTGTCAGAGCCCCTGCTATTTCTACACTAAATTCCCTCAAGGTCCTAGGGAATATCCTATCAGGACCCAGAGATTTATCCACTTTTATATTTCTTAAAAGCGCCAGTACTTCTTCCTCTTTAATCTTCATAGTTTCCATAACTTCCCTATTTGTTTCCCTTACCTTACACAATTCAATATCCTTCTCCTTAGTGAATACCGAAAAAAAAAAAGAAATTGTTCAAAATCTCCCCCATCTCTTTCGGCTCCACACATAGCTGTCCACTCTGATTCTCTAAGGGACCAATTTTATCCCTCACTATCCTTTTGCTATTAATATAACTGTAGAAACCCTTCGGATTTATTTTCACCTTACTTGCTAAAGCAACCTCATATCTTCTTTTAGGTTTTCTAATTTATTTCTTAAGATTCTTCTTACATTCTTTATATTCCTCGAGCACCTCATTTACTCCATGCTGCCTATATTTATTGTAGATATCTCTCTTTTTTCCTAACCAAGTTTCCAATATCCCTTGAAAACCATGGATCTCAAACTTTTAACCTTTCCTTTCAACCTAACAGGAACATAAAGATTCTGTACCCTCAAAATTTCATCTTTAAATGACCTCCAGTTCTCTATTACATCCTTCCCATAAAACAAATTGTCCCAATCCACTCCTTCCAAATCCTTTCGCATCTCCTCAAAGTTAGCCTTTCTCCAATCAAAAATCTCAACCCTGGGTCCAGTCCTATCCTTCTCCATAATTATATTGAAACTAATGGCATTGTGATCACTGGACCCGAAATGCTCCCCAACAAATATCTCCGTCACCTGACCTATTTCATTCTCTAACAGAAGATCCAACGCTGCCCGTTCTCTAGTCGGTACCTCTATGTATTGCTGCAAAAAACTACCCTGCACACATTTTACAAACCCCAAATCACCCATCCCTTTTACAGTATGGGTTTCCCAGTCTATGTGTGGAAAATTAAAATGTCCCGCAATCACAACCCTCTGTGCTTACTACAAATATCTGCTATCTCCTTGCAAATTTGCTCCTCCAATTCTCGCTCCCCATTAGGTGGTCTATAATACACCCCTGTAAGTGTTACTACACCTTTCCCATTCCTCAATTCCACCCAAGTAGGCTCCCTAAACGAGCCCTCTAATCTATCCTGCCAGAGCACCGCTGTAATATTTTCTCTGACAAGCAATGCAACACCTCCCCCCCTTGTCCTTCCAATTCTATCACACCTGAAGCCACGAAATCCAGGAATATTTAGTTGCCAATCACACCCCTCCTGCAACCATGTTTCACTAATAGCTACAACATCATATTTCCAGGTATCAATCCATGCTTTAAGCTCATTCACCTTTCTTACAATGCTCCTTGCATTAAAATAAATGCACTTAAGAAATTCTCCACTTCCTCCTCTCTGTTTATCTCAAACAGCACAAAGAACTTTACTGTCTTCTTTTTCTTCCTTCTCCCATACATCTGTTCCTACACTCTGGTTCCTCTCCCCGCTTGTATCTAGTTTAAATCGACTGGAGCCTCTCTAGCAAACCTGCCTGCAAGAATATGTGTCCCCTTCCAGTTCAGAGGCTGTCTACAAGAAGGGTCAGAGCTGTCTCTATTTCCTGAGGAGACGGAGGTCCTTTAACATCTGCCAGACGGCGCTGAGGATGTTCTATGAGTCTGTGGTGGCCAGTGCTATCATGTTTGCTGTTGTGTATTGGGGCAGCAGACACCAACAGAATCAACAAACTCATTCGTAAGGCCAGTGATGTTGTGGGGTTGGAACTGGACTCTCTGATGGTGGTGTCTGAAAAGAGGATGCTGTCCAAGCTGCAAGCCATCTTGGACAATGTCTCCCATCCACTCCATAATGTACTGGTTAGGCACAACAGTACATTCAGTCAGAGACTCATTCCACTGAGATGCAACACTGAGCGTCATAAGAAGTCATTCCTGCCTGTAGCCAACAAACTTTACAACTTCTCCCTCAGCGTGTCAGACACCCTGAGCCAATAGGCTAGCCCTGGACTAATTTCCACTTGGCATAATTTACTTATTATTATTTAATTCTTTATGGTTTTATATTGCTATATTTCTACACTATTCTCAGTTGGTACGACTGTAACGAAACCCAATTTCCCTCGGGATCAATAAAGTATGTCTGTCTGTCAGTTGTAAACTATCCCACCAGAACAGGTCCCAGCTTCCCTGGAAAACTGCCCAATTATCTATAAATCTGAAGCCCTCCCTCCTGCACCATGTCTTCAGCCACGTGTTGATTTGCACTGTCTTACTATTTCTAAACCCATCTGCACATGGCACTGGTAGCAATCCTGAGATTGCTATCCTGGAGGTCCTGTCCTTTAACTTGGCACTGGCCGCTCACCCTTCCTCTTGAGAATACTGAGAACTTGATCCAAGATCGCGGACCTTGGCACCAGGGAGGCAACAGGACCATCCGGGATTCTCGATCTCTTCCCCTATCACTACTGATCTCCTTTTTTCCCACCTTCCCTTCTGAGCTGAGGGTCCAATCTCAGTGCCAGAGACGCAACCACTGCAACTTGTCCCTGGTAGGTTATCCCCACCAACAGTAACCAAAACGGTTGATGGGAATGGTCACAGGGGTGCTCTGCTTTTCCTGTCTATTCCCCTTCCCTCTCCTGACAGTCACCCAACTACCTGTCTCTGACTCCTAGGGGTGACTGTCTCCCTGAAATTCCTGTCTACTTCTGCCTCTGCCTCCCGAATGATCCGAAGTTCATCCAGCTCCAGTTCCCTAACACGGTTTGTCAGGAACTGCAGCTGGATGCACCTTTTGCAAGTATAGTCATCAGGGACAAAAGTGCTCGCCCTGACTTCCCATGTACTGCAAACGGAGCACTCAGCTGCCCTAACTGCTGCCTCCATTACCTACTCCTAAGCTAATTAGATTAATTAAAGGAGCTTACCCAGCCTTACCTCACCTGGAGTGAAGCTCGTATTCAGCCTCTGCTCGCTTTTAAAATTCCCCCGCTGATCTCAGAGGCCGACCTTCATGCGCTTACGCAGTCATGCCCCGTTCAACCTCGCCTCTGCCTGTTCTCGCCGAAGCCTGATTGAGCCAAAGCTGTCCCATTCTGCCTCAGTCCACTCTGACAATGGCTGCTATGATGATGGCGGTCTTTCTTTTAAACCTCTGGCATGCTACATCATGCACCTGCACAGTCTAGCCTCTTTGCCCCGATCAGATAAAAAAAAAGCTTCTCTCCAAGCTTCTTATACCTCTTCCCTCTCTGCTTCTTGCTTCGATTTAAGTGACCGTTGAAAACTTCCTCTCCTTTTTAAACCTTTGGCGTGTTACGTCACACGCCTGTACAGTCTAGCCTCTTTGCCCCAATCAGTTAAAAAAAAAACAGCTTCTCTCCGAGCTTCTTTTACCTCTTCTTTGCATAATGCTATTCTTTGCATTTCTGGTTAGATGTGAACTGCACTTCATTGGCTTTGTACCTGTACTTGGCACAAAGACAATAAAGTTGAATCTAATCTAATCTAAATACACACACCTACACTGTATTCAGTTTTCTTTCTATATTTATCATGTATCAAATTGTACTGCTGCAGCAAATTTTACAAATTTCACGACATATG
This sequence comes from Hypanus sabinus, assembly GCF_030144855.1. Taxonomy (NCBI): domain Eukaryota; kingdom Metazoa; phylum Chordata; class Chondrichthyes; order Myliobatiformes; family Dasyatidae; genus Hypanus; species Hypanus sabinus. The sequence goes on along the minus strand of NC_082707.1, from coordinate 143,222,849 downwards.
CCAGTGATATTCTTCCAGTATAATAAATTCAAATTTCAATCCATTTTAAAATAACAAAGATTTTAAAAACGTTTTAAAGATGAGATTTTATTTTAAAACATTAGCTTTACTTGTACATCACAACATATAGTGAAATGTCTCTTTTGTGTCAATGATCAACACAATCCAAGGCTCTGCTAAGGGCAGCCCGCAAATATTGCCGTGCTTTCAGTGCCAACATAACACGCCCACAACTTACTAATCCTAACCCTATCCAATACATATTTGTAACATTGGAAGAAACAGGAGGAGCCTGAGGAAACAGACACAGACACATATGTTATGAGAACTGAACCCCAATCAGGGATCACTGGCCCTGTAAAGTGTTATGCTAACTGCTATGCTACCGCTCCCATTTCTTCTTCTCATAAAATATTTAAACAGATGTACAAGCTAAAGCCTTTTACTCCCTGATTTTTAAACTGTAAAATTATCCAGTGGGATTTATAGTTCGCCCTGACTATGCAGGTACCAACATGCACTAAGAAAGGGGGAAAACTAAGCCACGGATTCCACTGACATTTGGGGACAAATTTCTCTAAGGTGGGTGAGTGATTCCCCTTCTTTGCCAATTGCACAATGAATTTAGTAGTTAAATGCTTGTTTCAAGCTGTGATTTACAGCATCTCTTTTTAGGTCTCGCTCAGTATTTTTGGCATCAGCAGCAAAGCACTAACATAATGATCATGAAACAAGAATAAAATGGCACAAAAGTTAACTAGCTGCACTAGATTTCTAGTGCAACAGAGCTGTACGCACACACATCACATCGCGCAACAACTTTGTTACGTTTTGAATGATGACATTTGCATGCAGCCTAAATTCCAACTGCTGTTGCATTTGAGTATTTGGGATTGTTTTGAGTATTACCTTAAATATGTTGCTCTCACTATCAACATTTAAGACATTAGACATTTTCTTTATTTATTCTCAATAAAGATGATAGAAATGTTTTAAATAGCCAAAGCTTTTTATTCTAAAACTCTTCATTACTTAAAATTACTCATGTTTCTCTTGGTTATATATTTCATGCAATATTTCCCCCAAGTAAATCTCCTTTATTTTGACTCCAAAGCTTCAACATCCTTTCTAAAAATAATGCCTAGAATTGGGCACAATACTCCAGATGGACCCCAAATTAATTCATAAAGTTACATCAAAACTTTGCCTTATTTACTGAGGTCAGAATAGACTGTCCAGACACCTTCAAAGATTTAAACAAATATTCGATTAAAACATTTTTGTTCAAATGCTTGAACTTCAATTTTAACCTGAATTCTCATTCTCTTTTCAATCAATTTAAGTGTATCATTTACAACAATTGAGTTCTTCTACCATGTACCCATCGATACACCTATTTCCTATTGATGCCAAGATTTAGTTCAGTTTCATCTTTAAATTGCCATGCCCTCAAATTGTCACTAATATCTATTGAAAATGTCATAGCCCAGTAGTGAACTTCGTGCACTGTCCACTAATTCAAGAAAAAGAAACACAGATGATGCCAGGTTTATTATTTTCACCCCTTAACAGTACAAAATGTTCTAGCCCAAAGTGGCTCTTTGAAGGAGTAATTCATTGAAGGAGTTTTGAATTTTTTTTTCTTGGAGTACTGCTTCAAGTTACTCAAGTACCAAAGCAAACTGATTGCTCTATAGCTGACAGTTTACCTTTCTCTCTCTATTTCAGCAAGGGGACAACATTTGCAATCTGCAGTACATCGTCACCATACTTGTATAAAAGGCAGACCGGAAAATGGTGACAGCTACATCTTGCAATTTCTATCTTTATCCAGTTATTCAACTAAAGTTTGAAAGGAGACAAGGTATTTCCATATTAAAAATCTGAGGTAATTTCCTCAGTGAATTAAAAATATATTCCATGTTTCCTTACAATGTAGGTGGTGGCTATTTTGGTTCAGCTGGCTCACCATTTATCACCAATTTTCCCTATAACCTATTCTTATGGAATTGACATACTTTTCTAATATCAAAGACAAAGTGCATTATTTGACAGACAACCTGCTCTTTAAGTCAGTAATTATCATTCTTTGTAATACAGAAAGTCACATGATTTTTAAAGTTTGGATAGTACTTCAGTGCAGATTGTTTTATCAGAAATCGTAAGCAGGACATTTAAATTCCTTCCTAGTTCTATACATAGAGTCAAATTATATGCAACTACAGTATTTAGTCACAAGTAGACAATACTTTATACTTGTCTCAGTGATTAGAACTCGGCTTGACAACACCTTGGATGGAGCAGCCTGTATGACTGGCACTTGGTCAGCATCTCAAGTTTATTCTCTCCTCATAATTCTGTGGCTGCAAAGTGCCTTATATTAAAAATGCACCAATAATTCTCCATGCCTTGACAGCATCTCCAAACCACTGACCTCCAACACATTCCAAGTTACAGTGACCTTAATATACCATCAATCCTTTATTATACCTCAATCCAAATCCTCAAATGTATTACCTGACTTCTGTGGGAATACTGTGCAGTCCACAAGGAGTGAAGAGGGTTAAGATGTCAGCTCACAACTACTTTCCCCAAGGGCAAGCAATATTTGATGAAGCCTTGTCAATGTACCAAGCTTCATCAATAAATCATGTAAAGTACATTCAGTATTCTACAGAAAAACACTGGAAAGTATCAGTCAGCCACTTGGAAAGAAGAACAGAGTTAATGTTTCAAGTCAAAGGCCATCAGAACTGGGAAACTGAGAAAACAAGCTAATATTAAATGCAAAAGTGGGAGGTGGATGAATAGGAGAAGGGAATATATCTGGCAGGGTCTTCATAAACAGCTTATCATAACAACAATCCTGGACTGACCCTTCCTTTGCCCTACCTGTCACCACAAGCCTCTGCAACTTAAAACTAGCTTATTTTCTCTCTTTTCTTGTTCTAATGAGTAGTCTTCAGCCTGAAATGTTCAGTGTGTGTGTATTTCCATACAAGCGTGCACTCAACATCACTAAGACCAATGAACTGACTGCAGACTTCAGGAAGGGGAAGTCAGAAGAACACACACCAGTCATCATGGGGGGGGGGGGGGGGGTCAGCAGTGGAAAGGATGAGCAGTTTCAAGTTCCTGGACATCAACATCTCAGAGGATTTATGAAGCAAACCAGTGACTATATTTCTTTAGGAGTTTGAGGAGATTAGGTAAGTCAATTTGCTCATTTTCATTCAATATTCTAGTCCATCTACTAATGAGCATTCTCCCAAGTTCTGTTTCTCACTTGGCCATGCTGAACCATACCAAAATACAGACACTGGCCCAACTTTTGGTGGCTACTGCACTCAGAAAGCCCAAACTTAATAACCAAGCTCCACATGTCTATTCTTGGTCTTCTTGTTTTCCTGGACCCTTCCTGATGTCTAGAAATGAAGCTGGATTTTGCTATGATTCACCAGTATTACTTTGGAAACTGTTCTCAAATCCTGCATCAGATTAAGTCTGACAGAAGATACCTGGACCTGTTATTTCAATAGTAATTGTAGAGCTGGTGTTCTGTAAAACTCATTTTCTGCATTGTGTATTAGAAAGAGAGAAATGAAGAAAATTCTTCATTATTGAATTCCTATTAATGCTGATATAATTTTCATCTAAGTACTTCAGTACAACACTTCTAATAATAAACACATGCTTTTTGAATGGAATTTTATTAAAGGTTATTTCATAATTTTGTGATTTTGTAAAGGAAGGTTGGAGCTTTCTGCACTGAACTTTCAAATGCCAGCTCAACCATATTTTGCAAAACAGCCATGCTGAAAGAAAGACAAAAATGTAAACATGAAGCCAAACAAATTCGGTGATCTGATGAAATAATGGAACAAACTTGAGAAGATAAATGGCTATGACTCTTGATATAAAGATAGTCACGCAATTTTATTTTGTATTTCTGATCAATGCTGATACTTAATTTTACTCACAGGATTTGATTTCATCTCTATTAAGTTGTCCAAGATACGAGTCACTGGCAGATTCTGAAAAGGAGATAACCAATTATTAACTATGAAGAAGAATGACAGTATTCATAAGTTTTATTAAGCCTTTAGTATTTGGTTTTGCAACTTCAGACTCCTCAACCGGCATTATAAATTCCTATGCACAAAACCATGCTTTCTCAGCTTCCCAAATTGCATAGTTATCAAAACAAATGGAGAAAAATAATGAATAAACAATTACTGAATTATTTCAACACACTGTTGCCTTTTCTAATTATCCCACTTTAGATTGTATGTGGTCCCGACTCGACTCAACCACAGGTGAATGATTGGTCTGCAAGAAATATGGTGGGCATCTTTAGATAACATTCAGATGCAGCTGTTCCAGTTCTTTTCTCATGGCATATGGTACACAATTAACATATGATTGGGCTTATTTCCAATCACTGCTCTATGAGTAATCAATAATACACTATTTTATAAGACTTGTAATTTTAAAAAACACATAGAAGATACTGGCAATATTCAACAAGTCAGCCAATATCTACGGAAAGAGAGACAATGTTTTAGGTCAATGAAATAGGGGATAAGGTGTTTTGACTTTGCCACTTTTCCAGTTCTCATGAAAGCCTCAAATTTCAACTCTTTTTTCTCTTCACAGATGCAACCTGACTTGAGTATGTACAACATTTTCTGTTTCTATTTCAAATTTCCAACAATGCCAGCTATTTTATTTTCTCTATGCAATGTTACTTCTGTTATAATTTTGCATTCTTCCATTGAGTGGGATGGAAGTGAAGACAGAGGGGATAAAAACAGCATAAACCACCACTATAAATAGTATATTTCTGAAAATGGATCTTAGCTGAACAATTTACCTAATCCATTCCTCATTCCCAATGAACCCACAGTTCAACAAGCTACAAAACTAGCTTGAAAACCATCAACAATTCACCCAAAACCTTGTTTTCCTTGCCATCTCCACCACACTCCACCTCCATCCCCATTGCCACTCTGCACCAAGTGTAAAGATTGCAGCAGAATGAATAATCTGGAGGTTTAGTAACACAATGTGCCAATGTCAGGTTTATATATTCAAGTCACACAGGCTTCAGGAATTCAAATGTGCTTGCTTTATGTGCAAGGCTTGCTAACAATTGATTCCTGAGATACCATGAGGAACCTACACAGATGAAAGGTAAAGACACTTTGCATTCCACTGCAAATATTTGCTTTGTAGGTTAAATAATTGGCGAGGTTGAAGGTAGTAGTTTAAAAAAAAGCAAAATGTCTCTTTAAGAATTAAATATTTTCCAAAATGGAAAATCCCTAATTGCTTGTCATTATTCATCTTAATAATTATTTTTAAATCTTATTAATTCATTCATCTTATTAATTAATTTTCAGCCTTTCCAGAATATCTGGTGTCCAGCATTTTATCTAATATAAAGTTCTCATTATGAACAATATTTATTCCTTCCTTCAAAAACGGTCAATTAATTATAATTAAAACCATTACAGACAAGTACAGAAGTTTCAACTACATCTTGAACTTTCGTCAAATTCATATGTTTAATAGCCACCAGCAAATTTTTAAAATTTAGAATAAGCATGGTAACAGGCCCTTCCAGCCCACAAGTCTGTACTGCCCATTTACCAATTAACCTACTAACCCTTACATCTATAGAATGTGTGAGGAAACCACGACGCACTGGGAAAAAAAATCCATCAAATTCATGATCACCTTCAGAGAGACACCAGGGATTGAATCTGGGTTCCGATACGTGGTAAACATGTGCTCTCCCAGTGAGCAACATCCCTAACCAAAATAGGTTTTAAAATTACTTCTCTGTAATTACAATTCATATCTTTTTGAGCTAGTTACCAAAATTATTTCAAAGCAATATTCCAGATACATGTTATATATTGTTAAATAGTCTAAATTTATCTATTTCTTAAGCTTCTTACTTACTAGATTGCAGCCCCTCATCTTCTTTAATCTTTCTTGATTGTTGGTATTTGCAAACAGAAATTTTACTAAGGTATGAAGGGGCAAATAGAATGTCATTTGGGTTTGAAAAAAAAGAAAAAATATGCCTTGTTGCTTCGCTCAGATTTAAATTGGATATTCTAAAAATTATTTTGCAAACATTGTGCAAGGCATTAAGCTCAAGGGGAGGCATAACACACAAAACAATGATCTGAATGAAAACAGGGTTTGCAAGCTTAATTGTAAATACAAGAGTAAACATTTCTTGAGGCTGATGTAACCTAACTGGAATGTGAGCTGTATTGACAAGGATATCAAAGAATATGGAGCCATCATGGATCAACTAAATCAGAGAACAGATTCGAGCATCCAAATGCTTACTCCAGTTTCTAAGTTGAAACCTTTTTTCATTATTCATGTTGATAAGCAATATTCAAGACTATTCAATTAGAACCACATTAATGAATAAACACTTTCAGTTTCCATCAATATAATTCACAGCATTAGTCAGTTACTTTTGGAAAAAAAATCATATATGCTTCCAAATTCATATTTTCTCCTTCCTCACACCACAAGAATATAAACATCAGTTAAGCTGTTCAGTTTAACATAGCTTCAATTCAAATAGATCTAAAAATACTAAAAGGCCCTTTAGAATCCCACCAAAAAAGATCTTGCATGATGGTGTTAACTACCAATAAAAACAAACTGCTTCAAGTCTTGGGTATTATGGATGCATGTGAAGAACTCCCGCTGTAATAGTTCAAATAGTACACACAATCATAAAACTAATCTCTCTACCTCTAGTCACGAGCTATGGTTGTCAAATGCTAACCATATTACTTTTCGTTTTTAGATGTGGTAATTATTCACTTTCATAAAACAATCTAAAAATTTATTATCTGTGTTTGATTCATCAATGGAAGTGATGCAGTTAAGCAATTTCAGATCTCATTTACTGACCTGTGGTCTGGAACAAGTTCTGTGTTTTAAGGATATATGAACAGTGCTCTCTGTCACTTTTATATTTAGGACACAGGCCTCAGAATTAAAACTTATGCGCAAAAAGGAAAGTTGCTGTATGCAATGCTCACATGGATTCCCTTATATAACTTTATCATAAAGAGGTGCTGTAGTAAACTACAAAGATATCAGTGTTTAATGCCTCATTGGTTTTCTATTGGCAGTGGTTACGACACTGAAATTTTCCAGTCTTAGCAACACTGGCAGAAGATTGCATATTTAAGTCTGGTGAGACAATGTCTGCATTCAAAATGTGATATTACTCATAAATTTATATCATATTATTTCTTTTCATAAACAGGTGCTTTTAATTGAAATCATATTTCTTTTCATCTTTCAATAACTCACTTGATTTGAGTTTTCTTGGGTGAATTAACTAATTATTAGATCAATTTCTTCTGAAATTAATACATTCAGTTTTCATCTCCATATTTCCTCTACCAAACAGCAATCATCTTATACTTAATACTAGTTCAATGCAAAAATAACTGGCGATTTTATGTAGATATCTTAATTTTGGGGAGGGGTTAGAATAATTTTATTCATGCCAAGGACAGCATCTGATTTTCCCTACCCAAAACCAAGTAATATATCTTACACTGATTGCTTGGAGCTGCATTTTTGTACACAGCCATCTACTGTAGTTAGCCAAGTAGCCACCCACTCAACTTCCTCTAAGAGAAGATATTCACCGGAGTAGCCTAGACCTTTTTCTGAGTTTCTAGAATTCCAAATACAATCTTTAAGGAAATTAAAGAACACGTGGACACACAAATCCACTTGTAATAACTTCCTTAAAATATTGTTTAATAACTGCATTACTGTACGACAAACTGCTGATGCATAGATATGAATTTATTGAATGATGTGACATCGAGGAAGGTCCCCTCACCCCCGAGCAACAGACACTCTGTCTGGCCGCAGCCAAGGTGAGAAGGATCTTTGCCAAGGTAAACCCACGCAAAGCTGCATGGGCTAAACAAAATATCTGGGGTCAAGTGCTAAGGGATGATGTGATTCAGGTAACAGAGGTCTTAATGGACACCTTTAATATCTCTTTGAAACAGTCTACTATCCCTGCAAGCTTCAAGACAGCCACCATCACTCTGGTGCCCAAGACGGCAATAGTAACTGACCTAAATGAATACCACCAGAGGGACTGACTTCAACAATCATGAAATGTTTTGAGCAGCTGGTACTGGATCATATAAAATCACAACTCCTAGCTACGTTGGATCCTTTGCAGTAAGTCCACCACTCAAACCAGCCCACTGATGATGCCATAGACTCAGTCTTCAACTCTGTCCTGTCCCACCTAGAATACGATGTCTCCTATGTCAAGGTGTTGTTCACTGACTTCAGCTTGGTGCTTAACACAATCATCCTTTACAGGCTGGTGGGCAAACTGTCTGTAACGGGATCCTGGACTTTTTGACAGAAGGACCCAGTCTATCTGAGTTGGCAGTGACATTTCAAGCTGCATTACACTGAGCACTGAACCCCCCAGGGCTGTGTGCTGAGACCACTGCTGTTCACACTGTTGATTCACAACTACATTGCCAGATCCTGCTCAACCCACATCATCAGGTTTGCTGACGATATAACAGTGGTAATCCTCATCAGCAACAATAATGATTCTGCATACAGAGAGGAGGTAGAAAATCTTGCCAAGTGGTGTGAGGACCTGAGTCTCAATGTGGACAAGACGAAAGAGATGATTGTGGACTTCAGGAAGGCGTAAGGCAACTACTCTCCATTGCATACCAATGGCTCTGCTGTGGAGAGAGTGAAGACCATGGAGTTCCTTGGTGTGCGCATAATAGACGATCTAACAACTCCGCATTATTCAAGAACGCAAGGCAGTGCTACACTTTGAGGAAGCTGAGGTGTGCAATGGTCCCTGGGCCCATTCTAACAGCTTTCTACAGGAGCACCATCGAGTGTCCTGTCTGGCTGCATCATTTTGTAGTATGGAAGCTGCAAGGCATAGACTGCAAAACCCTAGACAGTTAAAAACCTGCTGAGAGGGTCACCAGTGTGCCCCCACCCTCTTTTAGGGTATGTCCTAGGAGTGTTATAGATGAAGGGTCTGAAGCATTGTTAAGGATCCCTACCACTCATTCCACAATCTGTTTGACCCACAACCGTCAGGAAGGAGGAAGAAAACTGCCGGAGTGGGTAACATCAGACTGTGAGACTAATGAATATCTTGTCCCTAGTGCAGTCTCATTACTAGGACAGTGGGTTGCCTACTGTTTATCTATGCTGTGCATTACATGCATTTCATTATGGTAATATATTTTATTTTGTGTGTACACTGTGGTCTAAGGAATGGTATTCGGTTTGTTTGTATGTACAGTGTCCATAAAATGTTTTCACTCCCCCTTGGAAGTTGTCATACTTTATTATTTTGCAACATTGAATCACAGTGGATTTAATTTATCTTTTCTGACACTTGATCAACAGAAAAGCCTCTCGTGTCAAAGTGAAAATAAATTTCTACAAATTGTTCTAAATTTATTACAAATATTAAACACAAAATAATTGAGTGCAGAATTACTCATCCCCTTCAAGTCAGTTTTTAGTAGATGCTACCTTTGGCAGCAATTACAGCCTCGACTGTGTGGATAGGTCCCTATCAGCTTTGCACATCTGAACACTGCAATTTTTCCCCATTCTTCTTTACAAAACTGCTCAAGCTCTATCAGATCACATAGGAATCGTGAGTGAACAGCCGTTTTCAAGACCAGCCACAAATTCTCAAATGTATTGAGGTCTGGACTTTGACTTGACAACTCCAGGACATTAACTTTGTTGTTTTTAAGCCATTCCTGTGTAGCAATGGCTTTATGCTTGGGGTCATTGTTTTGCTGGAAAACAAATCTTCTTCCAAGTTGCAGACCTCTTGCAGGATTTCCCTGTATTTTGCTGTATTAATTTTACCCTCTACCTTCATAAGCTTTTCAGGGCCTGCTGCAGTGAAGCATCCCCACAGCGGCAGTCCCCACCATTCTTCACTGGTGAGTTTTTGATGATGTGCAGTGTAGCGTTTAGACTGATGGCCAAAATGCTCAATTTTGGTGTCATCAGACCATAGAGCCATCTTCCAGCTTACGAGTCTCCCACATGCCTTCTGGGAAGCTCTAGTCAAGATTTCATACGAGTTTTTTTTCCACAGAGGCTTTCTCTTTGTCAATCTCCCATAAAGCTACAAACTGATGAAGCACCCAGGCAAAAGTTGTTGTATGTACAGTCTCTCCCATCTCAGCCACTGAAGCTTGTAACTCCTTCAGAGTTGTCATTGGTCTCTTGGTGACCTCCCTCACTAGTCCTGTTCTTGCACGGACACTCAGTTTTTGAGGACAGCCTGCTCTAGACAGATTTACAGCTGCGCCATATTCCTTCCATTTCTTGATGATTGACTTAAGTGTACTCCAAGGGATATTCAGTGACTTTGAAATTTTCTTGTATCCATCTCTTGACTTGTGATTTTCAATAACCTTTTTGCAGAGTTGCTTGGAGCGCTCTTTTGTCTTCAAAGTGCAGTTTTTGCCAGGATACTGACTCACCAGTAATCGGACCTTCCAGATACAGGTGTACTTCTACTTTCAATTCAATATCTTGACTGCACACAAGGGATCTCCATTTAGCTAATTATGTGACTTTTTAAAAACAACTGGCTACACCAGTAATGATTTGGTGTGTCATATTAATGGGGGTGAACACTTATGCAATCAATTATTTTTTGCTTTATATCTATAATTAATTTAGATCACTTTGTAGAGATGTTTTCATTTTAACACAAAAGAGTCTTTTTCTGTTAATCAATGGCAAAAAAGGCAAATTAAATCCACTGTGATTCAATGTTATAAAACAATAAAACATGAGAACTGCCAAAGGAGGTTTTTTATAGGTGAATATTTTTATAGGTGCTGTATGTATAACCAAATGGCAATGAACTTGAACTTGAACTTAACCTTGTTTGAAACCAGAGAATTGTTTCTCCCTTGTCCACCAATGGGGATTATTCCACCTAGTGGCTTTAAGGTTTTGGATGTCATCTCAAATCATCGACCATCCAGATGCTCCTGACCCACCTTAGCTCTAGTTCCTCTAGCATTTTGTGTGTGCTGATAACATTATGCTCAACTACAAAACTTTGATTTAGATATTTTAACATTACACTTGTCCCCAGATAATTCATTACAAAGTGCTATTCTTATGTTTGCCAATCGTATGTTTGACTTTCCCAAATGCTCCATCAATTCTTAAAGTCACAGTCAATTAAAATTGCATTCACTAAAACTGTATGATAACCTGATGACATGGAGATCGACAGAGCTGTGGATAGTTAGAAAGGTCATGAAAAGATATCATAGCATATAGATTAGTTGGAAATTAGGGCAAAGAAATGGAAGATGGAGTTTGAAAACAAATAGGACTGCAGATGCCTGAATCTGGAACAAAGAACAGGATGAAAAGGAAGATCAAGCAGCAAAAGGTGCAAGTTGATGACTCAGATTGAGACCATGCATTGGTCAGACCACATTTACTGTACTGTGAGCAGCTTGAGACCCCAATCTAAGGTAGGATGTGCTGGCTTTGGAGAGGATCTACACGGGGTGTACAAGAATGGTTCTGGGAATGAGAGAGTTAATGTATAAGAAGAATATTTGGTGGCTCTGGGCCTGTATTCACTGGAATTTAGAAGGATGGGGTGAGGGGGTGGGCGGAATCTCACTGAAACCTATCGAATATTGAAAGGCCGTTTAGAGTGCCCATGGAGAAGCGGTTTCCAGTAATGGGAGAGCCTAGGATCACTGGCATTGCCTCTGAATAGAAGGCTGTCTCTTTTGAACAGAGATGAGGAGGAATTTCTTTAACCAGGTGGTGAATCTGTGGGTTTCATTGCCACAGATGCCCGTGGAGGCTAAGTCATTGGGTATATCTAAAGCAGAGGTTGGTAGGTTCTTAATTAGTGAGAGTATCAAATGTTAAAGGGGGAAAGGCAGGAGAATGGGGCTGAGAGAGAATAATAAGTTAGTGATGATCAAGTGGCAGAGCTAGCTCAATGGGTCGATGCCCTAATTCTGCCCGTGTCTCATGATTGTTATCAGTATTGAGAGGAAAGGTTGCTAGTTTATGAAGGATGTGAATGAAAGAGGGAATATACAGTAAATGGCAGGATCCTTAGATGTACTGATTCACAGAATGTTGAAGTACAAATTCATAGCTCCCTGAAAGAAGCAAAACAATTGGACAGGAGGGTGAAACAAATATACAGCATGCTTTCCTTTCAATTGGGGCAATGAGTATAAAAGTCCGGAAATTGTATGACAGCTGCATAAATGTTTGGTCAGCTATATAAACCTTCGGTTAGGCAACATTTGGAGTTATGTGTGGAATTCTGGTCCCACACTACAGGATTGATATAGAGGCTTTGGAGAGGATGCAGAAATTCACCAGGATGTTGCCTGGATTGGAATGTATTAGCTAAAATACAAAGTTCTACAAACTTAAGATTGCTTTTTTTCTGGAGCGTCTGATGCTAAGAGCAACTGATCGAAGTATATAAAATTATGAGAGGCATTAGGTAATCAGAAACTTTTTCCCAGAGTAGAAAGGTCAAACATCACAGGACATAGGTTTACATTTTTTAAAACACAGAAAGTGATTGGTGAATGGAACGCACTGCTAGGGGAGATGTAGAAGCAGATAAATGGCAACATTTAAGAGGTATTTGAACAAACTCATAAATGACAAGGAAAAAAGTTTGCAGAACATGTCTGGGCATTAGTTTAGATTGGCAACACAGTCAGTGCAGACACTGTATGCTGAAGAACCTATTCTTGTGCTAACTGGTAACATCATAACAGATCAGATCCTAAGACAGATAGTAATAAGTTTTGCTCACTGTAAAACATAGAAGACAGAAATCTATAGCACGTTACAGGCCCTTTGGCCCAATGTTGTACCAATCATGTAACCTACTCTGGAAACTGCCTAAAATTACACTACTGCATAGCCCTCTAATTTTCTAAGCTCCATGTACCTATCTAAGAGTCTCTTAAAAGACCCTATTGCATCCACCTCCACCACCTTCTCAAAGGCAGCTAGGGATGGGCAATAAAATGCTGGCTTAGCTGGCAATGCTCACATCCCATAAATGAATAAATTTAAAAAAACACTATTACCAGCAGTGTATTCTGTTAAAAAATCTACCGCTGACATCCCCTATGTACCTACTTCCAAGCACCTTAAAACTATGCCCCCTCATTTTAGCCATGTCAGACCTGGAAAAAAGCTTCTAGCTATCCACATGACCAATGCCTATTATCTTATACACCTCTATCAGGTCACCTCTCATTCTCCATCACTCCAAAGAGAAAAAGCCAAGCTCACTCAACCTATTATCATAAGGCACACTCTCCAACACAGGCAACATCCTTGAAAATCTCCTTTGCACTCTTTCTATAGTATCCACATCCTTCTTGTAGTGAGATGACCAGAACTGAACATAGTACTCCAAGTGGGGTCTGACCAAGGTCTTATATAGCCGTAACATTACCTTACGCTCTTGAACTCAATCCCACGGTTGATGAATGCCAACACACCATACGCCTTTTTAACAATGCTGTCAGCCTGTGCAGCGGCTTTGAATGTCATATGGATATGGACCCCAAGATCGCTCTGATTCTCCACACTGCCAAGAGTCTTACTATTAATACTATATTCTGTCTTCATATTTGATCTACTGAAATGAACCACTTCACACCTATCTGGGTTGAACTCCATCAGCCACTTCTCAGACCAGTTCTGCTTCCTATTGATGTCCTACTGTAATCTCTGACAACCCTCCAAACTATCCACAACACCCCAACCTTGGTGTCATCAGCAAACTTACTAATCCACCCTTCTACTTCTTCATCCAGGTCATTTATAAATAAGGTCTCCTCAATACCCAGAGCCTGGACTGACACCAACTTACTGCCCTCTAATGTGCATATTGTCTTGTTTATTATTTATTGTAATGCCTGCATTGTTTTGTGCACTTTATGCAGTCCTGGGTTGGTCTGTAGTCCAGTGTAGTTTTTTTTGTGTTGTATTTACGTAATTCAGTGTAGCCTTTGTATTGTTTCATGTAGCACCATGGTCCTGAAAAACGTTGTCTTGTTTTTACTGTGTACTGTACCAGCAGTTATTGTTGAAATTACAATAAAAAGTCACTTGACTTGACTTGATCACAAAGAGGAGGGGTCCCAGAACAGATCCCTACAGAACACCACTGGTCACCGACCTCCGTGCAGTGTACAATTCATCTACAACTACTCTTTGCCTTCTGTGGGCAAGCCAGTTCTGGATCCACAAAGCAAGGTTTCCTTGGATCCCATGCCTCCTTATTTCTGTTAAGCCTTGCATAGGGAACCCTATCAAATGCATTACTGAAATCCATATACACTATATCCCCTGCTCTACCATTAATGTGGTCTGTTACATCCTCAAACAATTCAATCAGGCTTGTAAGGCACAATCTGTCCCTAATCAGATTATGTCACTCCAAATGCTCATAAATTCTGCTTCTTAGGATCTTATCCAACAACTTGCCCACTACTGAAGTTAGATAACTTAGCTCATATGAGGCAATCCTGTCAGCACTATTGAAATACATAATGTTTATAATATTTCTTAAATATTTTTCAATTTAACATAATTAAGCAGTCATACTTAAATATTCTATTTTTTCATAAAAATGTCCTAATTATACTTTATATAATAATACAATTATGAGAATAACTTCAGGACAAGGATATGCTATCAATCAACAATTTTGCTGCTGTTTTGTTAGCATATCGACAGGACACAAGGTGGTCCTCCTGTATCAGCTGTTAAGAAACCCCGTAACTGGATCACTTACCAGCAAAGATAGAGAGGTCTGTTGAAGTCTGATGGTACTATTTTTAAAAGTATTTATTGATAAAGGGCACAAAAATAAGATTAATGCAAACATACAGATAATATACGTCGTCAATACTAAATCTAAAGCGTGGGTATAATGATAACCAATAAGAAATAGCTCTATCGTTGTCTAGGGGATAATGTATTGTCCGATGGAAATATAACAGTCACTATTAGGTCGTTCACGCTGCAGCATTTTGGGTTTAAGAGAGCGGCAGTTTAAAACTTGCCCAGGTCTTTTTGGATGCCAATCCGTTGAGTCAGGGGAGTGGGTTTCCCCGTTGTTAGCTAAAAGCCGTTTTCCGTGGTTCCAGCTACCAATTCCAGCAACGGAACTGAACGCACGTGGCTTCCTTCCGATGACTTCCTGCTGTTACGTGGTCGCTTACCGTTTCTTCTGGTGCGTCTGAGGGACTGTACCTACAGACCCTCTTTTATCCTGACTCGCAGGGTCGTAGATGTCAATCAGGTTGGGGGTGTGCACTCTCTCCCTCAACCAGCCCACTTTGCCTCAGGGCATTCACGTAGTATAGTAGCTCAATCCACAAGTTGGTCTCCAAGAGACAATGGCCTTGTCCTGTAGCTTTACATCACCGGCGAAAAGAGCCCGTCTGCACGTCTCTTTTCCCATTTCCTGGGCCCCTTGACCCAAACAAACAGTGATCTTGCGATTCTCACAAAGGAGGGGGCTACGGACATAACACAGCGAGGAGAATTTTTGCGGCAGACAGGAGTTTCAAGATGTGTGGTCGAAGCTCTTCTGAAGAGGCACTAAGAAACAGGCAAAATTGAGGACCAGAAACACAGTGGTCAGCCACAGAAACAGAGTGCAGCAGATGAGAGATACATCAAACTGGCATCCCATCTAAATCAGAAGTCCAACTCTGCCATTCACTCTGAACTCAGAGAAACCACTGGAACCCAATTATATCTCTCTACATTCCAGAGAATTCTTGTCAGAAGTGGTGTTAATGGAAGAGTTACTGCCAAAAGCTA
The DNA here is from genome assembly GCF_030144855.1 of Hypanus sabinus. Taxonomy (NCBI): domain Eukaryota; kingdom Metazoa; phylum Chordata; class Chondrichthyes; order Myliobatiformes; family Dasyatidae; genus Hypanus; species Hypanus sabinus. Next base: position 143,206,889 of record NC_082707.1, on the reverse strand, counting down.
TTCCTCTGAAGTGGAAACAAAGCCAAGAGACTCACTACACATAAAAACACAAGGACTTGGGTGCTGAACAATGGCATCAAGTGCTCTGGACTGAGGAGACAAAATTAGAATTTTCTAGCCCAAACATGAAGCAGTTTGTCTGTAGAAGAGCTGGAGAGCTCTACAGGGATGAGTGCCTGCAGCTAATAGTGAAGCACAAAAATGGTTCCTTGCACCTCCTGCATGTTTGGGACAGCATTTCTGCAAATAGAGTTGGTAATCTGGTCAGAATTAATAGAGTCCTCAGAGCTGAGAAGCACAAGCAGATTGTCATCTGTCATGCAATACCATCAGGGAAAGGCGTCTTATCAGTTCAAATTTCATTCTGCAGCGGGACAATAACCCCACACACTTGACTAAAGTCATAAAGAAGTATATTCTGAAAAAAAAACAAGAAGTTCTGCAACAGATGGAATGGCCCGCACAAATCCTTGATTTTAACATCATCAAGGTTGATTACCTGAACAGACGGAAGTAAACAAGACAGCCAAAGTTTGCAGACGAACTGTGGCAAATTATCCAAGATAGCTGGAAAAACATGAGCCAATTTTCTTATAAACTGCACAACAGAGTACCTAGTAGAACTGATGCAGTTTTAAAGGCAAAGGGTGGTCACACCAAATAGTGATTTGATTTAATTTTACTGTTTACTGTTCTTTATAGTATTTTTTGTTATATAGAAACTATTCATTATTTTTCAAAACATTTTTCCTTATACAATTTCTTTAAATGTGCAGAAAACTTTTGCATAGTACTGTATATGTGTATATAGAGAGCAATACATTACATATTTAAGTTGAGATGCATTCTATATTGAGTTGGGAGTTTATAGCTAAGCAGGGAAGAGTGTAATGTATTAAACATTTCAGTAATACGTGATTAATATTGTAAATATATTGTTTGATTAAGCATTCTATCTTTGTTTACATAATACATTATGGGTTATATGTAAGAAGTACGTGAATGGCATATGTCATTATGCTACCACGTCAAGTGTCCGCGCCTCACTAAAGTAAAATGAAGTAGAGATGTTATCCTTGGCTCTCTTGCTTTTCGATTAGTTTCTGGAGTTATAAAACATAAAAATACAAATACATAAAATATCACAAACTCTCCCTTTACATGGTATACATGAAGAAAAATAAATTGCATTTGGTGGAGACATTTCAGAAACAGTGCATGGACTTACAGGTATCAGTTTCAGGGTAAAACAGTCTTATGCTATGTTGATTTTATGCTCTTATTACTTTAGGTTCTAGGGAATTCCAGTTTATACCATGATAAATTATACCCAACTGATTTTCTCAGTTTTAAATTTTAACTTAACATTGCTTTTACACTTTACAGTAAAGCACTTCATAATGGGAAAATATGCTAATCAAATTGATTTCATTACCATGAGAACATGAGGTAGAGCATTTTTAAATTCTTTATTTTTCAAAGGATTTAAAAAAAAACTAAGAGCCTGGTTAATCTTTTTGTTCACTTGCATAATTAATTTTCTTCCCCCAATTAGAAATTCAAGCTTCTATTGTTGGCTAATAAAATTTACGGAAAACAAAATTTAACATGAGTCCATGTATAACAGGCTACATATGAAATAGCCATTTGAGATGTTCTATTCTCTTTCAACTCATTTATTCTGCTGTCAGATTGCTAATAGACTGATTATTTTTGCAACTTTTTTTACTCAACTACTTTTGTGACATAAGATTTCCTTTTCTATTTCAATTTCTATCCAATCAGAGATTTAACTGAAAATGATTACATCGGTAAAATCACCATGGAAATCAGAACATGAAGCAAATCAAATAATAGTGTAGCTCTACCTGTATACTTATCCACATAAATTGATAGTAAATTAAACATAAAAAAATCAAAAACAGAAAATACTGGAAACAGTTGGTTAGGTAGAAGAGAAACAGACTTAACATTCCAAGTCAAACACCCTTCATTAGAACAGCTATTCTTTTTGACATATGCTCTTAGTTAAGTTATCATGAAACACGAGCTAGAGAAGGGTAAAGCGATGGCAGTTTGGATCCTGTAGCAAACAGTTTAGCCACAGGCAATTGATAAGGTAGGGATGGAATTGAAGTAAAAATGGGTCTTTCCTGAGTACCTGTGAATTATGTAGTTGTTGTTCTTTTTCCATGAGGGACAGCATTTAGATGTAAATGAGAGAACTAAAAATACACTCCTAATAGTATTAATAGTAAGGGAAATTAAGTGAAACCAATGCTAGAGATTCTGTAGCTATCATAGATAAGCAAAAGTGAAATGAGGCAGGGGCACTTCCACTCAGATAGACAATAGTAACAAAGACTGACAGCAATATGGTGTCAATTGTTGTGAAGTCTGAAGAAAAACTGAGAGAGAAGAGATATGGCATATAAAGGAAATAATCTGAGGTCCTAAATGAGTCCATATCAGTATTGTGGCAAGATTGAAAGCCTGAAAACCTGACGAGAGAGGTGTCCTTTTAATTATGTCAGGTAACAGTAGCAGATTTGAAAAGAGAATTTCTTCTGAGGTATGAGGACACTTACATCTTTACACTGTACACTGATGATTACTACAGTGCTGCTTCTCACATTCATACCAAACATTAAAGCTTCATTATTTTTGTTGCCAATTTTCACTGCACTATCACTTTCATATGGCCTACCAATAACTACCAGTAAGTTGCCAATACAGAGATACAGTCGGCCCTCCTTATCTGCGAATTCCGCATGCGCAAATTCAACCAACTGCGAATCGTGAAAACTCGGAAGTGCTCTTCCAGCACTTGTTGTTTGAGCATGTACAGATCTTTTTTCTTGTTATTATTCCCTAAACAAGGCAGTATAACAACTATTTTAAATAGCATTTACATTGTATTAGGTATTATAAGTAATCTAGAGATGATTTAAAGTATACGGGAGGATGTGCGTGGGTTATTGTGGATCGGGTTTGAAAAAAATTGGAAGTTCTCTTACTCAGTAAGTCAGAACAGGTACATCCGGTACTATTTAGCATCAGTTAGTCAAACATTTGTCTTAGTATATAGTATATATTTTACCTTTCTATGCATATAAAACACTTAAGAATGTATGTTTCTGTGCCGGGCTCAGGACCTTCTTTCCGAGTTTGATCCAGTGACAGACTGCTATCGAGTGCACTCTCCACCGTTGCGGGTTGATGTGAGGATCAAAAACCCAAAACCCCAAAAATAAACCACTGTGTTGGTCAGTAATAATTTTAGCTTTCATCGGGCACAGACTTTCTCAATTTATCCATTAAAATTGTTCCGATTGTTGACCGACTGC